>NC_085841.1:57892818-58216255 GCF_035594765.1 Anolis carolinensis
GAAGTGGTGAATGTGGCTGTAGAAAATGAAAACAAACTACTTCTAACTCCTGGTCTTAAGTCACTAAGAGAGTTAGGCTGAATATCCACTTACTTTCACTTTATGCCATTTGAATTTGTCATGCAGATAGTCTTATCACTTCCTTGGAATGCTTAAAGTCAAAAAACAAAACTGATACGTACAGTGTTAATATTCAGCCTTTTCTCACCAAATTTCTCATTTGCTTTTATTTGCAGACCCCCTATTTTTGGCCATCCAATTGTTGGGAGCCGGAAAACACAGATTATGGTCAGTGTGGATCTCTCTTCTCTTTCAGTCCGGAGTCTTGCATTGTATGGATGAAAGTTCATTTAAACCATCTTTGCTCCTTACTAAACCACCCTTGACCTTAATTTCCGAACCCTGGGCAAGAACTGCTAATGCTGAGCTCAAGATTGGCTTTGGTTTACAAAGTTTACTAAGGCAGAGGATAAATCTGCTCATGAGCTGGGAATACAAAAATAGTACTCTTTTTGCCAAATGTTTTGTAAATGCACTGACTCAGAAAGCTAATTCAAAGGTAGTTGGCATTGTTACTTAGGCTGGAACAACAGTAAGCAGCCAGCTGAAAAGTATCGACTGAGAAGTGGTTCGCAGCAGGACAGCAAGACACAACTTTGTACATTTTCCCTGTATCCATCACAGAAATCATTGTCCTCATATGCTAATATCCAGGGATTTGAGTTGCTTAGGTGCAGGTTTTCCCCCTCTTCCAAACACTGATATACCAGTCCCAGGACTTTGGTTCACTCAAAGGCGAACCAAGAATGCATGGTCTGTTGAAATGGAGACACAGGTATACCACAATGTTGGTTTATTGTTTACATAAAAGTGTTAAAAGGAGTGCAGCAATAAAACCTAAAACCTAAAAAGTTATCACATGTCTCTTCATCTTACTTAAGTTGTCACAACCCATTTTCACTGAGTTTGCATGATGAACTAGATGCCAGCTCAATGGACCAAGTTCCTAGGCTGGGTTACACACATCCTCTCAGGACAAAACCACAAGTTTGATTTTTCCTGATCTTTTCAATTATTTCTTTCCCTTGTTCAGAAAAGTCTGACATTTTTATAGCGAAGGGAGAGGAGGTCACTCCATTCTAGGAAAGAAAATCTTATCTCTACAATGTGAGTTGACCTTGGTTGAGAAACTGTAAATACTCCATGACTCATTATTATTATTATTATTATTATTATTATTATTATTATTATTATTATTATTTGCTAAATTTCTGCTTGATAATTAGTAATATTTAAGGTACATCCACCCTAGAATTAATGCAGTTTGGCACTACTTTAATCATCATGGCTCAATGTTATGAAATCACAGGATTTGTAGTTTGGTGAGACAGTCATCAGCTGAGAAGGGTGAAAATTTTGTGAAAGTACAACTCCCATGCTCACATGGCGTTTAGCCATCGTTGTTAAAGGTGTGCCAAACAGAATCAATTCTAAAGAGTATATGCACCCACAATTACTATGTTATACATAGTAACTGTTGCATACGACAAATGTAAGAACTCATCTAAGGACCCCCACTAAATGATGATGATGATGATAATCTTTATTTATATCTCGCCACCATCTCCCCGAAGGGACTCAGGGCAGCTTACAAGGCACTCCAGGGGGCACATATAACAAGCAACAGGTAAAAACTGTACAAAAGTATAAAACAAGTCACATAAAATTATAATAACAACCCCCCGTTAACACATATAGCATAAAATCAAAATAGTACAATTTTAAAACAACAGTAGATAAAACTGCCATCAATTCACAAAGTTCCAAGTGTCAGCTTCATATGGGCCAATTCAGCCTACTCAAGGACAAAGGCCTGTCTGAACATCCATGTTTTCAGGTTGGGGCTAATGTAATCTCTTTTGGGAGGGTATTCCAGAAGCGGGGGCCATCACAGAGAAGGCCCTGTCGTTCCCACCAACCATGCCTGAGACGGTGGTGGGACAAAGAGATGGGCCTCCCCTGTAAATCTCAGAGTCCATGCTGGTTCGTAGAGAGAGATGCAGTCACAAAGATAGGTTGAACCCAAAGTGTATAGGGCTTTAAAGTAAATACAGAATTATTAGGTTACTTCTTGTTACACTGATCAAATATAGCAACCCTATAAATAATTAGTTCCCATATTCCCTTGGCTGTAAGGTGAGGCTTGTATAGCGATATTTGCATGATATTTTGGACTGAAGTCTCTAAATGTTAAATGTGAAATATATTCAATTTATTTCAAAAGGTATTTTAAATGTTTTCCATCACTTAGTGCACTATTGATTTATTGTGTTAGGCTGGGGCTGTTGCTATTCTTTTCCCCAGTTATAATTTCCTAGATTATGTAGCTGAGAGAAAAGGAACACATGGCTTCAGTTAAAGACTTAAGGTCAATCAAGATTTGAGGGTCTATCTTCTGATAAAGTCAAAAATATCTGATAACAAAGCTTTCAGAAATTTTTAAATGTGGTCTTTTAAAAGCTCAGCGTTTCTAAATATTTTCAACAAGTGCAGCATTTAACATATAAAAATCCTGACCTCCAATTAATACAAAAAGAACTACAGAACTGAATAGCAGTAATTTTTAAACTACCCCAGTTGTCACGATACAAATGTGATGTTCCTGCCTTCGGGATATGGAGACTGATGCTCTGCAACAAGACTTTTGGCAAATTAGGCATGTGCTAAAATTGATGGCATTTTAGAGGTCTTTGGATAAGGAGGAATCAAGATACATCACTGTGTTAACTATAGTTGGAAGAATAGTTACAATTCTATGTGCAGTTTTCAGGGAGCAAGGTTCAATGACACTGGCTTCTAAATAAATATGAAAGATTTGCACTAAGACATACCTCCTTCAACCATAAAAGAATGAGCATTTTAACTAATCCGTCTTCAGTGATGATAATGAAGTGAGATATGATTTTGTAAACAAGAACACAGTCAATTATTGTATCCTTCTATTGACTAAAACTAAACTTGTATTAATATTTTCATGCCAAATGATACCATCCACACAGCAGCTTAACACAACTTTAAATGTCACAGCTTCATCCTATGGAATTCTGAGATTAGTTTTTTCAGTCACCAGACCTCTGTGACAGAGAAAGGCAAATACCATAGATAAAAAATTACATAACATTGAATCATGGTGGTTAATGTAATGTCAAATTGCTATAATTCTGTGCGGTGGATACAGCCTATTATAGAAGGCAGATTATTCAGTAGCCCATACATCAAATATAGGTTTCTGAACTAAAAGTGAGTAAAGAATCAATGCAAAAAAAATATCTTTATTAAGAAACATTATGTGTTCAATTAAAAACACCTTTTTTGTACAATTCAGTATGTATACAACCTGTATTAGTATCACTTTTTTAAAGGCTGTGTTCCTATTCTTTTAACACAATGTGCATAAATTAAGCAAGTAACTATGTTCTCATAACTTTACTTCCCATACTAAATTGTTGTGCATCATTATATGGTAGGATTATATTAAAGCAGGAATGGCGAATTTTGACCTGGCAGAACTACATTTCATTTCCTAATATTCCTGGTTGGGTGGGAGTTCCAGTTCATAGATCCATTCAATGGGTGGAGATAAAAATTGTTCTAGTTCTTAACTCTGTTGATGGATCAGATACAAGACCTGGATTTCTTAGCTCTTCAGTCCAGAAAGGCAGTCCTTTCTGTAGGGCTGGACTGGGGATTGGTGGGCCAGATAGATTTCTTCTGTAGTACAGTTTGCTGATCCCTGAGGAAGTGCATGCTATTGAAGGGAATGAACAGTGTATGTGTTAATGGGCAACTGAAAACACAATTAATTCTACAACTAAAGAATGAAATATTCCTGAAACTATACAGGATAGGTTTCTTTTCCACAAGTTGCATATTCTTAATAAGGAAGAATAAAATTGTGGGAAATTAATACCATTTGTAGTAATTAATTTAGAACATTAAAAGGGTGAAGAATACCAGTGGTATAGAACATCACTGCTGTTTGCATAATAGTTCAGGATTCAGAGCGGGAAGTGTATTGACAGCTGGAATTTTTGATTACATCTACTGGAAGCAATCTATTCTAGGGAAGTATAGATCCTGAAAAATCTACACCAGGCCTGCACAATCATATAATCATCAAACTTTATTTCTAGACCGTCCTCTCTCCCAGAAGGGACTCAGGGCAGTTTACACACAGAAAAAAAGGCAAACATTCAATGTCCAAAATAATACATACACATTAAAAATCAAAGTAATACATAACAATAACAATGAACCTATAGCCAAAGTATTTAAACAGTATAAATAATCCAATATACATAAAACCAATAACTTGACAATTAAAATACATTAAAATAGCTGTTATAGATGTTTACCTAAAATATGTCATAGCTGCCATGAGATAATCTGATAGAATCAATTTAAAGTGTCCTAGTCCTCCTCCTCTCCATATGTTAAAGTACATAAGTGCATTTTCAAGAGTTTTTGTTTTAAGGAGAGGAGTGTAGGGGCTGTTTTTATTTCTTTATGGAGGGGCCAAAATTATGTATTCTAAGCCTTTTGAGATTGCAAATACGTTTTTAGAACCTCACTTTCCACATGAGATATAATTAATGATTAAGCAGGATTGTTGTGTGCCTTTGAGTTGTTTCAGACTTGGGATGAAACTATCATAGAGTTTTCTTGTCAAAATTCTTCAAAGGGAATTTACTTTTGACTTCCTCTGAGGTTGAGTGAGGTTGAGCCATAGTCCAGGTTCAAATGAACACACCACATTTTCTGAATTCTGAAATCCTTTCCTTCTGTTTCCTACCTACCATTCTTTCTTCCTTTTCTCCCTCCCTCCCTCCCCCTTCCCTCTTTTCCCCCTTTTTTCCACCTTTTCCTTTTCTCTCTACTTCATTTCCTCTTTCCCTTCACTCATTCCTTGCCCCCTCCCTCCCTCTCTTCCTTTCCCTTCCCTCCCAGTGGCAGCAGGTACACAAAGGTGGTAGCAGGGATAGTGGCGGCGGTGTAGTTATGCCTTAGGGAACCAATATGATGCAGTAATTTGAGGAACAGGCTGCACCTCTGGACAGCAGTATTCAAATTCCATGCTCAGCAATAGAAACCAAGCTAGGCATCCATAGGCCAGTTTCTCTTAGTCTCATAGGAAAGGCAAAAGCATTTCTTCTCTAAACAAATCTCGCCAAGAAAACACTGCAGTATGTTTTCCTTAGGGTCATTGTTAGTTAGAGTCAGCTTGAAGACATACAAGTTCTGCTTATGCCACAGCATACAAAATCTTTTAAACATTTTTTTTTGGGGGGGGGTGGGGGGAGAATCTAACTGCACCTTTACTACCATCTTATTTTAGAATGAGCTTTCATGGATTTCAGTCCATTTCTTCAGAGGCTCTGAAGGAGTTAGTATCAAATCTCAGAGTTACATAGTTGAGGTGGTGAGATTAGAACAATAATAGGATATTTTTATGTATGCCTAATTACACTATGTAACACAACTTTGGTTCCTCATTTATAAATGTCTTTTTCTAATTGGTTCTCTCATAAAAACATGGGAAAAGTTTACGAAACTACAAAAACTTTGTTTTTGCTGGCTAACCTGTAGCACATTTTGTTTTAGTTTTTCAGTGAAGATCTCATAGGGTCTCAACCAATTCAATATAGTTTGTGGCAGCCACAAAAACAAAGTTTCTGGAGCATAACTACTTTCAAAGTAAGTATTATTTATTTATTTATTTGTTTACATCATTTTTACCCCACCTTTCTCCCCAGGGGGGACTCAAGGCAGCTTACAATAAATAGGCAAAAATTCAATTCCTAAAAACAGTGTACAAAACAACAATTCATATAAAAGCAGATACCATTACAAAATAAAATCACATTATATAAAATTTTAAACATATCCAAGGTTAAAATCCATTCATCCAGAATCCTCAACATAAGTCTTGGTACAGGTCATGTGAAGTCCATGTTCTCATTCATTAAAAGCTTGCGTGCACAACCATGTCTTTAAGGCTTTCCTGAAGCCTAGGAGAGTTGGTATCTGCCGTATGTTGCTGGGGAGGGTGTTCCACAGCTGAGGAACCACCACCAAGAAGGCCCTGTCCCCTGTTCCCACCAGCTGTACCTGCGAGGCTGGTGGGACCGAAAGCAGGGCCTCCCCCGATGATCTAAGAGTTCTGGAAGGCTCATAGGGGGAGATCCGTTTGGACAGGTAAGATGGGCCAGAACCGTTTAGGGCTTTGTAGGTCAAAACCAGCACTTTGAATTGGGCTCGGTAGCATATCGGCAGCCAGTGGAGCTGGCTTAACAAGGGGGTAGTACGCTCCCTGTAAGCCTCTCCGGTTATTAATCTGGCTGCCGCCCATTGTACTAGTTGGAGCTTCCAGGCCATCTTCAAAGGCAGCCCCACGTAGAGCGCGTTGCAGTAATCCAAACAGGATGTAACCAGAGCGTGGACCACCGTGGCCAAGTCAGACTTCCCAAGGTTCAGGCGCAGCTGGTGCACAAGTCTTAGTTGTGTAAATGCTCCCCTGGCCACCGCTGAGACCTGGGGTTCCAGGCTCAGCGATGATTCCAGGAGAACACCTAGACTGTGGACCTGTGTCTTCAGGGGGAGTGTGACCCCGTCCAACACAGGTTGTAACCCTATACCCTGTTCGGCCCTATGACTGATCAGGAGGACCTCTGTCTTGTCTGGATTCAATTTCAATTTGTTCGCCCTGATCCAGTCCGACACAGGGTCCAGACACCGGTTCAGGACCTGAACAGCCTCCTTAGTGATAGGTGGGAAGGAGTGACAGAGCAGGACATCATCTGCATACAGATGACACCGCACCCCAAAACTCCTGATGATGTCTCCCAGCGGCTTCATGTATATGTTGAACAACATGGGGGACAGCACTGAACCCTGCGGGACCCCACAAGTCAATGGTTGTGAGGACGAGCAGGTGTCCCCCAGTAACACTATCTGGGAACGACCCTCCTGAAAGGACCGGAGTCACTGTAAAACAGTACCTCCAAGTCCCATTCCAGCAAGGCACCCCAGAAGGATACCGTGATCGACGGTATCGAAGGCCGCTGAGAGGTCCAGCAGAACCAGCAGGGACACACTCCCCCTGTCTAGCTCCCGGCGAAGATCATTGACTAAAGTGACCAAGGCTGTCTCGGTACCATGTCCCGTCCTGAAGCCAGACAGTGCCGGATCTAGATCATCAGTATCTCCCTAGAATGCCTGGAGTTGTGCAGCCACCACACATTCCACGACCTTGCCCAAAAAGTACCACACAATTAAACAGGAAATTACACTTTCAAACCACAAACAGAATTTTTTCCAATTTTGTTACATAGTGTTGTGAGCAGCGAGCAAAGGCCGATACTTTTAATAAGACTGGGATGATTGCATCAAAAAAAGCATCTGAAGATGTTATCTTCCTGTTATTTTGATGAGGTGGGATACAAAATCTGGTAGATAAAATAACTTAAGAGGAATTTCCCCTCTCCTATGTGCTCTCCATGAGAGTATGATCTAGTTTTATCAACAATTGACTAGTTTGGACTCTTTCTATTGAAATATGTAGGTTTCATATAAAATACTGCAGATGTGAAGTCAGGTATAATTGTTCCACTTTTTCCTGGTTTGAAATCTCCTTTTTTTGTTCAAAAAGGAAAGCTAGACCCAAAACAAACATGAGCTTTCAATTGGGTTGATGATGCAAGTATGTTGCCAAGGGAACAAAAACATAGCCAAATAAGAACCTGACTTTTAAGGACTTTTATGCTCGATTATATTTGTATTCTGTTCCTAAGAACGGAACAAAGAAGTCTTCTCTTGGATCTATAATTCTTGAGAGGATTTCTCAGTAACAGACACTTTGCATTCTGGTAGGCACAATCTTGCTTTCTTTTTATCAATTTATTGGTCCAGTGTAATAGGTACATTATGAATTCTGTATGAATATTTATTTCACAGGACAGTTACTCTGACTGAGATACAGCACAACTAATTTTGCACTGCCCTTCTCTTTCCACGCCTTGGGAAGTGCCCCTATGGCCATTAAATGGCTGTGGATGGTGATGTCCAAGCTTAGGAGACTACATTTTGTCTGTGCCACAGCTTGTTAGGGAAGCCGAATGGGTTTATGGTTCTTCTTTCTCTTTGGAAAACTACAGCAGAGATGAGAAGATGACATTTTATTTTAAAAATCAGCCAGGGGCTGAATCAAGGGGGAAATAAACAAAAGTATGTTGATGTGTTGAAAGGAAGCAAATGCCAACACAGTCACGCTGATTGTGATATTATTTTCTCTCTAGTTTTTATATTATCTCCTGGTTAATATAATGTAAGCCATACACTTATGTAAGCTTTCTGATTAGATTTATGCTCTTTGCAATCTGTCTCTAATTTCCACATGGTGCTCTAATCAGCTCTAATCACTTATAAAACAGACAGGATAGAAACCTATTATTGTTTGTTTTACAGGGTGGCAATCACATTGATTATAACAATCATGTTAAATATGCAACCCAAAGAATAAGCCTAGGTACAGGCCAGTCTCCCAGGAGTTAAAATTATAAATAACAGCTAGAATATTAAAACTACCTTTCTAAATCCAGCTGTGTTCTCTGGGCAACTAATTCCATGCATCAATGAACATCCTCAAAAGAAGGTATCTCTCCTGATCTGTTTTGAACCATTGTAGTTTAACATGCGGATCTCACTTTCTGGATTAGGGCCCATGGCTAACATCTAATGTAGTTCAGTAAATTGGTGACTAATCCAATTAAATGCTCTATTTTGACTGAATCTTCATTAACTCACAATGATTTCATTGTCACGTTGATTTCAATAGATTGGGGCCATCATAGATTCTAAGAGTCTAAGCACACTGTGTTGCCAAGGAGCTACATCCTATTATTTTTTTACCATGAAGATTATCTTTTATTAGCTTTCTTATCAGCTTCCATTAGTTTCAGCTTGAACAAATAGGTCTGAAAAAAGAGTTCTTCCCAACTTAAAGGGTTTATGAACAGAGTCTGATGGCTGTTGAATAACATAGTGCTGAGATTTATTGTGGCTTGGAAGCCCAGAGTTCCACACTAAACAAGCTACTAATATTTCTATTTAACTTTTTGTTATTCAGACTTTTAATTTTTTTGAAAAATATAGAAAAACGGTAATAGAGCAACAAAAAGGCAATTGTTGGAGAGTTAAACATGGGGATAAAAATTACCAGGTGACCTTAGGCATGTCACACTTTTCAGTCTCAGGAGTGGCAAAGGCAAACCTATTCTGAACAAATTCCATGAAAACCCATGATAGCTTTGCCTTGAAGTTTCACAAGTCAAAACAACTTGAAGGCACAAAACAACAATACACTTTCCCCAAATTATTTATGTCACTTTTGTTTTTTTATATTTTGTCTGTTACTTTACCAGTGTGGAACATATCAGGAGGCAGGGAAGAGGTTGAAAGGGGCTCAATAGTCCCTCAGCTGCGTCATTGGGTTTGGTGTCTCACACACACCTTCCATGAGACCATGAGTTTCCATTTAGTCTGGACTGAGCTTCTGTCTATTGGGCCCCAATTGCATTGAACTGGATTATATGAGTCCACACTGCCATATAAACTGAATTCTAAAACCGCAGAATTATATGACAGTGTAGATGTGGGCTTGGATGTTATCTAGAAGCACAGTTGGGAAACTATAGCATGTGTAAGGATAGATAAGTTTTCTTCGCTTAGCAGAAGAGAAGATCTAATCATTAGTTTATATTTCAGGCACAATACAGTTTATCAGCAGAATATCTAAGCCTGTTGGCACAACATCATAAAAATCTTCTCTATTTGTAAAACTAACTTACATTTGGTCTTCCACTGTGGGTATGAACATTTCATGTTACCGAGGAAAGAAATTCAAGCAGACTTCATGCATTTATTTTATTTCCAAAATGCCCATCAAGAAAAAGGTTCTCTGGACACTTCACTTAGGCTACCAACAATTTTAAATAGATTCACATTCAAGCGCCATTTGTTTCACTTCTCATTTATTACATATGTTTGTTTTTCTTCTTTTATAATATTAAAAAGGCAAAAGACATAAACAGATGAATACTCTGAAAGAAATAAACAAATTAATGCTTTGAATGCATTGCTTCTTAAATAGCTGAATCACTATACATTACACATAAAACAGTAGCACTTACGAGCCTTAGAGATCTGGGATTTCAAAATCATTAACCATTATAGGGCCACAGTTCGTATCAGGGACTAAATATCCTAAATATCTTAAATATCCTTAATGAATATCAGGTTATATTTTAGAGGAAGGAAGTGGCAATGAATATCCTTTGCCTCGGAAAATCCAATAGAATTAATGTGATCATATGTTTACAGGAAACTTGAAGGCACATGCACACACATATAGCTCATATCCATCTATGTTTAGGAGTAGGGTATTTTTTCTCACACATACATGGCAAAAAGCAAAGTGAATATAAAAATCCCCAGCCTACTCAAATGTACATTCAAGAAGAGACAAAGAGTTATTAAATTATTGCTATTGTGAAACATAGCCCTGGTCTGGATTAACTTTTCCCCTTAAAGCTAAAACAGCAGATGGAGGCGCAATGGTCAGAAATTTTTGATTGATTGGAATTCATATAAGCCTTAAGATCATGATGTCTGGAGATCAGATAGCATCTGAGATAGTAAGAAATGATTGATTATTTTTTGTGTTCCAGCGGTTTACCTCTGCAAGCGAACAATGCAAAACAAAGCACGGCTTGAGCTAGCAGACTATGAAGCAGTAAGTACCTGGGGCCTTTCCTAGAACTGAGATGTCAAATGAGTGAGACTCTGAAAATGGTAGAGTGCAGGGATAAAAACCACAGCGCTGTTTAAAACACACAGACACTCACAATCCTGTTTATGAAAATAATAAATTTAGGAACTTTAACTCGTTTGGACATCTACTGAAACTGATACTTGAGTCTCAGGATTTTGAAATTCTTGAGCAACAAAGAACTGCAATACATGCAGCATTACGTTGTTCTATGAATAGAGAAGGGAGCAGTGGAAAAAATGGGAACAATTTAATTTTGACCGTTGCAGAGATATAGTAGCATCTTGATTCCTTAGTAACTGTTCAGATTCAGCTCCAAGGTTTCTCTTTGCATCAGTAGTGGATCCCTGTTTTGTCTTATGGAAGCGCTGAATCAAAAAAGTTGCATCATAGGACAAAATTGGCATCAATGCAAATTATATTTTCAAAGTGTAGAGCAGATTAGATGGAGTTTGCCCTCTTACTATACATGAAATAATGTTTGAATGCATACATTGACCTAATGCCAACTCCTTACCCTTGTGCTTAGAAATTACTGTTGTAATCTGTTATCACTTTTAGTTAGTGCAGTGGTTCTCAACCTGTGGGTCCCCAGACGTTTTGGCCTTCACCTCCCAGAAATCCTAACAGCTGGTAAACTGGCTGGGATTTCTGGGAGTTGTAGGTCAAAACACCTGGGGACCCAGAGGTTGAGAACCACTGAGTTAGTGTAAGTTTACATATACTTAGCTAAGTAGTATAAATGTTAAGAAACCCCATTAGTGAATGTGAAGCTGCATATTAGGATACCAGCAAAAAGTCTTGATGCATATCAGGATCAATATTCTTTGCTGCACGATGAGCAGTGGACACTTTTCTACACAATGAGCATCGGGCACTTTGCTGGCTCTACAGTAGTCCCCTACTGGACATGGGTAGTATGAAACCACGCAATTCTACTATGTAAATCCACTTACAAAGATTAAGACCCCAACATAATTCTGGGAAATACCTTTCAATGCAAAAAATATTACTTAAAAGCATTACGATGGTCTTTATAAAGAATTTCCTACTATTCTGCAATACTAAATACAGCAGAATATTTCCTTAGTATTTGGCTACACTTCCACCAAGATTTCTAGCACCAGTTTTATGCCTGATTCACTTTAGCTGGTTAAGAGGAGACTTGCAATGAAATCCTATGCATGCTTTATTCAGAAGTAAGTCCTGCTGTGTTCAGTAGGCACTTACTGCCAGGTAAGTATGCACAGAATTTCAGTGAAAATGAGCAGGCTGATGTTCTATTTTTGGTTTATCAAGCTAAATGCAGAAGGGCATTGTCAATACCTGGTGCTTTCTATACTACACTGTTAATTTTACAAGTTTTCCCACATGTCATTCCACAATCTAAAAAAGCTGCATTTATTTATATACAGTTTTTTTTTCTTAGAAAAGCCTTGGTATGCTTGAAACCAGAGAAGCATAGAAGTGCTGAATATGTCTTGGAAGTGGAACAATAAGTGAAAACAACATGTACATTTTGGTTTTTAATTGTAGAGATGATCTGTGGGAAAAGCCACTGTTGACACTTACTCAGCTATCCTTGTCAATATGGAGGTTCCATTGTCCATAGAGAACTTTCCCATAAGCAGAAAGAACACCCCATCCAATTAATTGGGTTGAAAAGGTAGGAGGTTCAGTATGTGAAATGGAATGGAAAGGGAACGGCAAATACAAGGGTCTTCAGAATGGGACATTTCTGTGAACAAAGGCCCTAGGGGTCCTATTAAAACCCATCAATAGAAATCTTTTCTTATCTAAAGACAGAGTAATTTAAGTCTATACAAACAAAACAAGTTCAGATGAATTCATTTTGGGAAGATTTGAAGTTCTTCAAGGCTCCCTTCCAAAGCTCTCTTCCCTATTTCATTAAATGTGACATCTAAAAACGAATGAACACCCACTCCTTCACGTAATCAGCAAACAACTTGCATAGACCATAGCAGGAGTATATAATGTGGATCAGTGATAATGTCAAGTTACAGCAACTCGATGGAACAATTTCTCTGAAAAGCCAGTAGGGAATTTTGAAAAAGCTTCCCTAGAAACTTGCTAATATGTGGTATGTTTTCAGGAGAGCTTGGCCAGGTTACAGCGAGCATTTGCACGGAAATGGGAGTTTATTTTTATGCAAGCAGAAGCACAAGCAAAGTGAGTTCAATTGATGTTTTGTTGCTGGATTTGTCACCTGCTTTCTTAAAAGGTATTTCAATTTACATCTTTTATGTTACATATTTACCTCATCATCAACAGAGTGGACAAGAAAAGGGACAAGATAGAGAGGAAAATCCTTGATAGCCAGGAGAGAGCATTTTGGGATGTGCATCGACCAGTGGTATGTCAATTAATGAATCTTTTAAAGCAATTTAAGAGTTGGGTTATTCTATATAGGATCATCAGCTAGTACTGTACAGGTTGGAACATTTCTCATTGAAAATTATGAAATCCAAAATATTCCAAAAGATGAAATTAACCCCATGAATGGCTGCAGTAGTGACACTTTTGCCATAGATAGATAGATAGATAGATAGATAGATAGATAAATAGATAGAGAGTGTGTGTATATGACACATAAATCAATTTTGGGTATACACCTGGGTCTCCTCTCCAAGGTATCTCTTTATGTATATGTACATGTTTCATAATCTAAAAAGCTCAAGTTCTGAAATACTTTTGGTCACAAGTATTTTGGCTAAGGGAGACTTCACTTGTAACTACAGGCAGTCCCTAGATTTCATACAAGATAGGTTCTGTAGTTAAATTTGTATGTAAGTCAGAAGGTACATTTTTAGTGTAACCTGAGCCATTTCTTTCTGTTTCAGATAGTATGGAGAAATGTTAACACTCATTTAACATCATTGTTTCCAAATTGTTCAAAATCCAGTTGTCACGTGGACAGAAAATGAAATCTTCTGAGCAACCCCATCCAACCCCATCCATGTCCAGCCAGGGAAAGGGAGCTTGTTGGCTGCCCCAGGGGAGGGGGGTTGGTGCTCCCCTTTCCTGCAGCTGTGCATGAGGGGTGAGCCAAGGCTCTAGTGAAGGGCAAGGGAGGATAGCAAATTGACTTGCCTTAAGCCACAGCTGTGGAGAAAGGGACAGCGAGACTGCTCACAAGCTCCCTGGTCTTCCTAGGGAGGGAGTTTCAGAATAGCCACCAAAAACTCTTTCTCCTCTGGCGCTACCAAAGCAGCTAAAGAGAGTGTTGGGATAGAGGACTTCATCACACTGAGCTAGGAAAAATGTTGGAAAGTGAGGGAAATCATCTTCTTTGTGCATAGAATCATCTTCTTTGCGTGGGATTCCATTTTTAAAGATGGAGTATTTACTTACCTCCATCACACAGAATTGCCTCCTACCGCCTCTACCTCAACCATTCATAGACAGAAGGCAGACGCCACTTCTCTGGGCTCATCTCTTTACTCTCAAGGAGACATGGGGCGTCATTCTTAAGGCAGGTGCCACTTATCTGGGCACCTCTCCTTTCCCTTCCAATCTGTCATGCAGGTTTATCCAAATAAAATTAAAGTATACAGTTAATATCTACAAACATGGCAGACATTAGTCTCGTTCCAAACTTTTGATATGGTTATCTTACATAACAGTGAAGCACGTGGCTATGTGTCAAGAGTCTTTTCTCTGCATAAGGTATATAAGCACAGTGGATTTCCTGGTGTGCTCATGTCATGCACAGTATGTTTTAGAAATTTTGTGGCTTCAGGATACTATAATCTGCTACACATCTTATTATGTTTCTGTATTTTGAGGAATACAAATAGCATCATTTCAGCAGAAAATTAGCCAGAGCCAAGTGGAATTGGTTGTTATTGTATATTGTTTTACAAATTTCAGTTGATCACAGGGAATAGTGGTCGCTTATACCTTGTCCAAAATACTTGAGACTAGTATTATTTTGGAATTGTTTTTATTTATTTATTTAGGAATTTTCATATATGTACATACTGAGATATTTTGGAGGTGTAACACAAGTCTAAATACAACATTCATTAACATTTGATATATGAGTATATCTAATATATGCAGTCTTAAGGAGCCTCCAGTGGCTCAGTGTGTTAAAGCGCTGAGCTGCTGAACTTGCAGACCAAAAGGTCCCAGGTTTAAACCCGGGGAGTGAGCACCCGCTGTTAGCTCCAGCTTCTGCCACCGCTCTGGTGGAAAGGTAACGGCATTCTATGCAGTCATGCCGGCCACATGACCTTGGAGGTGTCTACGGACAATGCCAGCTCTTTGGCTTAGAAATGGAGATGAGCACCAACCCCCAGAGTCGGATACGACTAGACTTAACGTCAGGGGAAACATTTACCTTTTTTAAAGGTAATTTTATACAATATTTATAATAAATTTATGCATTAAAAATTGTGTTCACTGGATTGTCAGAAAGCTAAAGGGCTGTAGACTGCCACAGTTCCTTGTTTTACTTGCTTTATATAAATAAGTGGAATGTTATTATACTCTCTGATGTTAGAGAAATACAATCTGCTGTCTTATCTGTTCTCAATTTGTCATAGAAACAAAATAAATTTTGTTCATCACAAGAAAAAGAGTAAATGTGTCACTATCTTGTCTACCCATTTGGATATTTTTTTGATTTTGAAAGATTTGGGGATTCTAGATAATTTATGTTCAACTTGTAGTAAGTTTGTAAATCATGTTCAGAATAGTTCACCTCACTTTCTGCCCTTATGATACTTTTTAGGCTGACTTTTTAGTTCTTACCTATTTAATTGTTTTGTTTTGTTTTTGAGATGAGCAAAGCTAGATGGTGGGGTGGAGTAAGCTGGTGTGGAAACGGCTGGAGTGGTAATCTCACCCAGACTACATATCCTAGCTTCCACAGGATGATAACATTGCAACCTCAACCCCTTGAAACTCAGATTGCTTCCAAACTAGCTACAAAGGCTGACAAGAATATGGACAGGTTGCTTACCTGTAACCATGTTTCTTCGAGTGTACTCTGTGAATTCACACTAATGGAGAAGCTGCGCCTGCGCAGGTTCCGACGGAAACTCTTCCAAGCTGAAGTTCAAATTTTGGCGGTAACCACGCCCCCCTTCCCAAGGGGCATATAAGGCAGCCCCAGGCGCCCGCTCTCCAGTTCCTACGCCGCCAAGGCAACGAGAAAGGGAGAGGTTTGCCAGAGGGGAAGGAAGGGCGGGTTTGTGTGAATTCACAGAGTACACTCGAAGAAACATGGTTACAGGTAAGCAACCTGTCCTTTTTCTTCGTGTACTCTGTGAATGCACACTAATGGAGACTGACACGCTAAGGTCCCGGATGGTGGGACAAGGCAAACTCGACAACCAGTGAATGTCCAAACATAAGTTTATTAGGACACATTGAGATAACAGTCCCAAGAGACCAGTGCAAAAAGTTGTCCAAAAGGACCAGTGCAATGCAAACATGAGCATAGTAGAAGAGAAAACATAACATATAGAAAAATTATTCAATAATCATAATAGAAACACGCAATTGCGTATAGTGCATATAAACGCTCTCCCAGGGGGGAGAGGGGAAAAAAACATCATGCCCTTTGACATACCCGCCAGGGTCAATAAGGCGTTACAAAGCAACAGAGCAACTGCTCAACACAATCAGGGAAAAACATATCCCCAGAGGTAGGTATGGGGAGAAAAACTGGCCCATAACTTGAAGGAGAGGTATAGGGAGTCACCTGCAGGTGAGTATAGTCAGGATAGGCAAGATGAGAGTACTGATCTTGCGAAGGCCGAGTCCTTTAGGGCTTTATTGTCTAGCCTGTAGTGAGAGACAAATGTAAGAGGGTTCGACCAGATTGCCGCTTTACATATGGAGTCAAGCGGAATACCTCTAAGGAAGGCGGTCGAAGCCGAGAGGCCTCTAGTCGACCTCGGACGGATGGATGGAGGAGGAGGGCGCTTGGCTAGTTCGTAGGCCAACTCAATGGCCTGCGCAATCCAATGGGACAACCTTTGGGAAGAGATGGGGTTACCCAACTTGTCCGGGGCATAGGCGACAAAGAGTCTTTGAGTCTTACGGATGTCCTTGGTACGGTCCCTGTAGAAGAGGAGTGCCCTGCGAACGTCGAGAAGGTGCAGTTTTTGCTCGAGAGGAGAGGAGGGGTTAGAGAAGAAAGCTGGTAGGACAATGTCCTGATTGAGGTGGAAAGCTGACACCACCTTAGGGAGAAAGGTAATGTCCGGGCGAAGAACAGCGCGGTCATGGTGGAAACGTAGGTAAGGCTCATCGACCCTGAGAGCAGCAAGCTCGGATGGCCGTCGTGCCGACGTGATTGCCACTAGAAAGGCCAGCTTCCACGAAAGCAATCGGAGATCGGTCGAGGCAAGCGGTTCGAAGGGAGCAGAAGTGAGTTGAGAAAGTACAAGTTCGAGGTTCCAGCCCGGCGTAGGTGGTAGCGACGGTGGGCAGATGTTGTTGTAGCCTCGGAGAAATGTTTTAATCAAGTGGTGAGAGAAGAGAGATGGCTGACCATGGCGTTGAAAAGACCAGGAAAGAGCTGCGAGATAAGCCTTAATAGAAGCGAGAGAGAGTTTCTTCTCGACGAGGGTCATAAGGAAGTCGAGGACCACCGATACCGAGGTTGGAAAGGTGTCGACGTTACGGGATCGAAGGAAGGCGTGAAAGCGAGAGAGTTTGTAGGTATAAGCCTTGGTAGTAGACGGCTTATGGGCTGCTCGAAGAACATCTTGCAGGTTCTGCGGAAGGGAGGCTAGGTAAGAATCCTCCATGCAGTGAGATGAAGGGAAGGAAGGTCCGGGTGAAGAATTTGGCCGTCCTCTCTCGAGAGAAGGTGCGGCGAAGGAGGTAGAGGGCGAAACGTTCCTCTGGAGAGACGAAGAAGGGCTGGATACCACGGTTGGCGGGGCCAGGCCGGAGCTATGAGAATCGCTGTGACCGAGATCGAGAGGAGTCTTTCGAGAACCTTCGGTATGAGGGGAATCGGTGGAAAAAGATAAAGCATCTCCGCTGACCAGTCCAGCAGAAAGGCGTCCCCTAGACAGCCGGGGAAGGAGTTCGGGGGAAGTCTCGCTCCGTAGCGGGGTAGCTGAGCGTTCCGGGGAGACGCGAAGAGATCCAGAGTAGGCCGTCCCCAGTGTAGGAACAGATCGCCGAGGATCTCGGGATCGAGCTTCCACTCGTGAGAGGAAGATGTCATCCTGCTGAGGGCATCCGCCAAGTCGTTCTGGGCACCCGGAAGGTGAATCGCGGAGGCCTGTACGTCGTGGGCTATGCACCAAAACCAGAGACGGGAGGAGAGGTGCATCAACTTCCTCGAGCCCGTACCGCCCTGTTTGTTGATGTAGAATACTGCTACCAGATTGTCCGATTGAATGAGGATGGACTTGTGACAGATGAGGCGGGAGAAAGCTTTCAGAGCTTTGAGAATGGCGAGAAGCTCGAGGAAGTTTATGTGGTTGGTCCTCTCGGATGGGGACCAAAGATCCTGGACCGTTAGACCGCTCATGTGGGCTCCCCAAGCGTAGGTGGATGAGTCCGTGGTTATGGTTAGCGAGGGCGGGGTTGGATGAAATGGAAGGCCCCTGCACACGTTCCGGTGAGACGTCCACCATGAAAGGGACTGGCGGACGATCGACGGTACCGACAAGTACTTGGAGTTGTGGTGGTAGAACGGCTTGAAAGTGTCTATAAACCACCTTTGTAGGACCCGAAGATGCAGCCTGGCAAAGGGGGTCGTGAGAACCGTGGAGGCCATGTGGCCTAGAAGGACTTGAATGGCACGGGCTCTGACCCTCCAGGCGGATCGACATAGGGCGATCTGGTGGCGGAGAGCTAGGAATCTGTCGAGCGGTAGTGAAACAGTCTCTGCGACGGAGTCGAAGAGGGCTCCGATGAACCGGATTTGGGTCGACGGGGAGAGATTTGACTTCTCGGCGTTGAGTTGGAGGCCGAGAGATTTTAGAAGACGCAGCGTGAAGGAGACGTGGCTTTCGAGAAGAACAGGGTCGGGCCCGACCAGAAGCCAGTCGTCCAGATAAGGAAAGACCGTGATGCCATGTAGCCTGAGGTGGGCCGCTACGGCGGCGACGACCTTGGTAAAGACCCTTGGAGCCGTGACAAGACCGAAGGGTAAAACGGTAAATTGGTAGGTTTGGTCGAGAACTTTGAAACAGAGGAACCGTCTGTGAGCCTCCCGTATCGCCACGTGGAAGTAGGCGTCTCGTAAGTCTATGGAGGCAAAGTAGTCTCCCCGCTGCAGCATCGGGAGGATAGAGGCAATAGAGACCATCCTGAATTTGGAAGGGCGAATGAATATATTGAGGGCCCTTAGGTCCAGAATGGGGCGTAGCCCGCCCCCCCTTTTTGGGACTGTAAAGTATCTGGAGAAGTACCTTAGAGGATCCAGTTCGGGAGGGGAGGGACGGATGGCCCCTTTGGCCAATAAGGCATCGATTTCGGCCAGTATCTCTGGAGAAGGAGTTGAACAGAGAATGCGACCTGTAGGTGGGAGCTCTGTGAACTCTAAGGCGTAGCCGTCTTGGACAATGCGAAGAAGCCATGCATCTGAAGTAATGGATTCCCACCGACTGTAAAAGGGGGCCAGGCGGTCGGCGAAGGCACAGGAGGGTCGAGGTAGCGTGGGCTCTACATCGGTAGCGGACGAGGAGCTTTGGAAGGGGATGGCGTCAGGCACGCCGGTTAGCCTGCAGAGGAGCGGGGGTGGTTCGACCGCGTTGGTTTTGCGGATGAGGTCCCCGACGAGGTTGGTGATGGCTTTGATTGTTCGAGCCCGAGGGCCGCTTGAAAGAATGGTGTCGGAAAGATTGTGGCGGGAAGCGGCGGAAGCGGTGAGGGAACCAGCGGGTGCGCTGTGGTTGCGGTTGGTCGCCACATTTAGACGCAAGAATTTTAAAGTCATGATTAGACTTGAGCTTGTCGTCGGTACCGGAGTTAAATAGTCCGAGTGCATCAAAGGGAAGGTCCTCAATGACCTGTCTGGAAGATGAAGAGAGACCCGAAGACCTCAGCCAGGCGTGACGACGGATGGATATCGCGTGAGCAATCATCTTGCCCGCAGTATCGCCTGTATGCTTCGCCATCTGTATTTGGTGGTGGGCAAGCGAGTCAGCTTCCTGTTGGAGGGTAGTAAGGACGGAGCGGTCTTCGTCCGACAGCTTAGTGAAGAAGGGCTGTGCCTTCTCCCAGATAATTTGTTGGTAGGCGCCCATGCAAGCTGCATAGTTTGCCATCCGGCAAAGCAAAAGGGCTCCAGAGTAAAGTTTTCGACCCACGGCGTCGAAGCGCTTCCCTTCTCTGTCGGCCGGAGTGTTCGACTGACGACCTGAGGATTGAGAGGCCTTGACGACCAGGGAGTCGGGGTCGGGGTGGTGTTTGAGCCACTCCAAGGTATCATCGTCGGTACGGTACCAAGTCTCGATCCTCTTCGAGGTCGGAGGAATGGAGGAAGGGGTTTTCCAGGAGGCCTGGATAACATCCAAGAGATAAGGCAGGAAGGGGAGTAGCGTGGCCGGCGGAGCTTGGGCCTGCACCCTTTTGAAAACTGGATCAGACACTGCCTTAGAAGTCTGTTTGATCTCCAAACCCAGGGCGTCGGCCATTCTGTCCATTTGATCAGAGAAAGCACGAATATTGTCAGTAGGAGAAGGCGGGTCCGCCTCATACGCATCGTGAGGAGGAGAGAGGTCGAGACCGAGAGAGACTACCGAAGCAGAGAGAACAGAGTCTGGGCGGTCAATGTCAGCATCTTCCTCCTCAGGCCCTTGGGGGGGACTGAGGGGGAGAAGAAAGCACAGTCTCAGGGGGAGGCATGGCCTCGCGAGAAGAGAGTGCCGGGAGCCGAGAATCCTTAGAGGCTGAGGCCTGGGCCGCCCGAGCCAGGCGAGCCGTTTGTCTACCACGCTCCGGTGTCGAGGTGGGAGGGAAGAGCTGTTGGCGGGAAGAGTGAGGCGGCGCAGGCAGCTCCGGTACCGGCACCCTGACCACCGTTTGGGTAGAGTGGTGGGGTGAGTCCTGCAGCTCCCCGTCGGATAGGGGGTGCAACGGAGATTGAGAAACGTCTCTAGGCCTCTGGGCTGGTACGATAGGAGAAGACCTTCTCGAGGAGGTTGCCGAGGAGGACAGCGGGTCTCTCCTTGAGGAGGCCGAGGAGGAGGAGCGCTGAGTCAGCCGTTTTTTTGTCGGCGGTTGCTTGGATGCAACCCTCAAGGACTTGCCAGGTGTGGGAGGAACCACAGCTGAGTCAGATTGCGCTCGACGAGACTCCTCGTGAGCCCTCTTAAAGGCTATCTTAATGGCAGAGGAGGAAGGCAGGGAGCCGATACGAGAGCGGATCGACGTCACCGAAGCCAGAGAGCTCGACGTCGAGGAAGGCCCCACCTTCCCGGAACGGGTCGATACAGTAGCCGTCGTCACAGTACACGGCGGTTTTTCCGGTTTAGCAGTCCTGGAAGTCCTGGACGCCCTGGACGAGACCGAGGAGGCTTTAGTTGTCGGAGGCTTGGCTGTTGGCGCCGACATCGCTCTCAGAGCTGAAGAAGACGACGCACCCGACGTCGACGGAGTCGGTTCTGGCGCGAGAGACCTTTCGTAGAGTGCCGCTCTAAGCCTAGCGGCTCTGTTCTTTCTGGCCTGAGCTGTGAGAGCTAGGCAGAAACGGCAGGTACCGACCACATGAGCCTCGCCAAGACAGAAGAGGCACTTGGCGTGGCCGTCCGAATCAGGAATTTTAGCAGCACACTGCGTGCAGCGCTTGAAACGAGTAGTAGACATGCGAAGAGTCCGAAGTGAACCTTGCGGCGGAAAAAAAGGAACTGGAGAGCGGGCGCCTGGGGCTGTCTTATATGCCCCTTGGGAAGGGGGGCGTGGTTACCGCCAAAATTTGAACTTCAGCTTGGAAGAGTTTCCGTCGGAACCTGCGCAGGCGCAGCTTCTCCATTAGTGTGCATTCACAGAGTACACGAAGAAAAAATAAGCCAACAAACCATGTGGCCCATAGAGAGGGCAGAGACAGAGACCAGCCCCACAGGTAGGATAGGTGATTTTTAAAAAATCTTTATGAAGAAGAAAACATTCTACCCAGCCCCAAAGTGACCAGAAGATTTACACTATGAAAGGTGGGTCAGCCGTTTCCAAAGGGGGGAGAAAGGGGGTGGAGCTGCCTTAAGTAGGCCATCCAAACCCCCTCCCTTTCTCCCTTTTATCTCTCTAATCTCTCCCTCCAACCATTGCACTAAGGTGGGGGAAAATTGCATTACATTTGTTTTATATACTCACTGACATTATATATTACATAGCTCTTCCTTGGGCAACCGCTTCCTGCAGAGCTCAATAATAATTGGGGAACTGCCAGACACATTTCTATCTCCCTAGCCACTGAACTACTACAAGGGTGCATCCAGACTAATTCTACCTGCTCCTAAGTATGGAAGGAAGAAGTAACATCTTTCATCACCCAGCAAAAATCTGTCTTTTCTCCCCTCAGTGCTCAAAAACAGCTGGAACAAGCCCGGGCCAGTTGAGATCAGGGATGGAGTTATACTCAGAACCTCACCACCCTTTATTTCCTGGCATTAGAACCTTTCTAAAGAAAGTACTAGATACTTCCTTCCACAAAAAGGACATATTGTTTGTGTAACTTTCATTTATTTCATTCTGGCTATGTGTGAATGTGTTTTGTAGTAATGTAGATTTCATTTATTTTATCCATGAACACAAGAATGAATGACTTTAAATGTTTTCTTATGGAAATTTTTTAAACATACTCAATATATTTTCCCATCTCAGGACTTCTTTTTAAAAATGTCATTTTTACAAAACCAACTTTGGTCTCCAGAAATAAAATCAATTTTTTTGCATGAAAAATACAATATTTTATGCAAAGTATTTTAACATACAATGTATTGTTTTCTGTACAAAATGTCATTTTTTTAAAAAAAAAATCATGTTATGCAAATGAAATTTGATAAAACATTCTGAAATATGAAGAATCTCACAATAGTTGACATTTTTCATAGTTGAGAAAAATAAAATTTGTGGATATTCTATTTATTTCCAGTACGCACACAGTGCAAGCTATATATTCAACACTTCTACATAGTATAAATCATAAAATACTCATATATCCTGTATTATTGATTTCTTAAGTGTTAATCTAGCAAAGGGGTAGAGTGCCAGCGGACTCAAGATACTGTTTTCTATCAGAGACAGAGACTATGACAAAGGCAAATTTGCTTTGCAGTGTCTTCCATCAACAATTTGACTGGACATTATAAGTGAGAAGGATTTGTTTGCTAGAACATCATCTTGTTTTTTTAAAAAAAATCCCTATCCTACAGTTGGCTTGGTTTTGATGATCACTTCTACTGTTCACTGATCACTCCTACTTTATAAATATTTGCCTTGAAGAAAGGCCCACTTTCAAATAAGTAAGCTCCACTGAATTGCCAAGGAAGAGGATAAGAACATGAGAATAAAAAATGCTGTTGACTGAAGTCTAACTTCTTTAGCTGAACATCTTATATAAGTTATCATATGTTTTTATTTTATTTTTTAGCCTGGATGTGTAAATACTACTGAAGTGGATATTAAAAAGTCATCTAGAATGAGAAATCCTCACAAAACAAGGAAGGTATATATTAAGACTTTGAAAATTTTATTATGCTGATGATACATAGTAAAAAAAACCAACCCTTTTCCTCAGAGTAAAATGATTGTAATATCCTGAACATATGCAGTCTTACTATTTCTAAAAAGGAAGTGAGTTTCACTTGAGTCTTGACTTATCCAATAGCAAAACTTTTTACAACCTGGTTTTTCTTATGAACTTCTTAGACAATGAAAAGTAGGAGCGGATTTCATTGGCATGTAACAAATGGTCAGATCTTGATCATTGTTCAATATCAAATGAACTTTTAAAACTTAACCATGCTGTCATTAAAACTTACAAATGGTGTATTATATGAGGACTATCCAGAAAGTACATTACATTTTGGAATTTAAAAAGAACAAAGTATAGGATAAACCACTTACGATATGCAGTTGAAAGCCACACTAAATAGTACATTTCAACATAGTCCTCATTCAGATTTAGGCACTTATCACAGTGAGGAATGACTTTGGAAAGTTCATACCCTCAACACTTTCCCGCCTCTGCAACCCGCGTTATTGCAACGCTGAAACTCAGCCAGGCTGAACAATGAATGCAAAAGGAAGCAAGGAAAAACTCAGCTCTCGCTTCTTTAGCAAAGGGATCTGAAGAGAGAAAGCATTGAGGCTTCCCTTCGCTTCCCTTCCTGCCAGCCGATCCTGGTTGCTTGCAAACCCTGGCCGATTGTAAACCTGGTCAATCCTGGCTGCTGAGCAAGCTCCGGAAAGCGGCCTGGAGGAGAGCAGCTCCCGAGGAGAAGCAGGCAGGATCGACCAGGTTTGCAATTACAGTAAAATGCTGTATTTAATGGACATTAACACCACATCAGAGTAAGGTATTTCATGTTGCTTAGTAGAAGCTTTCTACTAATGGTTCTCAATGCAGTCATGCAATTATATGCACAATCAGGGCGTATGTATACCAGACTTAGTTCATGCCAAATCCAGGGCCATTTGATGGCCTAGGAGCACATCTGTTCTGCTGGAGTGGCTGACATATTCATGCCACTCCTAGCCAGTTATAGAGCTCAATGCTGCTAGCTGTTGCTGTTTCCTCTTCTAATGTTAAAAAAGAGCATAACCAGGAACAAGGAGGGGGAGTTGACCTGACATCAGCAGATGTATTCCCAATGACCAGGAGCTTGGACAGAGCTCCATGGCCAGCTATCATTTTCTGCAGCAATGACATGGCCAATGAGCACAGAGAAAGGGTAATAACACGAGGGATCAGTATGTATAATGGATGGGACCAAATCAAGCCTAATCCCACCATCCAGACATGACACTCTGGAGGTTCCAGCAAACTCTGGAGCATCCAAAAACTTTGCCCAAAGCATGACAAGGTTGGTTTAGACCAGGGGTCCCCAAACTAAGGCCCGGGGGCCACATGCGGCCCATCGAAGCCATTTATCTGGCCCCTGCGGTGGCAGCTCCCTCCTCCTCCGCCGAGGAAGGTGCATGTACCGCGGGGTAGGAGGAAAAGGTGTGCACCTTTCCTGTCTCCTCCCTCGCCTTGTGCGTGCCTTCCAAAACTTTGCTTGTTTATAATGGTGTTTTAATTATTGTTTAATTAATAATTAAATATTAAGGGGTGCTTTGCTAGTGCTTTTGGTGCACAAAGGCAGAAGGAGGTTGGACTAAATGGCCCAAGGGGACATTGTATTTATTCCTGTTTTGTTTTTTTACTTCAAAATAAGATATGTGCAGTGTGCACTGCATAGGAATTTGTTGATAGTTTTTTAAAAAAACTATAGTCCGGTCCTCCAATGGTCTGAGGGACCATGAACTGGCCCCCTGTTTAAAAAGTTTGTGTCCCCCGGTTTAGACAAACAAAAACCCAGCAATACTAACCAGAAGTTATGAGGCAGCCAGCAGTCCATTCGTGACAAATCCAGGTTATTGTGGATGTCCCCACTGTATCTAAACAGAGGAAAATGGTTAACAAAATAATTTCTCTCTTTTTGTATTGATGTGTAGTCTGTCTATGGATTACAGAATGACATCCGAAGTCATAGTCCTACACACACACCAGCGCCAGAAAGTAAACCTCCCACAGAAGAGGAATTGCATGAAGAGGTTTGTGGTGCCACAGCTGCCTTGTTCATTAGTTAATGATGTGATTGACTACCTATCAAAATTAAACTGAATCAAATCATAATGAATGTAGATATAATGCAGCACATTCTATGGCATTCTTTTAAGTTACATCTCTAGAATGACCTTAAAATATCAGATGTAAACAATGCATTTTTTTCAATTGTATCACAAGGAATTCAGATCCAATGTCAACCGGAATTAACTTGAAGACACATCAGCTTGTTCTGTAGACAGGTTTGCACAGGTTCTGTTAAGAGAGGAGCTTTTGATGAAGGGCATGAAAAATAAATAAGCACGGAGAGGGTATTTAAGTGTGGCCTAAATGTCTGATCCTCCTTTAGCCCATCAATAAACTCACTAGATATAGTCTTAAATTAATATTCTTTCAGGTGTAGATAAGATAATCAATTTTTACATTATAGGTCTGCTGTAAGGGTTATTTCTAAGGAATGAAGTATTCTGAGCACTAGAAAGGATTAATATGTGTATTACATACAGAATTTCAAAAAAGTCTCAGCGGGATCCCTTTCACTCTACTGAGTTATAGTGCTTTGATTTCAACTGTAGTGTATCACCAAATTACAGATCCTTGGATTCCATAGGATGAAGTCATTACCATCAAAGGGAAGCCATTGTGCTATAATGGTGTTATGTTACAGGTTTCCCCATTTCTTGAGCTTTATAGAGAAATTCTATGCACTTTAGAGTACTTTACAATTTCAACAGTGCTTGGGAGTATGACCCAGCCAGTTTGATACCTCGATGATTTTAGTGGGAGAGGTTTGAGCTGATAGCATAACGCAGAGAATTCACTCAATTTGCTTTCACTCACACTGCTACATTTTCAATACAAAATGATAGTGAGGTGTTCTGAACAGAAATGACTCAAGGATAAGCACATGTTAATTCTACTGATTTCAGTGCTGAAATAACACATGCAGTCTCAATAATATACAGCCATATGGATTTGAATGCAGTGTTCCTCTTTAGTTTGATGGTTCTGGATTGCACTTATTAGGATGAATGTTACCTTCAATTGATTTGCTCCATCTTTTTTGTACTGTCAGTAGGTTGGTCTTAGCCCCATAAACAAAGTCACTTAGCCTGTAGTTTCTTGTGGTTATCTTTTTTATTAGGCAAAATCAAGTTCTGTATGTTCCAAACTTATGAATACATTTTCAAGAAGGTTTGTCTCATCTTACTTTGCATTTTGTAGATAAAGTATTGGCAAGTACAGCTAGATAGACATCGATTAAAAATGTCCAAGGTTGCAGAGAGGTATGTATATTGCCATGTCTTTTTAAAAAAATGTAGATCATGATTGTCTTTAGGGTTTTTGCATATTCTTTTGACACAAGGGTAAGAATGGAAAGAATGTTTGAAAATATTTATAAAATGGTCAGCAATGTTTTTGAAAATAAAGAAACTTTAATAAAAAGGATCTTAGACTAATCAGAATATTCACAGTTCTGGACATATTATATGCAGAATTCACATGTGGTTGTTTTAAGACAGAATACAGCATTTTTATCACAGAAATATTCATCTACTAAGCAGAAAATGCTGTAATTGGTCATTTGTTCTCCTTAAAATTAATACAAGGTTATTTCGAAAGTGATACAGCAATACAGCAATTAATATTTCTGTTTCTAAATACTGATTTCCCATACAAGAATTACTGTTTTCTGCACAAAACAACAATGTGCAATTTTTGATTGAATTGCAAATAGTCTCCCAAACTGTGGTTTTCGGAGGTTTTCTCTCCACAGGAATGAAATTTTATAATTATTTGCCACTACCTTCAGGGAAAAAACTTACTGAATTAATACACCAGAGATAGTGGATTTCATAACTAGCTTTCTATGGGTGGGCGGGGTCTGTATCCTATCTTTCTTCTAGTAAGGGATCCAAAGATAAAACAAGATACAACTAAAAACTGATGTGAGAAAAGTTAAATGAATGAATAAAACTAGTTATTACATAAACAAACATAAAAATTTAAACAGTATAAAATAATTTAAAAGACATAACAACAGAAATAAAAATGCACCCTCTTGCCATTAAAAGTCCTCAGATTTATGTTTAAATTTGAAAAAAAAGGTTTTTCGCTGCTGAAATAAGGAGAGCAAAGACTGGGTCCACCTAGCTTTCCATGGATGAGAATTCCAATAGTTTCCAAAAAAGGCCCTTTTATTATTTATTATTATTTTATTATTATTATTTACAGCATTTATATTCCGCCCTTCTCACCCCGGAGGGGACTCAGGGCGGATCACATTACACATATAGGCAAACATTCAATGCCTTTTAACATAGAACAAAGACAAGACAAACATACGCTCCGAGCGGGCCTCGAACTCATGACCTCCTGGTCAGAGTGATTCATTGCAGCTGGTTGCAGCTGGCTTGCTCTCCAGCCTGCGCCACAGCCCAGTGTCTTCACCAGACAGGCCTGGGTGTGGTGGGACTGTGAACAACCCTTTTCTGAGCATTTTAAGACTCAGCCAGGATCATTTAAGTAGATACAGTCTTTCGATCTCTAAGATCCTCTGGGGGGGGGGGCCTCCTCTCACTTCCATCTTCCTCACAGTTACGACTGGTGGGGACAAGAGAGAGGGCCTTCTCGGCCGTGGCCCCCTGGCTCTGGAACTCCCTCCCTAGGGAGATTAGGTTGGCACCCTCTCTATCCTCCTTCAAGAAACAACTGAAGACCTGGATGTTTAGGTTGGCCTTTGGTGAGACAGTCACTGGATGACCAGCCTCAGTTGGCATTATAACTCTATCCTGAATTTTATTAGGTCCCTTTTATTCTGGTATTTTAACTGATGATGTTATTTTTATATTGCTGCTGCAGTCCCCCCCACCAATGAAGTCGACTGAATTGTACTTGGTGGTTGATTGATATTATTACTGCTGTATTAACTCTTGTTTTATTGTCTTACTGTGTTTTATTTTTGTTTTTTTGTATATTGTATATGTATTTATGCTGTTGTTTTTGTAAATTGTGCTAGTCGGGCATTGCCCCATGTGAGCCGCCCTGAGTCCCCATGGGGAGATGGTGGCGGGGTATAAATAAAGTTTTATTATTATTTATTATTTCAAATAGTCTGGAACTAAGCTATAGATCTTAACAGCCACTTTGAATTCTGCCTGGCAATGAACCAATACTTAGTGAAGCTGTTTTAACAACGGATTTATATACAGTAGAGTCTCACTTATCCAACAAAAATGGGCCGGCAGAACGTTGGATAAGCGAATATGTTGGATAATAAAGAGAGATTAAGAAAAAGGCTATTAAACATCAAATTAGGTTATGATTTTACAAATTAAGCACCAAAACATCATGTTATACAACAAATTTGACAGAAAAAGTAGTTCATTACACATTAATGCTATGTAGTAATCATTGTGTTTACGAGTTTAGCACCAAAATATCACAATGCATTGAAAACATTGACTACAAAAATGCGTTGGATAATCCAGAACATTGGATAAGTGAGTGTTGGATAAGTGAGACTCTACTGTACTTCCTGTAACCGATCTTACTACAGACCACACCTAAAAGGCCACTGCCAATCATACTGGGAGCTTTCTTTATCTCCAGTTGCAATATGCATTAAAATCTCAATGATTGCATGCAATGGGTTTGATATTTTCTGTCAGTAATCACAGTGCACCTTAAGTGTTGAATTGCAACTCTGGAGACCAAAGTTTGAATCTCTGCTTGACCATGGATATGTAGTGGATGGCTTTGGGCAAATCCTAATCTGTTAGCCTCAGAAGAAGGTAATGGCAAACTTTCTCTGCCTAAGTCTTGCCAAGAAAACCTCATGGTAGGTTTCCTTGAAGTTGTCATAAGATAAAAGTCACTTGAGGGCACACAATCACAAATTAACACCAACAGCAGCGGGGGGGGGGGGGGGGGGACAGAGAGAGAGAGAGTAAAACCAACCCATGTTCTGAAGACATATTATAAGGCAGGCTAATTTGGTCCACTATCTTCTCTCCTCTTGGTGATAGGCAAATAGACAAAAAAGCCAGATGTAATTGGAAACTGCTTTTTAAAGCATTATGTGCAGTTTGGCCCTTACCTAAGCAAATAAAGGTAGAAAAGTAATAATAACAAGCATGTCAAAAAGTGTCAGGTGATTTTGTTTTTCTAGCCTATTAGCCTATACTGAACAGTACGTGGAATACGATCCCTTTCTGATGCCACCAGATCCATCCAACCCTTGGTTGTCAGATGATACTACATTTTGGGAAGCTGAAGCCAGGTATGCTTTATGTCATTTTGGATCTATGTCTTTAAAAAAATAAATAAAAAAAATCAGTGGCATATATTCAACAAGCCTGGGCTTGAAAATTCACTTTGCAGACAATAATGGGGACATGGATTTTAACCCAAATTAAATTCAAATTCAGACATATTCCAAGTCTCTCCTTTCCCCACCCCTATTAAGGGAAAATTAAGAAGCATGGTTTGGACAGTAGAACTTATCTCTGATTTGCTATCACTATTAAGGAAAATTCTGGCCTCCTTGTTAGTAGGAAACCTCCTTTGATGAGTTGCTGTGCCTGATATTTTATACCCAGGAGTAGAGTAGAAGAGTGCAGGACAATCCAGGATTAGGCACTAACATTAGTATTGCTCAGAACAGTTAAAATGCAAAGATGGAAAAGTATCATGGGTTGAAGCAAAGCCTGAAAGCATTGTGCCACCTCTTTCTATACTCATCATACTATACAAGCACCTTAGAAAACAGTCCTTCCTTTGTGTTGTCGAAGGCTTTCATGGCCGGGATCACAGGGTTGTTGTATGTCTTTCGGGCTGTGTGGCCATGTTCCAGAAGCATTCTCTCCTGACGTTTCGCCCACATCTATGGCAGGCATCCTCAGAGGTTGTGAGGTAACCTCTGAGGATGCCTGCCATAGATGTGGGCGAAACGTCAGGAGAGAATGCTTCTGGAACATGGCCACACAGCCCGAAAGACATACAACAACCCAGTCCTTCCTTTACTAAACATGCTTAACTGAACCAGTACCATTGCATAAACTATAGGGATAGAAAGAATATATATATATATATATATATATATATATATATATATATATATATATATAAATAAAAAGAGCAACAATATTTTTGAGTGTTTAAGAAACCCTGACAAAAAGTTTCATGGACTGATGAGAATTTTTGCACCTTCAGGACTTATTCAGTGTACAATTTGCATGTGGTTGCTTTGCACAGCAAACAGAAATGTCTGCATGGAAAAACAATATCTCAATACTATTAATTTCTACACAGAAATTAGCTCTGAAATGTATTCTTTGTAAAAATTGCACATGAGTGCTGTCTTTTTAATATTTCTGCATTGAATTATTATTTTCCAAATAGAAAATGCTGTTTTCTGTACAAAACACATGCAGATTTTGTACAGAATAGCCACTAAATTGTGGCAAGCCTCAAAAAACTGGTTTTCACAGACTTTCTCACAGCAGCAAGAAAATTACTGAAATTACTGCTACTATTGAGGAGAAACTTAGTGAAGTTACATCCCTAATGTGTTATCACTCTCAATGTCAAAGGAACTTTAGAAATGGTCACGAGGATATGGTACATGGCTTAAACCCTGTTATTAGTCCTCACTAGAGAATTAACTAACAGGATTTGTGTTTTTAAGTCTGCAGGTAATCTGTTATTTCATTTTTACACATGAGAACGAAATATCTGCTGGATGAGATGCTAAGTGGTGTTACTATTTATTTAATTATTTGAATTTCAGACTTTTAGGAGTAAAAATTACATGAAGGGTTTTAATGCAAAAATACTTTTTTTTACAAAAGGCAATGATATGTAAACATTTTGAAAATCCACACACACAAAAATGCTTCTATCTATATACAATAGAGTTTCAGTTAATTCGAATTCAAGCACAAAAAGAAGCAGCTAGCAATATAATCAAAGACATAAAATAATTTTTTTTAGTAAAAATGTAAAACTGTTACATTGTTTGTCTTTATTTGTTTTTAATTACTGTATTTCAATATTAATATCAGAACAATACAGAATGAATGGTATGGTATCATATGGGGTACAGCATTAGTTAAGTATAACTCTTGAGTAACCAGAAACTTCATTTATCTAGCATGTACCAATTCCCCATGGGTGCCAGTTAACTGTGTCTACTGTATATATGTTTTCCAAATATAACTTTTTGTGAAAATATATTTTTTGCTTTCTCTATTTCTGAAAAAAAAGCACTGGTCTTTACACACTTTCACAGATGCAAGAAAACTCATGCATGCTATTTGGCTTTTTTCTTTTGCTAGATCTCTTGATATGTTATGTTGCCCTTTCTCATCACAGATGAGGAAATTTGTCATTTACATCCCAAGTTTCTATCACATATTTTCACACATTATATTGTGAAATTATATAGGGAAGAATCATAGCTTATTGTTGAGTATCTACATAGTATAAAGAAAATCCAAGTTTCAGTCCTTCACTCCAAAGTACGGCAACTCCATTTGAAATCCCAAAGAGTTGCTGTTAGTCAGCAGACTGGAGAAAATACAGAACGAAATGAAACAATAATTTAAATCTACTTTTATCCATCATTTCACAATGCAAGCATTATATTCCAAAAATAAATCAAACAATAAAATAAGCATTCACCTCTGATGAGTTAGACCGATTTACTTAAAAATGGAATTATTATCCTATAAGGAATGTTTTAAAGTCATATTTGATGTAATCCTTAGATTACTCTGATACAATTTAAAATAACATTATTGAAGGTAGCAAAAAGAGGCATTTTGGTTGGTGCATAACTGATCAAAGAAATTCAACAAACATGTATTAGCTCTCCATGTAACTTTTTCTTGCCTTTTCAGTAAAGAGCCAAACCAGCAACGAGTAAAGCGATGGGGATTCAGCATAGATGAAGCCCTGAAAGATCCAGTGGGAAGAGAACAATTCCTCAAATTTCTGGAGTCTGAATTCAGTTCAGAAAATTTAAGGTAAGATCTTCACTGCATCCACTAACATTGGGGATGCACAGAGAATATTGAGACAAAGGGGTGCAAAGGTTGCTGTAAGGCAAAGGTTCTTTGCTGTCATCTACAAAGGCAGTGCAACTTGGTTTAAAGCAAATTATCAGCATAAAGTGCTGTGTGATTTACACAGAAGAATTTTTCAGTCCATTAGAGTCTGCATCTTTTTATTTCTTCACAGTCTGTTTCAACAAATGCATGAAATAACTCTTAAGCAATACTCTGGAAAGATCTAAAATCCATGGATCACGATTCACCAAAATTAACACAAAGTATTACACACACATCAAGGCTTTCAGCCTTCCTTAATTCGCAGTTCTGGAGATATCAAGAACAACATTTGGCCCTCTGTACAGGATGCTTTGATTATGCTTTTCCTGAATGAACACCTGAACATATGTAAGCACCAGTACTTGGGATGCATGTCAGCAGTTCTTGGAATGTTGTCACAGAAGGAATTTTTAATTAACCTGAATAGTACCATAGCATATAAAAAACAACCAGTGACACAAAAAGTGCATAACTATCAATAAAAATAAGCAAAAATAGCTATATTGAATTCTAATGGTCAATAAGGTATTTCATTTAAAAAAAGAATAAGGATTTCCAGAAGAGACACGAAACATCTTCTCAAAAGTAGGGAGATGTTTGGTAAGTGGATCAAAAATAAGATGATGTTTGACAAAGGATATGTATAACTTTTCCATTGATTACGAATATATCTTTCTATATTATTGATAGTTAAAACAAAACATTGAATATTGCAGGGGCCACTGATTTTGAAATCAGTGTCATAACAGCTGCTTTTAAAAATATCATTTGTATTTAATTCTGTTTTAATGTTTGTATATTTTTAGATTTTCAGTTGTATTGGAATGCTTTTAATGTAAGCTGATTTGAGTCTCCTTGTGGAGAAAAAAAGTGGGGTTTAAATAAACGTAATAAATAAAATGCACATTTCCTTATACAGATTCTGGTTAGCAGTAGAAGATTTGAAGAAGAGGCCTATGAGGGAAGTTCCTGCCAGAGTACAGGAGATCTGGCAAGAATTTCTTGCTCCTGGAGCACCGAGTGCCATTAATCTAGATTCAAAAAGTTATGACAAAACTACACAGAATGTGAAGGAGCCAGGACGACATACATTTGGTGATGCTCAGGTTTGCAGAATTCATTCAATATTCCACATAACACATACAGTACAGTCTCACTTATCCAACATTCTGGATTATCCAACACATTTTTGAAGTCAATGTTTTCTATACATTGTGATATTTTGGTGCTAAATTCGTAAATACAGTAATTACTACATAGCATTACTGCGTATTGAACTACTTTTTTTGTCAAATTTGTTGTATAACATGATGTTTTGGTGCTTAACTTGTAAAATCATAACCTAATTTGATGTTTAATAGGCTTTTCCTTAATCCCTCCTTATTATCTAACATATTCACTTATCCAACATTCTGCCAGCCCGTTTATGTTGGATAAGTGAGACTCTACTGTAATCCAATCATTTCCATATTTTCTACAACCTTTTGCTTATCCTTTTTGTACTGCTTCCTTTATCCCTTTGTTCCGATTTAGTTCTCCAGATGTTTGGGACTTCAACTCCTAGAAGTCACAGCCAGCTTGGCCAGCTGTCAAGGAGTCTGGGAGCTGAGGTCCAAAACACTGGTGGACCAAAGTTTGGGAACCCCTGCTTTAATATAATATTATTAGCTGATGTTCTTAATCTTTTTTTCTCACAAGAAGAGGTTTAGAATACGTTTTGAAAGAGAAATAATACCTCTTTTAGATGCATGTTGGCTACCATTAAGAATACTCGGTGTACTCCAAGAAGAAATAAATGTGTTCTGCTTAATCAGCTTGTTTGAGGACATTCTAAAGTCAGACCAAAAATATATTTTTTAATTTGAATCTCACTAAAAATGTTCCTACATAACTACCCACCTCTCCTAGAAATACAAGAGTGCTTATATGTGAGACATTTTCTATTCTACCTTCTCATATTATTCCAGTGTTCAATAATTTATTTTGGAGAATAGATAAAAAGTCTCCCCCAAATTCCATCCTATGAGATTATCAGTAGGATCATTTAGTAGGCATGTGAGTGTGTGTACACAAACACAAACACAAACACATACTTGTTGGAATGGAGCCCCCAGATGGCATAGTGGATTAAGTAAAATAAAATCCCACATTATCTGCTTTGAACTGGAATATATGGCAGTGTGGAATCAGGGCCCATCCAGACAGCCCCTTTAATGCGGGACTTCCCTTATTAAAAAGGAGGATGTCAAGATAATGTTTCTGAAAACCACGAATTAATTCACCACAAACGAGGAAAACCCTGATAGTGGGTTTATTCCACACCTTCCAGGAAGGCTAAATTAGCCTGGAAAACTGTGAGGACACCTACCCCCTCCCCAAAAGCCCCCCAAGCCCCCTTTAAAAAGTAAGAAAAACTTACTGAGCCCCTCCATTAGTGGTCTGACCGCTGTCCTGGCATCAGGAGAATGGGGGGGGGGGGGGAGAAGCAATTTTCCTCTTCTCCCCCCCCCCCCGGGAGGGGGTGCCAGGGTCCGGGTGTTCTCCCGGAAAGTTCTGGGAGAACATCTGGCCACCCGCTGCAGAAAGCATGGGCATCCTGGGTTGTGTGAACAGGCACTCAGGAATATTTGCATTTTTAAGCACAAATTTTCCTGGGATAAATGCCTGTCTGGATGCGCCCTCAGATAACCCAGATATTGTGGATTTTCTGCCTTGATATTCTGGGTTATATGACTGTGTGGAAGGGTCCTTGGATTGGGGATCAGTAATAGGGACCTCAAAGGCAGTGGTTCTCAACCTGTGGGTCCCTACAACTCCCAGAAATCCCAGCCAGTTTACCAGTTGTTAGGATTTCTGGGAGTTGAAGGCCAAAACATATGGGGACTCACAGGCTGAGAACCACTGCTCTAAGGGAAAAAGTGAACTGAAGCTCAGGCTTTTACATCCTTGCAGAACACAGGTCTGGCATACTTGTAACAGCTATTCCCTTCCCAGTTGGTGAGTTTGGATCAAAAACTGTGAGGTAGGTAGATAATGATCCAAAAAGCAAGATCAAATTTTATATTTGACTCTTGATCCAAGATACCACTCATCAGTTCTGTCATTAAGGTGGGCTAGCTTGCAGTACAAATTCACCAAATGGCAAATACAAAACAGAGGTATTCCTGGACAGAACGTTTGGAATTATGGTGAATTTGACAATGGCATATGGTAGTTAGGTGTGCTTGCCTTTTTGAATACCACCATATATATTCATATATGAGTTGGCATCATGTATAAGTTGAGGGTAGGATTTGAGTACAAAATTATGGATTTTTATATGACCCATGGATATGTTGAAGGCCATTCTGTGATGAGGAGAAAACAACAATGCCTCTTCAGTGTGCCAGCCATCCCTGGCCACTGCTGCCATTTTCCTGCCCAGATATTCAAAAGGTCCTGAAGTGATACCATGACAAAGAATGTAGAGGGGCTAGATGCTTTTTAAGCATCTAGCTAGAGGCTTAGAGGCTTAAAGAGCTGGGCATGTTTAGCCTGCAGAAAAGAAGGCTGAGAGGAGACATGATAGCCATGTACAAATATGTGAGGGGAAGTCATAGGCAGGAGGGAGCAAGCTTATTTTCTGCTGCCCTGCAGACTAGGACATGGAACAATGGCTTCAAACTACAGGAAAGGAGGTTCCACCTGAACATTAGGAAGAACTTCCTCACAGTGAGGGCTGTTCGGCAGTGGAACTCTCTCCCCCGGACTGTGGTGGAGGCTCCTTCTTTGGAAGCTTTTAAGCAGAGGCTGGATGGCCATCTGTCGGGGGTGCTTTGAATGCGATTTCCTGCTTCTTAGCGGGGGGTTGGACTAGATGGCCCATGAGGTCTCTTCCAACTCTACTATTCTATGATTCTATGATAAGGTTCTCACAGGAAGGATTTTTTGCTTTTCATCATTCTAATCAGAGAAGGGAATAGTTTCTTTTTCGATGAGATTTAAGGCACAGTACTCATGTTGATCTGTGGATTAGTCAATCCAATACTTTTGGGTTTGTTTTTTGAGTAAAAATTCTAGACTTATAGATGAGTATATAAGGTAGTCAGATTCTTAACCTTCAAACTTTGAATATGTTTGCACAGATACTCTCTTCCCAACCACAGTACCTCTACTGTCTACTTTAGACAGTAGAGTATCACATATTAGGCTTTCAATAGCTCTTATACTCCCAAAATAACTTCTCCAAGCTTTGATAGAATATGTATTCTTTCTACAAAGTTGATTTGGTGCTCCACCTCTGAACTCACTCATCTCATTGGTTTCTGTTCATAGCTCAGCTCTTTTTCTCTATGACTCATTCTTTGTCTCTGATATCAACACTGCAGTCCCTGTAGCCATATGGTACGAGAGAAAAGAAAATGATTCTCACATTCTAAAGACGATTTTTTGCATCTCTTCCAACTTTTGGTTGCCATTGAGAAAACATCAACCAATCAACAAAACAAATGAACTAACAAACCATATGAAGCTATTATAATTCCTTTGGGTAAACGCAGCTGTGATCCATCATTGCTACAAAACAAATCCACAGGGATACTGCAACAAATTCCCGCCTATATGTAATCCTTAAATAGCTTTTTGCTGCTTTGAAGAATTTGATTACAAAATCATCTGGTATCACATGGAATATAAAGGTTTTCACTAGTTATCTTCAGCATAGTGTGTCCAGAAGCAAACTTTTAGCCTTCCAGAAATATTAACATGTAATAGTATAGTATATGCAGTTTTACATATGATCTAGTTTCTAAAGTGTGTGTGCGTGTATATGTGTGTACATGGTTTTATATATTCCTTAAATATTTTCCTTCCAAAATATTTTAGGAGCACATCTACAAATTGATGAAAAGTGACTCCTATCCACGTTTTCTACGATCCAGTGCCTACCAGGAACTACTACAGGCCAAGAAGAAGGTATTGGTTTATCTTCTCTATGTATTCTCAGTCTTTTACTGGTAATTTCTTCCTTACTATATTGATTACTTTCTCTCCTTGTGTAACTCAACTGCACATCTGATAGGGGAGAAGGTTACTTCAGTTCTGAGCATCATACAACACTAGAGGGACAATTGTTTATTTTGCATCTCACATGTCTGAATAGGCTGAGTTAAATAATTCCATTTTGGTTCTACAATGATCTGAGTCAAAAGTTTAAATTAAAGAAATGTGTATGCTTCAAAGATTTTACCTTTTGCTTATTTAATTTATGTAATTATGTGACTTACATCCAATTGCTTATCACATCTAAATTAGATCCATTGAATGAAAGGCTAAATGCTAAGTAAAAAATTATCAAGATCTCACTGTTTCAACTTTTATATCCTATTTAGGACTAGCAGTTGGATTAGATTTTCTTTATTTAAGTGTAGTGTGCTTCAGTTTTGGGCCCTCCCAGAAGTCCAAGCCACTGCCATGCTGGTAGCTGAAGTCTAAAACATCTAGAGGCCCAAATGTGGAGAACCTATAGTGCAATCCTAATCATGTTGAATCAGAAGAAAATTCTACCAAAGTCAGGGAACCATGCACTTAGATTTATAATTTTACAGAGCCAATATCCCATGTTCTACATATTACTGGGAATTATGTTTGTCTTTTCATATAACCTCTGTTTGTGCATAATGTCTGGATGGCCAATCCTAGAACATATAGGGGGCATGGGCCCATGCAACTACCTTTACCTTATTATTCTCTCCTTCTCATGTTGAATGGCTGGATATTATTAGAAGGGTCTACTCAGTCAGAAGCTCTTCTTTATTAGCATTCTTGCATGTACAACCAAATGCTCATAGAAGCACCTTCTGACTTTCTTATTCAACAAAGAAGGTTCAAAAGTGAAGGCTGACTCTACTGTAAGGAAATGTGAAGTATATTTCATAAGCTGAAGTGATGGTGAAGCTCAAATGCCTTAGCGTTTGGGAATGGGGCCAGATTTACATATCATCTAATTTTTAAAGTTTTTCCTCCAGTTTTTATGGTTTCATACATTCATTAATTAGAATTCTTCATTTTTCTAATACATTAGTTGGAATACTTTTTTATTCTCTTGATATAGGCATAATACATAGGTCTGTAGCCTTACACTAGAGTTTCATCATTACTCAAAGTTGGGCTATTCTGTCTTGGAAGTATTTCCCATGGAATGATCATGAACTTCAAGGACAAAAAGCCAATATGTGGGCCCTCTAGCATGCATGGATATTAAATTTAACCCAATGAGAACAGAAAGGTTTGGGAGAAAAGAAAGTAAGAATTTTCATTATTATTTTCCTTTCTGCCAAGCCTCCTGCTCTGACTGGGTTAGAGAGAGATTGGAATGAATTCAATGAGATATTAGGGAAAGACAACATTCAAGTGAGAATTCTTGTATGATTCAGCTATGAAATTATTGCTCTTTTAATACCCCTCCCAATCTCCATTTAGTTCCTCTATCTTAGTTTTACCACTGTATTACCACTTCACCACCAGGGTTCTCAGAGCAGATAAGTGAAAGGATTAAGAAGTACAGCCACCCACAAAAAAAACAACAATTGAAAACAAGAAATATAAGAGATAAGAAGAGCACATGAAACACATCCCAGTGCCCTCTCTGTTCCAACTCTACTAATTGTCCCAGCATACAAATGATCTGGCTTTGAAATATCAGCAGGGTGCAGTGGCTATGTGAAAGGAAATCTGAGCATTTCTAGTTATTGAGAAATATGGAGAAAATAAAATTGTCAGCAGCTTAAGGATACTATAGAAATCAGTAGTGTGCTCATTGGCACTCACTGCATCCTCTGTGTCCTGAAAGACAACACCTCTGCTGACCAAGTGCATAAACTGCTTGTAACACAAACACATCAGATTTAGGATATCATCAGATGGATTTTACAAAGCCGGGGACAGTGGGGAAAATTGTGAGGCAGTTTCATGCTGCATTCCCTATCATCGGGGCTTATTGGGAGTCATGGTATCGCTTCCATGATGTTTCCTCACTTCCCCTGTTTCCTCTTCACCTCCTCCAGCTTTCTTGTGTGAGGAGTCAGGTGTATACCCAAATTCTCTAGGCTCCATTTCTCTGCACTGCCTGCACTCTGCCAGTACGAAGCCCCACCAGAAGTAGTCCTGAGTCATAGGATGGGCTTCAGGGGACTCCATGCTGGCAGTGTGCCAGCAGCACAGAGAAGCAGGGAGAAGACACTTCTCTTTCTTAGTGTGATGAGGTCCTATATTGTCTATATTTCTTAGGGTACATCTACACTGTAGATTTCATTCTGCTTTTCACCGATTTAACTGTGATGAGGTTGAGGGGAAGCAACAGGTGCCCAAGCACCCTGGGCAGGTGTTGCCAGGATCGCTGTGATCCACAGCAATTCTTGGCAATTCCAGTGGCACATGTGACAAGGTCATAACACTCACAGTAGGTTGAACCCCTAATATTTAATAACTCATACACATATAGAATAAACATTTCATACAATGAAACAAAACAAACCATCTAGTATTTAAGTTATATTTTGCAGAATGTCAGCCCCCATTTTGTTCCACTTTCACATTTTGTTTAATATCACACTAATCTGATCTACATATCACTAGCCAAAGATCTTGATCCAAAGAACATTGCATTCATTGGCGTACTCTCTCAGCACTATTAGGATGGTTCTACACTGCCTTAAAATCCACATTATTAAAACAAATAATCCAGTTATCTGCTTTGAACAGGATTATATGAGTCTACAGTGCCATATAATCTAGTTCAAATCACATAATCTGAATTTTATGTTTCAGTGTAGCTCCAGCCTTAGTGACACATGGACTCTGCTGGAGCTGTGCAGTACTTTTCTGCATATCAGAGACCATATTCCAAAGGGCAATTTGGTCCTATAAACCTGCTTTTGTGTGCAGATTCTTCTTCCTGGATCAAGAGAGAGAGAGAGAGAGAGAGAGAGAGAGAAAAGCAAAACCTTTCTCGTTATCATCCTGTGAACATAGGCATCTTTTTTGGTACTTGTCTTTTGTTTTGTGATTTGTACATGAGCTTTGTGTTTTACCATCCCAGCCCATCACATCTTTATTCCTTTATTTTTCTGGTCTATTCTTTTTGGCTTCTTTTGTTTGGTTTTCTGTTCCTTTATTATTTTTCTTTCACTTTAAGTTGGGAAACACATTGGATCGCCGAACGTCTTTTGAGAAATTCACACGCAGTGTGGTAAGTTTATAATCCTGTAAGTGAGCCTTATGGTTAACTGATTTTTCTCCAGTGTTTCAGTGAGAAGCCAGCAAGCACTGCTTCAACACAGGCCCCAAGGAAATTGTTATAAATGATCATTTGAAGGGCAGCTGTAGTGTAGGCAGACAAATGTCCATATCTTTTCTCTTTTTCTGGAAAAAGAAAAGTGAAATCTTTTCCTTCAAAGAGGGAAAGATTGAGATGAAACTAAGGCCCCATTTACACTGACCATTTCATGCAGTTCAAAACTTGCTTCAAACTGTGGTGGCCAGACATTAAACTCCCACAAAAGCGTATGAAAGAAAGCCCCTAATTTGCATAAATGCTTTGTGGTTTGGCATCGTGGCTTCAAGCTGATTCTAGATTTCCTATGCAATAATCTGCACAACACAACCCAGTTTCAAATTACATTGAATGGTCAGTGCAGATGGTGTCTGAAACAAAGTAACAGTCCACATCTACAAGTCATCCTTTAAAATGTTGCATTTGTTTTGGTATTATTATTATTATTATTATTATTATTATTATTATTATTATTATTATTATTATTTTGAAACATGTGTCAGTGCCTATGGATCACTTTCTTTCAGTCATGTGCAAGTTCAAACTAAAGAATTCAACACATTTATTTTTGTAGGGCAGAAACATCCCAATTTTTCCTTGCCATAAAAACTGTACACCAACACTGAGGGCGAGCTCTAACCTGTTATGAAAAGAGGTAGAAAGATCTTGGCTTCTACTCCAATTTGTTGACATTGTCTGCTGAACCGTGTGCATTTAATGTATGCAGGTGTGTGTATGTGTGGGTTTGTGTGCGGGTTTATGCATTTGGGTGTGCGTGTATACGTGTGCTGTGTTGTGGCTTTTGCTGTGACAACCAATTAAAGAAGCTGTTTGATAATTAATAAAGCACATCAGCAAAGATCTCGGTTTTTGTTTTCATTTTCTTGATAAGGGATCAAAATATAATATTTATAAATCACATTTCTTAATCATTTCCAAATAAGCAAGGGTTTAAACACAACCTAAAAAACAGTTACTAACAAAAACAGTTAACAAAAAGATTGAGAGCTGCCTTTGGTGCCTGCAAGCACTTGGGGAAAGGAAATTAGATAGCAAGATTTAGAGAAACACATACTTTAAATCAAGTATCATGTAAATTTAAGAACTGCAATGGCTTTGGGACTCTCACTCAGATCCTATTTATATCCATGGGCCTCAGTTACTAAGACTTATCAACCACACAAAAACAAGTCATTAGTGGGGACTTTGAAACAAAAACCCCTATTTTTGCATGGTGATTTTGCCACAGCATGTTCTTCTGTGAGTTCTGTATTGTCAAGGGTGGGCAGCTAACTGTGGAGGGGTGGGTCTATAAAAGATTTGGATATGCATAACTATTTTTCTTTACTTATAATTATAAAACAAAATGTGAGGCTCATGTAGCATTTCATGGGAGGCTTTTTCTTTGCAATGGCTATGACAGTGCAAATAATAACATGAGCATAAAATAAAACAGCACTGCAACTCCCTTCTGCTTCCTTCCTGTGCTAGCATAAGTGGCAAAGTCTTTAAAAAACCTGAGCACAGGTAAACATGATTTCAATGTGTGTTGTCTTCAAAAAGTGTTCAGACCCTTGTAGCCAAGCTGTTGGAGCCAGATGGCCAAATTACAAATGCACATGCCTCTCCTGCTTAAATAGATTTCAATATCTTTTCTATCCAAAGCTCTGGTATGCTATATAAAGCTCTAAATGATTTGGGAGTCAGGGCTCATCTATAACAGGTAGTTTAGCCCAGTGTAAATTTGCTCTGCAGCAGCCTTGGATTGATCAAGTTTGTGTTGAATTAGGAGCCATTGTCTAGACCACATCCACTCCATTGGACTGTCAGCTCCTCTTTGTTGCCGCCACCACTTCTAACCAGCTGCAGAATACTGTGGTTAGCTGTGCTGGTGCTAGAACAGAGTTCCCATGTGACCAACAAGAAGGAGGATGTGTCTTTCCCCCATTTCTTGCGGGGTATGCGGGCACCCGATTCTGACATCACCATACATGATTGTCAGGACCACTCACTTGGACAGAGCTCTGGCCAGCTAGGAATGGCAACAGGGCATGGTCAATTCTCTTTCCCTGCATGGATAACTACAAGAAAAGGATGATAGTGGCAGTGTCCTTCTGCACATCAGATTGGACTGGAACAGATATGATCCAGTTGGCCTGACTGACCTGAAGTCCTGGGATATTCTAGCATTTCAGGCAAACTCCAAAAATGCTAGAATTTGGAGCAAAGTCATTTTAAAGCAAAAAACTTGGAATACTAACCGGAAGCTGCTGGACATTATGAGGTCTTCAGCAGTCCTTTCCCAGTGAGTATGAGTTTTGGGAAAGTGTAGACAGGACATGTATACTTTGATTAAAATGAAAGACGGCCTTCTAAATGGCTGCCCCCATTATGAGGCGCTTCCTGCTAAGGAAGGCTAGGTTAGTTCACTTTGTGTTGTCTATGTGACAACAAGCAAAGGCCTACTTATTCACACAGATTTTTGGTTTTTAAGATTATTTGTTGGCAGTATAGATTTTTAACTATGGTTCCAGGCTATGCATTGGTGGCAGGGAGGGAGAGCAGTGCTGAAGGTGGAAAAAGAGTAGTCTCTCTTCCTGAGGAATGGTTTCTGAATCTCTCAATACTTCTGATATTAATATTTGGTGTGTTGATATGAGTCACTTAGTTAGCCTAGTTGAAATTGCAAGGTTGCAAATGAGTTCAAACATGGAGATTTTGATGCTACTGTCTGTCATGCTATTTAATTTCTGTGCCACTGCTTCTAAAGTAAGTTACACATGTGCACCAAGGGGACCCTATTTTGGGAATAAATTCTGGGTTCCAGTCTAACATAATCTAGCCTTGGTTGCTAGTATTATTTATTTATTTATTTATTTATTTATTTATTTATTTACAGTATTTATATTCTCACCCCAAAGGGGACTCAGGGCGGATCACATTACACATATAAGGAAACATTCAATGCCATAACATAGAACAGAGACAGAGACAGACGCAGGCACCGGACTGGCCTCGAACTCATGACCTCTTGGTCAGAGTGATTTGTTGCAGCTGACTACTAACCAGCTTGTGCCACAGCCTGGCCCTTCATTTCTATCCTGCTCTTCTCACCCCGCAGGGGGCTCAGAGTGGCATACCACATACATCTAGGCAAAAATTCAATGCCGCATTATAAAAACCAAATAAAACACAACATGAAATCACTAGAAACAATTGACATATAAATGCAATTTAAAATCATTAACATACTTATACATAAAAATAGCATCTAGATACATCGCATTACTAGATACATCTAGAAATGTGGAGGTTATCTACTACTACTGCTGCAAAAATGGTTTTGCTGTGACTTTTCCAGGCACAATTCTGCTCAACGAACAAATTGTTGTTAAGGTCACAGAACCACATGACCAATAGAACTAACTTGACATAATCTCAAAAGCACTAAATTAAAGACAACATTCAGCAGCACCAAATCATTTACCTCTATGGCAAGAAAAATCTCTAGTAGCATATGTTATGTAAGTGCTACTAGGAGGAAGAAAAACCAAGTGAAAAGGAAAAGGTTTGTGGAAATAATTTTACTAGGGGAATGCTTTCAAAAATGGTCTTAGAAATCTTTGTTTTAAAGCATTGCTTACTGATAGTTAATAGATTTGCAGCCTTCAATGCTATTAAAAAGACATAGAAATTATGGGTTTTAAAAAAGTAATTCTCACCTACTAGTGCTGCCAAGCACCAGAAGCAATTCACACTGGTTTATTTTTCACACAATGACAAATATAGCCATTATTGTTATCTTAAGCATACATTGTTCACTGGCTAATGTCATAATTACTAATTGATGCCAGCAATAACAATTAAGGAGGAATTAATTCTTGTCCAGATGTGGCCTCCAGATGTTGGATCAACATCTATTAGACCTATACCAGTATTGCCAGTGGTGAAGGATTACGGGAGTTGCAGTCCAATAACACTGCAGAGCCTCTATGTTCCCATCCCTGGCTTAGTCTGGGGTGACCTTACAGCTATGCAAGACTGATAATGGTCTCAATGAATTCAAGTGCCATAATGAGGAGCAACCAAGCAATACCTTTGATTGATTTGTGTGTTATATTTTAAATGTAAGCAATATCAGAACTCAAATTATTTTGAAACATACATTTGACTGTGTAAATGAATGTATTTCACATCTTAACTGAATAATTTTAATGGGAGGTATTCAGATCTTGAGGACAAAGATCATGTTTGGGTGATGCCACTACTGAATACTGAGCAATGAGATCAATATTTTACTTGAGGGGTTCGAGTGAGCATTTGAAAGATGTGTGTCATTATTTTTGAAAAGCATAAAATTGATCTTGATAATGCCAAATTAGTATAAACCGCAGAATTTAAAATGATAAGTTTTATTTATCATTAGTAAATGTTTAGCTTTGTCCAGGATACTTATTATTACATCAGGAGCCCCTGGTGGCGTACTGGATCAAACCCTTGTGGCAGCAGGACTGATGACTTGAACATTGGGCTGCTGGCCTGAAGGTTGTCAATTCGAATCCAACCCGGGGAGAGCATGGATGAGCTCCCTCTGTTAGCTCCAGCTCCATACAGGGACATGAGAGAAGCCTACCACAAGGATGGTTAAAACATCAAAACATCTGGGTGTCCCCTGGGCAATGTCCTTGCAGATGGTCAATTCTCTCACACCAGAAGCGACTTGCAGTTTCTCAAGTTGCTCCTGACACGAAAAAAATTAATACATCACTCAAATTCTCTGCTCCATCCATTTTTGATGAGTGATAGTTGTCTGTGTGAATTGATTCAATAGTGGACTTGCATCTGAACTGCCCTGTCAGTGGCATTGGAACTATAGTAGTCAATTTATTCAAGGTGATATCTCCTGATACTATAATAATAAAGTGATGAACCATCCATATGTGAAATAGCCTTGGGTTAGGCTTGACCATATTTAATGTACTGAGGCACAAAAGTTAGCCTTTCCCTGCAGAAAGGTAGGTTCTTGGTGTAATGAACGGGGGTTTTCAGTGATCATGCCTCTATCTTCTGTCTTCTTTTGTTTGTTTTGTTTTTTCCTCAGGGGAAATCGCTCACATCAAAGAGATTAACCAGTCTAGTGCAGTCCTACTAAAAGGATCGCCTTGTAGCATGGAAGCAGACTCAATCATGACACATACTTTGTAGCTCACTAATTGCCTGAAATCAGAGGACAATTGAACAAGATGTTGCATGAGCAAGGACCTGACTTGTTTTCTTTTGTGTATATCAAGGCATTACAGACTCCAAGGGACTCGCTAAACTTTCGATGCCTCCATTTTGAAAACTCTCTGCTCACTTTCGCCTTCATATCAAGCTGGATCTGTGTCTTTTAATTTTCTGCAAGCTCAAGTACAGTGAAAAAAAAAGGCTTCTGTTAGGCACAGTTGATTTACAGTACTGTCAGCCACAAACTGGAAGAAATGTTTTTAAAAAAGAAAAGAAAAAAGAAAACAGAATATATTAATAAATATATCTACTATGGCATCACAGCTACTGCACAAAAAATTAGCACAGAAAGTTCCATCTCACAGATGTATTCACATCAAGAAAGAAAGGCTGTGTCTTTGTCTGTTGTCTGTATAGTCTATGTTAATGTTTCTTGCATTTATTTTTATACCATATTTTATGGGGGAAAAGAACATCTTTTACTCCAAATGTATTAAAGCTAATCCTTCCTCTGTAAATTTGTGTATGTTTATATTGTTGTTTTCTCTTTCATTAAAATATGCAGAATCTCTTCCCTTTGGTAGTAAAATGGTGTTGATGAACTTTTCTTGAATTGGTCAAAAACCCATGTTTTTTCTTCTTTTTGAATGATGCAACATCCTGGCAAGAAGAATCCTGCTCTGATGAGAATCTTCACAGTTTGGGACATAGTCTATACAAAAATTATTTGTGGTTGTGCTGTATTTTCTGCATAGGAAACAATATTTTCTGTGCCAAAATGTTGCTCGGTGCAAAGAAAATGATGTTTTCTGCATATAGAATTGTGTTTTCTTTGTAAAACACTCACATGTTAATTTTGTGGTGAATAAGTTATGATTTTGAATAGCTTTAAAAGACTCCTCAGTATGAAGAAAATTGCTAAAATTGCTCTCTTTGGGAAGAATTAATGAAGAAATACACCTCCAATTTATTTCCTCTTTAACAAATCACATTGCATCAGAAAATTACAGAAAACCAAAACATTCACAGGCTAGCTTTTATTGGTGTATTAACTGCTTTTCCTCCCATCATGCAAACAATGTAATTCCCAATAATGCATGTCAATTACTGTAACTATCTATCATTATGGTTCATTTTGCCTTGTTTTCGAGGACTGCTTTCTGTGTGCAGTAACTTTTTCATGCTCCGCTTACAAACACCTTTCACACAACATGTATGAATGTAGGATTTTTTGTGTCTTTTTATGATATACAAACAACTGGCAAATACATTTGCCTATAACTATCCTCCTCACAAAAAAGGAACCATTATTTAAAAAAGAGATACAAGGGGGATAATATGAATTTGAGAGTAAATGTACATAGCACTTCCCACTTTTATTTCACATTAGTTCCTTGCATTACTCACACAACATACTTGCCAACATGTTTCCCCTTTTCAGTACAGTATATTACCAGGCAGATAGCTGTTTCCTCTAGAGCATAAGCATTAATCTTATAAGCTACTATGAAGGTAGCACTGTGTTCAGTCCCTCACCATTTTCCCAAATTGCAGGAAAACATGGAAACATCCCCAACCCCATGCATACAACCCTTAGAACAGTGTTTCTCAACCTTGGGGTCAGGACCCCTTGGGGGTCATGAGGGGACTTTCAGAGAGTTTGCCCAAGGCCATCAGAAAACACATATTTCTGATGGTCTTAGGAACCCCATTGGCAGAGAAGACTGGAGATCTCTCCACCTATCCTTCTCCTTTTTGGAAACAGACAGCAAATCCTCTCACCAAAAGCCCTCCTCCTGCTCTGATTAGCTGGCCTCTGAACCGGCCTCTCAGCCAAGCAGAGGGCTATTTCTGAAACTCCAAGTGGAGAGGGGAGAGCACTATGTGCCCTTCCCTAAATCATTGTCAGTTCCTTCCAAATCCCTCCAGTATTTTGGTCATGGGGGGTTCTGTGTGGGAAGTTTGGCCCAATTCTATCGTTGGTGGGATTTGAGGGGCTCTTTGATTGTAGGTGAACTATAAATCCCAGCAACTACAACTCCCAAATGTCAAGGTCTATATTTCCCAAACTCCACCAGTGTTCAGATTTGGGCATATTGACTATTCATGCCAAATTTGGTCCAGATCTATCATTGTTTGAGTCCACAGTGCTCTCTGGATGTAGATGAACTACAGCTCCAAAACTCAAGGTCAATGCCCACCAAACCTTTCCAGTATTGCCAGTTGGTCATGGGAGTTCTTTCTGCCAAGTTTGGTTCAATTCCATCATTGGTGGAGTTCAGAATGCTTTTTGATTGTGGGTGAACTATAAATCCCAGCAACTACAACTCCCAAATGACAAAATTATTCCCCCACCAACCCCGACAGTATTCAAATTTGGACATATCAGGTATGGGTACCAAATTTGGTCCAGTGAAAGAAAATGCATCCTGTTGTGATGGAGTCTTTAAGTAGAGATCCTACTAGTTGTATTAGAAGAGGCAGAAAAACTGCTTGTGAGCAAGACTCTGATGAGGAGCAACAAAGGAAGCGAATCAGAGCCCTCTGATGATGATATCTTTGAGGGTTTTGAAGGGGATTGTGGGACTGGGAGTCAGGAGGATAGGATGTCAGACTCTGGGAGTGAGGTGATGGATTGGACTAAGGTTCAGGAGATCCGGGAGATTCTTGAGGCGCCCACAAGCAGTGGTACATTTGAGAGATGGCATGGAGAAGATACAGATGGATCCTGGGGAGTTATGGGTTTGGATAGAAGGTGGTCTAGCTGGAGAGATTGTAGAAGGGCTGCAGCTGGAGGTGGGGTGTTGGGTGACTCCAGCTCTGATGAGGATTTGCAGCAACTAGCTGTGGATGGGGTGTTGGCTGGCTCAAGTTCAGAGGAGGACTTGTAGATAAAAGTAAGTTTGTTGCTAATGTAACTTTGCAATTGGCAAGGTGTTTGTTGGGCGCTTTCGGGATCTCTGTTTCAGAAGACGTGTTTGGAAGACTGCTTTGGAACGTAAGTGTTAACCCGGGTCTTTAGTGGCAATGGGGGCTGGCATTGTGTGGGTTTGCGCTGGATTGTCTTGTGTTGGTTTTATGCATTAGCTGCTGGCTTGCCTCTGTCGCTTTGGCTCTTTGTGTTTACCTTGGACTGGAATTCGGTGACTGTGACTTCTTCCTGACAACCTGAACTGGAATTCGGTGACTGTGACTTCTCCCTGATGATTTGGACTGGAACTCGACGCCTGTGACTTCTCCCCAACAATGCGGACTGGACATGGCAGCTGTGACTTCTCCTTTACAACTTGGTTTTGCTTTAGCAACATTTTGGGGCATTGTGTGACTGTTGGTCACTGTGGGTTACTGCTGGTAGCTTTCATGTGTTTGTTTAGCTCCAACCAGCAGGTGGAGCAAGTTTCCAGCCTTTTCAAATAAATTTGTTTTAATCTGGATTATTTCCCAGGATAATCCAGATTATATCCCAAGTTTGGGTCTTTTGAGTTCTTTTTGGACATTGTTACCTTACACTGAAGAGAAAGTGTTTTGAGCCTCCTTTTGGTTGTTTCTTAGGCTCTTTTGTGTTGTTTTTGCAATAAACTGAGTTGTTTATATTGGCTGGCGTCTGACTCGTAACACATCCTGTATATCAAATATTTACATTAAGATTCATAACAGTAGCAAAATTACAGTTATGAAGTAGCAACGAAAATAATTCTATGGTTGGGGTTCAGCACAACATGAGGAATTGTATTAAGGGGTCATGGAATCAGAAAGGTTGAAAACCACTGTCTTAGAACCACCTACTACCTTCAAAAATTTCATATCTGAGATTGGTGATAGGAGTGATGTCATATTATTTCCTTCTGTCATTTTAAAAAGGATTACAGAGGACAATAAAGAGTGAGATGAGGCTGAAGAATGCATATATTCATTTAATTTCATAAAATGTATGAGAGCACAATAAAGGTATTTGGGTTTGTTGTGTGTAGATGGGTGCAAGCCATGGGGGGGGGGGATTCTTGAAGGAGTGATTTCTTTGTACTTTCCTCCCTTTGCTCCCATGTCATTTGACTGATTTCTACCAAATGGTCTTCTGAAGCAGGAAGGGATTCTAACCAAACTTCCTTCTCTCAAATCTTTCTGAATAAACTTCAGAGGCTTGCTGTCAACAATGGGGTGTGACAATTTTCAGATGCTCATAAAGTCAAACTAAAATGAATTTCTGAAGAAAAAAATAACTAGCAAATCTGGGATGGTTGTTCATAAGCAGGGCCGGCCCCACTATAGAGGCCACGTGAGGCCTTCGTCTCGGGCGCAGGTCCGGGGAGGCGCCGTCAGGCTGGGCGGGAGGCGGGGCACCACCCTGACGGTGCCCCGCCTCCCGCCCAGTGCGCCCTGGCCTGGCTGGCCTTGCCCGGCCAGCTGCCGGCTGGGTAAGGCCAGCCAGGCCACAAGGCTTGCCCGGCCAGCTGCCACAAGGCCAGGGTGCACTGGGCGCGAGGCGGGGCACCGTCAGGGCGGTGCCCCGCCCTCCCGCCCAGCGTGCCCTGGCCCCGCCTCCCATGCTGCGTGGGAGGCGGGGCCAGGGCAAATAAAGTGGCCCCGCCTCCCACGCTACTCCCGCTCGCCCGTCTGGCCTTTTCTAGCTGGCCAGACTGCAGCGGAGGTCCCTCCAGGCCGCAATCGTGGGCGGGGCCAGGGCACAGGAGGCGGGGGCGGTGGCGGGGGCGCTTTTCAGCACCCCCGCTTAACATTGAAAAATATCTCCGGCCGGCCCTGTTCATAAGAGAAGGGTTTCATTGAAGTTTTTGTACTTCTACAATATATTACATTAGACCAAAAAGCTAAAAGAAAAGTATTATGACTGAACTAATTCCGGGATGCTTTTTAAGTAGTTGCCTAAGAGAACATAGGTTCCTTGCCAAGAAAATGTGTTGAAGAACATGTATGTTTGTATGTATATAAGCTTTCTGTTGTATAACTGCAAGGTGACTTTTGGTTATGGCAACTCTATCATGAGATTTTCTTGGGAAGAGTTACTCAGATGGAGTAAGTTTCCATGGTAAAGTGAAAGACAGAAAACATTTTTTTCCAGGAGTCTTATTCTAGTACTAAAACCACTATACTTTGTTGTTTATTTGTTCAGTCACTTCCAACTCTTTGTGACCTCATGGACCAGTCCATGCCAGAACTCTCTGTCAGCTGTCCACCCCAGCTCCTTGAAGGTCAAGCCAGTCACTTCAAGGATACCATCCATCCATCTTGCCCTTGGTTGATGCATGAAACCTTAGAAATATCATCTATGTTGAACATCCCTCACCTAATAGTAACAGTCTGGTACAAAAACCAGAGTTAGACATTACACTTCATATAAATGCTTGATGGGAAGTGGAAGAAACTGCTCCTATGCTTTGGGACAATCACTTTAGCAAAGCAGCAAGTAAATAATTTTTTTATCCAGAGAGGCTTTTAATAAAATGGCATTGTTGTAATTATGTCATTGTATTGTGTAATTTCTAAAACCCATTTAGAGTCTATTTTTTAAATGTAGTAACAGTTAAACTATAGTTTAAATGTTGATTTTAACGGTTATCTTCTTAATATGTAAGGTACATTAAGTTCATCTCTTGAAAAGAAAGGTGGAGTACTAATAAAGATGATAAAGATGATGAAAATGAAGAAGACAATAACATAGTCACAAATACGGTTGGTGGGAACGAGAGAGAGGGCCTTTTCAGTGGTTGCACCATGGCTCTGGAACTCCCTTCCAAAGACATCAGAATGGCCCCCTCCCTACTAACTTTCAGGCGCCAAATAAAAACGTTTCTCTGGAATCAGGCCTTCAATAAAGAATAATACGAGAGCGATAGGCGCCACAGTAATATTTGGGCTGAACCTTTTTTGTGCAATATCTTTATGGACAAGTGGCAATTGGGCGTATAATGGTTTCAGTTTATTTTATTTAGTTTTAACTATACCTAAATGTTGAATGTATTTTAATCTGAAACGTGTTCTATTATGGTCTAACTGCTTTAGTATGTTTCAATAGTTATTTTTAATTATGTCTACTTCTTTTATCCCCATGTAGCTTGTATGTTTTATACCTTGTTGTTAGCCGCTTTGAATCCCCAAAGGGGGAGAGAAACAGGATATAAATTAATAATAATAATAATAATAATAATAATAATAATAATAGTATAGGCTGGTCCAAACCAAAGGACAGTATGTTGCTCTTTGTCCCCAACCCATATGCTGAAGTTGATTAGACTAGTTAGCTGAAAATTACTTAAACTTTCGCAATAGTTTCATGTCCTCCATGACTCAAAAAACAGCATGTTAATTTAGAGCTTCTAAGAGAAATTGGGAAACTTTCAGGGGAGTTAATAGGTAAGACTTGAAAGGCTATATTTCTGTCTGTCTTCTACAACTTCATAAGATGAATCTTAATTTGGCGTTATATGCTGGTTCTATGATAGTTTAGCCACAGAGCCTGCAGGCTCCCATCCCATGATGTAACACTACTTCTGGTGGGGCTCTGTAGCTAAACCATCGTGGAACCAGCGTATGCTGCTATGGCAGCAACATGGGAGTTTTGCACCAGCAACAGTGGGGGTAAGCCAGGCAGCTGATGTTTCCCCCATGCGATGGGATTATTGGTGAGTTGGGTGATGTGGAGCCAGGGCCGGCCGGAGATATTTTTGAATGTGAAGCGGGGGTGCTGAAAAGCGCCCCCGCCACCGGCCCCGCCTCCCGCGCCCTGGCCCCGCCCAGCGTGCCCTGGCCCCGCCTCCCACGCAGCATGGGAGGCGGGGCCAGGGCACGCTGGGTGGGGGGGCGGCGCCAGAGTTGGCCCCGCCTCCCACGCTACTCTCGCTCGCCTGTCTGGCCTTTTCTAGCTGGCCAGACTGCAGCGGAGGTCCCTCCAGGACCTGAAGGTACCTCCGCTGCAGTCTGGCCAGCTAGAAAAGGCCAGACGGGCGAGCGGGAGTAGCGTGGGAGGCGGGGCCACCTCTGGCCCCGCTCCCCCCTGCCCAGCATGCCCTGGCCCCGCCTCCCACACTGCGTGGGAGGCGGGGCCAAGGCACGCTTGGCGGGGGGGCAGAGTTGGCCCCGCCTCCCACGCTACTCCCGCTCTCCCGTCTGGCCTTTTCTAGCTGGCCAGACTGCAGCGGAGGTTCCTTCAAGCCGCAATCGTGGCCTGGAGGGACCTCCGCTGCAGTCTGGCCAGCTAGAAAAGGCCAGACAGGCGAGCGGGAGTAGCGTGGGAGGCGGGGCCAACTCTGGCGCTGCCCCCCCCGCCCAGCGTGCCCTGGCCCCGCCTCCCATGCTGTGTGGGAGGCGGGGCCAGGGCACGCTGGGTGGGGGGCGGGGCCAACACTGGCCCCGCCTCCCTCACTATTCACCCTGGCCCCGCCTCCCACACAGCGTGGGAGGCGGGGCCAGGGCACGCTGGGCGGGGCCAGGGCGCGGGAGGCGGGGCCGGTGGCGGTGGTGCTTTTCAGCACCCCCGCTTCACATTCAAAAATATCTCCAGCCGGCCCTGCCTCCCGCCCAGCCTGACGGCGCCCCCCTGGGCCTGCGCCCGAGGCGGCGGCGTCAGGTGCCTCTATAGTGGGGCCGGCCCTGTGTGGAGCATGGGGCGACAGGTTGTCCATGCCCTCCAATGGGCAGTGCTGGATTTGCCACAGTCCTTGGCAATTCCGATGGCCTGGATGATAAAGTCACTAGTTGTGTACTCTGAATCAGTTGGCTTCATTCTGCCTAATTGTAGAATTGTTCCTGAATGTGAAGGTTCCAGTCTGTTCGTTGTTTAAAATATTGTTGGGGAAAGAGCTGTGAGATAAATCTGTAGACCATGCAGCCTACTCTTCATCCTCTATGTAAATTTATCCTCAACTAAATTGGAAAGAGCTCAGAAAAGTTACTTGCCTGGACTATAACAGAATCCCCTAACCAACATATATCAATTTATTGCTGTCACCTTCTCCACAACCCTGGGCTCAAGGCAGGTTGGAAAACTAAACTTATGAATGGTACAACTCAAAGTAAACATCATATGAAAGTTAAAATACAATTAAACTATTACCAAAATTAAAAGCAGTTAAAGCATGCTCATTAAACAGAAAAAACTATCAGCCTTTTTCTGTTTTTATGGCCCAGTTCTTCCTCTATTTCCTTTCATAATAGGTAGCTGCTATTTTCATTCCTGGAAGTTCTACTATTATGGCTTAAAACAGTGTACATATTCTTGTAGTTTTAACTAAGAATAATTCTTCTGTAAAAGATTCTAGTAAGATTTGACGTGAATCATCTAGCTATTATTAGACTGCATATTCTGTAATAGGGTTGCCAGAATGAAAACTGGAGAGAGTTTTTGTAGCTGTGATTATTACTAAAACAGTTGGGGTTTTGTTTCTGTTTTTTTCCTAGATGTACAAGTAGCATGTGCTGAAATTTGTCAAGAATGTGAAAAGCACGATCAGTGGTGCTTTTTATGTATGTTTTTTTAAACAACTCATTTGTATAATCAGAATAACTAAAACTGGAGTTACCTTTTGTGAGATTATTGAAAAACACACCACAATCACTACCTCAGTTTATTTCACTGTCTATATCTATGGAAAATTCACTGTTTGCCTTCTGTGCTACATACACTGCATAATGCTCATGAGGATTAGCCTTACCATGCCCAGACCAAATGCGGTCTTTTCTCCACTCAGAGCAATGATGTTCTAATAATTCTCATGAATGCTTGAAATCAGTTTCAGAATATGAGAGATATTACAAAATTCCTCATTAAAAGATATCATATACTTTCTTAATTTACATGCTTCAATAGATAATAGCCCGGAGAAGATAGGAAATGCTAACAATGAAAAACTAGGCTATATAGACAATCCCTTTGTTTGCAGACATAGGTGTGGGACAAAAAGAAATGCTGTCAAAAAGCCACACTACATCATACTTTATACTGTCACTTTTCCAAATAACATGGCGCAAGATGTTTCCTATTGTAGTATGTATTGTGCAAAAAGCTAAGTCACTGAATATTGGGAAATCAAGCTGTTAGCGTAGTAGAGTAAAAAAACAACAAAAAAATGCCTGTAGATAAATTACCAACATGCTGTTCCTGGCACAAAGTCACCCAAACAAAAACAAAAGAGATAAGAGGAGAAGACTACACAGAGAAAATAACAAATAGTAACCAGAGTAAACAGAAGAAACAAAAAAGGTGTACTGCATAATGTTACCCAAGCTGATGTGATCAACTCATGGCTGACTCACATCTGGTGCAATCCTTGGCAGACAGCAAACATGGTTATGGTCAATGACTGAAACCTTGGAGACTTCATAGAGAGAGCCAATAAGATCTCATTTCTGATTAGATGGTGCACTTTGTTGATATTAATGGGTATTACTTGCCTTCATTTCTGTTTGAACAGATAGAGGTTGTGGTAATATAAAAGCTATCCACTGAGACACAAAATTTTGGCTGTTTACTACCATTCCAATACAATCAGATCTTATTATCTCTGACATCTTTCATACTGCTGATGCTGTTTCTAGTTAGCAAATATTTTTAAAATATTTCAATGGTAAATAGACTGTAGTCAACAGAGTGTATTATTTTTATGGGTACCTATATGTTACAGATGCCTATAAGCTTAATACATAGAAAACATGTAAAGTTCCTATTCTTAGAAGTATACTATATAGAATGTTTCCTCAAGTAGATATGGATGAATCTTTTGACAGTGCTTTTATAACTGAAGTGTAATGCCTTATTTGAAATGCAAAGTCAGTGATAAGTTTTGTGCTCGACAAATAAGAAATCTCTCCTCCATGGGAATTTGTGTGTTTGCATACATGCTTGTCTATTTTAACAAAATAACACATCCATTCTTCCAAGTTCAGTATCCTGGAAGTGTCCTAGGCTCATGTGTTGTGTTAATGTTAAATCTACCTGTTTGAACTAGTCTATTGTTCATTTGTTGAGAGCCCAAAAAAACAGAAAGGTCCGAAAAGGGGCTTGGCCAGATAGATACAGGTTGGTATAGACCTTCAGTTTCTCAGTCTAAAGAGATAGAGGTGCACATTTTGCCTGTGTGAAGAAATATTTTAAAACATTTAAAAATGCCTTAATGCCATGTATGACTAAATATGAAGTTTCTAGTTTATCATTTTTCAGGTTGAAACTGTACAGAGATGGAACTGGGTAAATCAGACAAAATATAACTTTACACTACCTGAATGGAACCCCAAATTATCCTGTCATTTGAATGGAAAATGTGAAAATCCATCCCTTTCAAAAATTCCTATTTTTATAGCTCCACCATCACATCTCCAGATTCTTCTGCGACAGACATTTTGTATATTGCAATGCAGATGTTCCCCAATACATGCATTTCCTTCCTAAAGTTTATTAGTGCACAGATTATTTTGCCTATAATTAAAAATGGGAGGAGGAACTGTCATTTATGGATTTCTCTTAATGAAGAGAACCAAAAGACACAAATAACATGCATAGCATGAAGTGCATAGGCGCATTTTTATTTTTATTTTTTTAAAACTGTTAATGAGTCCCCATCTCTAGATTTGATATGTATTTGTTTCTTGAGGGAATGCAATAATGTTTCTGGGGTGCTTGTAACTGTGCTGATTTAGTGAGTGGCTAGGAAAATGTATATTGTACATGCTCAATGGTGTGATCGTTAACTAGAATGCCACATGGTACAGTACAAAATATTGGCAGGCTTGATTGCAATATATCTGATCAATACTGTATCTGAATTCTGACGGAAATTAAGCTCCCTAACTGCTAGTAAAGCAGTTGTGCGAGTCACAACCCACTGAGTAATAATTAGAATAAGCATATTATGGTTGGCATCTTATTAGTGACATATACATGCATAAGCCATGCTACACATGTGGAATGAATTATTTGCTATGGCACAGCAGTGTATTCTGCCAACAGTAGCAGAAATTAAATTGTTCATGTAGCAATGCTGTGCATTCTGGTTTCACACTACAATTGCTTGTTACAGTTGTGCATTGCACAATAGCATCCAGTTGTGTAGTGATGGCTTGCCATATCTCCCCATGCAAATATTTATACTGTGGTGATGTTGGGTTATAGCCAATGTTTGTGAAGTTCAGCTACATTTCCAATCATGGGTGGGCAAGGCAAAAATTTAGTTCCACATACAAGCTGTGTGGTGGACCTTAGTGTCTGCTGGGTTTTGGTTTCAGGATCCCTCATGGATGCCAAAATCTGGATGTTCCAAGTCATAATATAAGTAACATCGTAGTAAAAATGCTGTTCCTTATAAGAAATGGCAAAGTCAATGTTTGCTTTCTCCATATTTTTTTTTAAAAAAACTTTTGTTTTCAAGCTGTTGATGGTGGAATCCATGGACACAGAACATGTGGCTACTGAATATTGAGTAATAATCTTTACCATATATATATATATATTTTTAAAAAAACAAGCTTTTCTCCCTTCTTTCTCTCCCTTCCTCCTTCCTCACCCATTTCATTGTGTTGTGTTTGCATTTATGAAGTTGATCTCCAAATTCCAGTTTCTGGCACTTGGTGGATCCAGCCCAATCCAGCAGATGGCAGCATTGGATTGCATAAGGTTTTTCCTCAAAGGGATGATTATAATCTTAGCTGCAAAGAGAACATCTTTTTTCATTTGTCTCTTGTTTTCATGCCTGCTATGTTTTCATTTTCCTCCTTTCATCAGGATAAATGATTTGTCACATGAAAAATACCAAAAGGGAACCTGAGCGTCAACAGTCATTATGATACAAAGCTTCTCTTTGCTGCAAATGGCTTCTCACTGAATTCCACCTGGGTCTCTCTATTTTAAATTTTAATAAAATTGCTATGACCTTGTTTATCTGTCAGTCACTGAGGGAATGAAACATGTAGATGTCAGCCTTCCTCCACTGTTCATCCTGCCTGTTTTTTAGGATTTGTGGGAATTCTTAATGCATATGATGGCTTTCAATTGTGCCTAGACATAATGACTATGTTCATCAGAGGGGGTTAAAATCCTCATAGGGAAGTGGTTGGCAAGTGGCTGGTCACTGTAAGAATCTGAAAGATACATTTCTTAAGATTGAGCAGAGTTTTTTTTCTGTTTTGGTTGATGCGTGTTTGTTTTTAATGAACCTTTGTAGTATTTGCCACTCTGGGGGCAAAAAGTACATTACTGGTATAACATAATGTTATGGTACCACTTACCAGGAGCACAATGAGTCAAACCTTTGTGCTGGCTGGACTACTGACGTAAAGGTTGGGTTGCTGACCTGAAGGTTGCTGGTTCAAATTTGTGAGATGGGTTGAGCTCCCATCTGTCAGCTCTAGCTTGCATGAGAGAAGCCTCCCATTGATAGCGCGGACCCCCCCCCTTTTTTCTTGAAATTCATCTGACCTGCAGCGGAGGGTTCCACAAATCCGGATCGCCTGCAAAGTGGGAGAACGTTCTGACCGCAACAAATTATTATTATTAAATTCTTTTCATTGCTTTCCCCAGCCCTAACATTGTAACTAATCCTTAAATAAAAAGTATCCTTTCCTTTTAACTTGAAATCCTCTCCAGTGGTTTTTTTGTATCCTTTTTGACTCCCTTGCATGAAATCCCCCCCTTTTTCCTCCATTAACCTCGCCACGTTCTCCTTGCCATTGGAACGGAACAAATTGGACCATAACTTCATCAAAAATACTCCAAGCATGCCTGTCTCTTATATTTAACACTCTTTGAGGCTCCTGGTTCCGGCACCACCAACAGCACCCGAATGGGTCCAGTTTGAAGCTCCAAATCAGCTGACTGTCAAAAAAGCCGGTTCCGTTTGCCTCTTTCTCCGCAACAGCCGCTTCTCGGCTCTCACGGCTGGCGGGCTGTTTCCAGGGAACCTGGGTTTCTCTCCAAGACTGCTAGTGGTGGACTGCCACCCTCCCAGAGAGAGAGAGAAATATAGTTTCTTCAAGGACCAGCTGCGATCCTTGCAATGACAAGAACTCCCGGACGGACTTCTTTCATTCATTCCTTCATCTACATTATTATGAATGACCGGACTCCTCATTCATATACTTGTCTTCAGTTCTGTGAATCGCCGGGCTACCAAGAAAAGAAATCAACCGGAATCCCTTCACTTTGTTATTTTCATGAACCTCCTATTGCCTGAACTGCTTATGAACTTTCCATGAATTGCATGCTTATATGTTTATGAAATATTGGAATTAATTCTTTATTAACTGTTTAACCAAAGGTAATTTGGTCTATGGGTTCCCTGGAAGACCCCCAAACCCACATATTTCCCTTTTATATAAAATATATTACAGAAAAAAACCTGGGTTCCTTCCTTTGCTTTAAAACCGGAGGGAATCTGAATCTCCTCCCGATCCTCAGGAAACCCGCGATATCGCCAGATTGTTTACCCACACCCCCCCAGCCTATACTTCCACTCAGAACTCACTCAATTTCGCACCAAGAATCACCCTAATTCATATTTATGTCTAAAATCGCCTAACCTTTAAAAGACAACCAACAGAGATCATTTTTTACCATTTCTTCTCCGATCATCAGCTGATTGTCAAACCTGCGTTCCTTGCCTAAATCGCCTTCTGCCGTGCGCTATTAGCGCAGGAAAGGAAAATAAGCTACAAACGCTAATATTCAGTATATTTTTCGGCAATTTTGGGTGGAAATTGATAAGATATGATTTTCTATATCCCCTAGTATATTTTAATCAAGGAAGGCACAGTCTGAACTCTAGCTGACCTTCACCATAAAGATTTAACCTATGTTGCATCTGCATGGCCCATAGCGAGAGATTGAGTCACTCAGATCGGAGCAGCCCCACAGGTGATAAGATCTTATATGGTAATGTTGACCACAATCCCATCCTGGACCCCTGGGGAGCCAAAAGGAAGACTCCCCACTGGTCCTGTCTCCGTAATCCCATAGTGTCAATATAAACGGACATCTCCGCCATACCTCAAGGTATTCATAAACTGTGTACGTGCGTAAAGGACCCCGGACATCCCAAATGACCCTATTCAAAAACAGCAATAATCTTAAGATTATCTTGGAAGGCGCTAGCCTCAGGTGGTCACTTTTGCATAAGATAACCCCAATGATTCATTCACCAGAACCCATTGTCTAGCTGACTCCCACCTTCCCCAACCTGATTGGCCCTGGCAGAGGCGAAGGTTGTCCCTCATTGGCCAAGACGCAGAGCGGGAAGCCTAGCTCCCGCCTAGTGTGACACCCTCGACCTATCAGCAGCCAGATGAGCAGAGGGACGGGGCGGGAAGTTCAAATAGACTTCAAACTTGTAAAATGTATAAAATGGCTTTATTTCCAATGTATCGTTACATCTCGCATGGCGATCTATCTCGGCGGATGTCCTTTTCAGCTGAATCGCTTTAATAAACACTTTGGCAGTTTTTTTCCTTCAACTTGGCAGAGTTTTTTTCCTTTCGGTCTCAGGTAAATTTATATTCCGGGTTATTTTCTGCCTCCGTGACGGCTCACCAAGGCTCGTTCCCTCCTCCTCGGAGCGGTCGGATCTCCCTCACAGGGCAGATCTGGGCTAATTGTGGTCTCGATAACACCAGCAGGATAGTAACATATCCAGGCATCTCCTGGGCAATGTTTCTGTAGCTGGCCAATTCTCTCACACCAGAAACGACTTGCAGTATGTTTGCTTTTGACACAATTTAAAAAAATCTTACTTGTAAAACATTACCTAGGACTATGGCTGTAAATGCAGAACACATGCTGAATAATGGAGTTTTTAATACCACTTTACTATATAATACCCTCCCCAAGATTCTCTGGGGGATACGTGCTGAAACTCCAGACCTAATGTCAGAGAGCTTTTTGTACATCAAATGAAGTTTTTTTTTCCTTTTTTGTTGCCTCATGAGTTAACCTGTCACTTTTAATTCATCTACCACAAATCCACATTGAGACAGACACTTGGTCCTGAATAGCTTGAACACCTGATTCAGGTACTATCCAGATTAGGGCAGACCCAGAATTTCATTTCAATTCATTTTTTGCCAGAATATACTGAAAATTCATAAAATTCAAATGTAGAAGAAAATAAAATAAATAGACATGCCCATCTCTAATCCTGAAAATAATCTACGCCTTCACTCAGTAATGTCTGAGTGGATATGCTTAACTAATCCCAGTGAATTCAATTGGACTTCATATTTTCCCAAAGGCCTGACTTCTAGATGTCTCGGACTAAAATCCCCATCACACCTAGGCAGTGGTTAAAGATAATGGGAATTGTAGTGCAATAAGTATGGAAGCCATTATTTTGGAGATTTTATCTTAAAATATTCCCATAAATGTGTGTGACAAAAGATTCATGAGCCACTGGCATGTGGGAGTCAGATGACATGTTGGAGGAACAGGCTGACCCCTTCTCTCTATGACACCAAAATGTTTCACTTGAAATCCAGATGGCCCTTCAGTTATTTTAACAACACTTTCCCTTCTAAATGCCTTTATGAATCCTCTGTGTTAAAGATTAGGAAGAGATTATTAACTCAGAATCCACATTTGGGTTGTGGAGTCTTGTAAATTTAACAGGGTAACTTTGCACAGGCAGGTCAGCAATCCTGTAAGCATAAGGTTTCTGGAAAGACGATTGTATCAAGGGCCTGATCCTCTGAATCTTATTACAATAAAGACTTTGCCCTACTAAGGCTCAATCTTCGCTGTCACATAATGCCATTTCAGAATGCAAATTAACAGCATTGAGCTGGATTATATGGCAATGAAGACTCATAAAATCCTGTTTAATATAATTTAATCTGCATTATATGAGTCTACACTGACCATTATAACGCAGTTCAAACTGCATTATATGGCAGTATAGATGGGGCCTAGGTCTTACCCAGGGTTTGAATCTGCCTAAACTACAGATGAGGGCTTCATTCTGTTTTGGCATACTGTCACTCTGGTCAGATTCTGCAAAACCCTCATTGGATGGATTCTGGATCCAGCAGAACCTGTCTGACTTAAGCCACATCTACACTGCCATATAATGCAGTTTCATAATGCAGTTCAACTGCACTGAACTGCATTATATGGCTGTGTAGACTCATATAATGCAGTTCAGTCCAGTTAAACTGTATTATATGGCAGCCAAAGAAATGTGTAGGCACAGTTCTTTATTACTATGCTTGCACCAATTTAATCAGAATGATCCCACACCTACATGCTCTTTTCAATGGCAAATGGTAGCTGTCATCAAAAGTGGAACATCTAGGACAAGGATGTTGGTGAAGTAATTTGGTAAAGAGAAATGGGACAATAGCAGTTACTGCAAGATGAAGGCTAGAGCCTATAATGGGATCTTCACAATAAAGAGCCTTGGGCCTCAAAACACAGATTGTGTGTGTTTTGGAAACTCATGGTAGACAGTTATTGCAAGACCAAGTTATCTTCTACACCATATACATCATTCTTCCGCTGCAAGGAAATCAGAAATGGTTATTGTGGAAATAACTGCAGAATTATTTGCTACATGCAGGTACATTATTTATTTATTTATTTATTTTCTATCTATCCTGCTTTTCTTCCAAAGCAGGACTCAAAGCGGCATAAAGCATATAAAATCAGAAAGCACTTACATAACATACAAAAACAATCACAAACCATAAGATGCATAAAATTAATAACTTACATCATTATAAAACCCTGACACCCATAAAACCCATAAAACAACTAACACATAACATAAATTAGAATTATAAATTATATGAAGCAGTTTTGAAAGATTACTTGCTTCTCTTAATTTTTTAATCGAAAATGAGTTTTCAGTATCAGCCCAGTGGATCTTCCAACAAAAAGATGAGACAGGCCTTCCTGGGTTGTGAAATCTGTACAGACGTAAGGTAAAATTGAAAACAGATCATTTGAAGACCAAGCCAACTTTTTTTTCAATTCACTTTGATTGTGAAAATGTTTACATAGTTCTCTGGACTAAAATACAAGAAACGCGGAGGCTTGGCTGCACTCTTCACATATGATGCCATTACATGACTGATTCTATGAAGGAAAATTTTCATTCCCTCACAACTTCTCTGATTTAAACAAAGCAAAACCTGTTCGTTTTAACATTGATAGAAACTGTGCTAAGTTAACTGCCTTGAATGGTTTCCTGTTTAATGCACAGCTACCATGCAGATGGCAAGGAGGACTTTCTTTGGAAAGCAGAAATTAAACTAGTCTTTCTTATTGAAAATGTTTGGTTGAAGACCTTGGAAGTAGCATGCTACAGTTGGATTGTTGCATATATTTTGTGGTGGATAGTGAAAGAGTAACTGCACAGATGTATTTTTTTTATAGATGTGTCATTATCTAGATTGCCTTTTGTATCCCCAGATCCACAATATATTTGCTTCAGTGCTCACTACATGTTTTTGTTGCACTTCTTGTACTTTTTGCAATATGAGCATATTTTCCCATCATGAAATTGAGCACCATATAGGCCATCATCACATTACAATCGCACATTTTCACTCCATAGAGTATTTATGTACAGATCTATTTTAGTCGTTTACTTTCAGCTTCTTCGGCTTCCCTGGACAGCTGTAATGGCACAGGCTCAGCTGCCATGTTTTTCACCTGAAATGGCCCATGTGGCTGCCAGGAGTGGTTTCTTCCTTTCTATTCGAAAGCACATGGTTCATGCTTCCGTAACCCTGTTCCTCAACTCAGGCTTCCTTGAAAGGAAGAAAGAAAAGGAGCCCAGGAAGGATGTTTCCTTAATCTCCTTCTTCAAACTCAGACTCTCTTGAAAGGCAGAAAGAAAAGGGTCCCAGGAAGAATGCTTCCTTAACCCCATTTCTCAAACCCAGGCTCCCTTGAAAGGAAGAAAGGAAAGAGTCCCAGGAAGAGTGCTTCCTTAACCCTGTCCCTCAGACCCAGGTTCCCTTGAAAGGAAGATAGGAAAGGAGCCCAGGAAGGGTGCTTCCTTAACCCTGTTCCTCAAACCCAGGCCCCCTTGAAAGGAAGAAATGAAAAGATCCCAGGAACTATTGTCGCCAATTGGACAAATCATCCCGTATCTTTCGGCTGCCTAGCCAAAAACAGATTTTTCCATTAGCCTATTTTTGAAAGGCTCCTGAAAACAGATCTGGATACCCAACGAAATTTGGATACCAAAAACAGATCAGCCTCTAGCCAAATTGCACAAACCTACTGTATAGCTCTCTGCAAGAGCATGCAAAGTTGACTCAGATCATGACTTATATCTCTAAGAATGTTGCCATTATAAAAGTAACATAGCAAGTGAGAATACTGTAACTATCTATGTGACTATGTTATTTAACAATCTATGCTTTTCTGTTAAACTTCATCACTTTATTACAACTTTTAAAGGCACTTTAAGGCTGATGATTTGATAAATCCTAATGTTTTAAGTTACAAGACTGTTTTTTTAAAGTGACAAATAGAAGTGAAAAAGTAATTTGCAGTACAGTGTGTAAAATAACAAGTTACTAAAATATTATTCAATACATCTGGTAACAAATTATCTTTCTCCAGTTATATGTTATATGGCAAAGTTCTGGCTGGGTATGTTCACTAAATATAATTTTATATGGTCAAATCTTCATTGCCTGGCTGTTCTTCTGGAAACAGAGATTCCCCCAGCCTGTCCTTTCACATTCAAGAAGCTCAAGGATATGCACTTCTTGAAATGACCAAAAATATAGTCCCAGTACACATTATTTATCTTAGAATCTGCAGGGCTTTGCTTCCAGGATCCCCCAGTGGATGCTGAAGTCCCCAAAATCAGTCCTATCCAAAACCCATACATGCAAATACCAACATGTTTGGAACATTGCAATCAATGATGAAATATGACCACAGAGGTTACATTTCATCAGTATGCTGTATCTGTTTAAATCCTCTTTCTTCTTACTATTCTTTTGCTGTTTTCATTACAATGTGTCTGCAGCAATTTGTTTCACTGAGTGATGGTCTAATGAGGATCATACCCTGTTTTCCCCAAAATAAGACCTATCCTGAAAATAAGACCTATCGTGATTTTTCAGCATTTCAAAAATAAGCCCTAGATATAGTTCATTTTAAAAGTCAATTTGGAAAAATCAGACTGCCCCTGAAAACAAGCTCTAACACATCTTTTGGAGAAAAATTAATATAAGACACTGTCTTATTTGGGGAGGAAACAGGGTATATGTGGAGAAACACATCAAAGAAAATTTCTGGCTTCTTTTCACTTCACCAAGTATGAACACCTTCAAACCTCTAACCCCCAAATGCTAAAGTTAGCAGATATACTGTTGGGTGGGAAAGCACCATGCTTTTTTTTTATTGACATAGAGAAGGGTTCCCTGAATGACCACTAGATGGTATAGAGCAGAAATTACTCTTCCCCATTCATATTGTGGCCTGATCAAATTAATTTTCCTTGTGTTTTTCATCCTTCTCTTTGTAGCTCAAGGCAGGAGAGAGCAAACATCAGATTAATGGAATCCACTTTATGTTAAACTAAAACTCACCAAACAAAACATAGGTATTCTAAGTACAACTGAATTGAGCTCTTTGTCTGTCAGACATAAATTTATCTTCCTATTATTGTAAGATTCATACATTTCAAAAGGATAATTAGTGGGAAATTGAAATATTCAATTTATTGTTAACATTGTTAAAAAAACCTGGAAACTACCTCTGTCAGTAGATTCTGAAAGATCTTGTCCACTTCTGGGTGAAAGCAATCTGTTAACTGTCTATTAAGGTAATGCATTATTCATTTATTCAACAATTAATCTCAAAATAAAACAGTTTAAAATATTGTCTCCAGGCTACCTGTTTAGTACCATTGTTCTGTACAAAGAGAACTTCTATGAGAGCTTGATACATTGTCAGTCACAGTTGCTAGAATCATGCCTTTAAAAGGAGAAACACAAAGTTTAACAGATGAGCTAATATTTATCAGATTGGAAATTAAGCTTTCTAAATTGTGTGTGGAAGAGAAAAAACACTTTCTGACTGTTTTTAAGATCTCTGTAATCATTGCTCTTAACAGCAACAGCAGCTGTAGTCCAACCAAGGACCTTTTCCAAGAAAAGGCAATTTTTGAAGCTGTGAATTTATTTGAAATCATCCTTCTCCTTACCTTCTTCGTTTTTTCTGGACTAGACAAATGTGTTGCACAAATACTATCTCATGAATTCATGCAATACTGTGTGGTAGACTGGATTATAAATGCATTCAATGAAACATATCATTTCAGATGTAATGCTCAGACTGAAAGACATAAATAATATCACTTGGATTTATGGCTGAGCTGAAATTCATGCCCCAATACATTTCTAACCCAGAGTAAAAACTTTTATTCACTGCCTCAGCTCCTAGACTACATACCTGTTCAAACATTTCCCAAAAGAATGGGACTTAGGTCCCTTCTACACAGCCATACAATTCAAATTATCAAAGCACATTATCTGCTTTGAACTGGATTATGTGTGTCTACACTGGCATATAACCCAGTTCAAAGCGGGTAATCTGGATTTTATATGGTAATGTAGAAGGAGCCTTAAAAGCGCTTAACTGTGGCTACCTTATACTCTTAATGTTTAATTATCTAGTCAGCTGAGGTGATTCATTTGTGGAATTAATGTTTTGCTAATTTTCTCCCTTATTGGTATATACATCAAAGTAGTACCACGTGGAGCACATATTTACCAAGGTTGTCACTGGAGTCTTGCCACATTACATTAGTTGTGGTAAATGATGCAATCTTTGCAATTTGTTTTGCTTTGCCTGACTAGTTCTTCCCACATCTTGCTTAGCTACCCTCTTTTTCTTGCATTTCCCTTATTGCATTCTGCTAATCAGCAGAAACTCAACATGGTTGGAAGACCATGAAGACAGATCCCCCCCCCCCCCCCCAGGGATGGGAATACTTCCTGCTGAATAATAGAACTCTTAAAGAAATTTTTTTGTGTAATGTGAAAAAGTGGCTGGATGTAATTATTATTAGAAGATATCTTACTAATAATATAATAACCTTATTTTTGTACCCTGCCTCCATCTCCCCAAGGGGACTTGGAGCGGCTTACATGGGGACGAGCCTGGTTATCTTACTATTGTACCTGTGCATTAGATGTAATCTTGGTTGAAGAAGAATGCAGACACAAATATGCTAACCTGTGAGTAAACTCGCTAAAAGGAGAAAGCTCACTTCATCTATCTCTCACTTCTTCTATATATACTGGAATTCCTTCTTCTGGGCACCTTCCATGAGAATTTGGGCAGGGCAGGAGGACAAAGCTTTTCTTCTAACATTGTGAACTGCAACCGCCTCTAATCCACTAATCAGCATTTGGAGGGTCTTAGGTTTTCCATCCCTGGCTAGGACTTGACTAATACAGATTCTTAATGATTTCTCCTGTTCTGACTAAATATGAACCAAGCTCATAGAACTGAGATGAAAAGAACCACAGAATATATCTGGTGAGGTTTTCGTAAGAGATAAATAGTATGAGAAACTGAATTCATTTACCTTGAAACAGGCCAATAAAACCATAATTTAAATGGGAGATCTCATTCTGATAAACTTGCTTAAAATTACCATGATGGCCTTAGTTCCTTACCTTTTCTTTAGAAATGTTTTTCTTTATATGTAGCAATTCAGCTAGAAAAGAGCTACATTCAAAATCCAGACCCAAAGTCATCATAGCTTGGATCATAAAAGGAATTTGGTCCACTTATGTCTAATCCTAATTTTCTTCAAACAGAAAGTAAATAATATGATAATTAGAATTAGGCCACATTCTTTGGAACATTTGGGGACTAATGTCAGAACTATATCTTTGTATCTTTCCTTCCTATGGATCAGAATTAAGCTAGTATGTCTGACAGAAGGCTTTAAGGCTTAAAATATTGGAAGGCCGATCTTTTCCGGTGAAACATAAAAAACATTTGTTGGGATTTCAAGTTCCATATTTTTTCTTTTCTTTTTCAAACAACAGTTGCCCGAATCTTTCTAGTATACATATCAGAACATTTCATGTCTGCTTACAATCGGGAAGGGGCACTAAATGGACATCATGTGAACCATGCTTCATACATGCATCATGTGAACACTCCTTAGAAGTCACGTTTTGGTTAGCTTTTGTTAATGTACCATGTAAGGCTCTCCATATATTGTGAAACCAAAGGGTTAGAGCCCAAGAACTACAAATACAAAAAATATATATCCACTGAGCCTGTTCTTGAAATCCTTGATTAATATGAAGTTATATTTGGATGGAGGTAACAATTTACAAGTAATGTAATTTACCTGTTAACTAATTTCTTGAGGCTAATGCAGCTGTAATAAAGTCGTATTTCAAGAATTATGAAATGAATGAGATAAAAGTTGTTTCATTGACATAATAAGTAATAGATTGTTACTTTCTAAAACTATACTTAAAGGACATTTAATAATAATAATAATAATAATAATAATAATAATAATAATAATAATAATAATTTATTTATATACCACTTTATCTCCCCGGAGGGGCTCACAACGAATTACAGTACATATAAGGCAAATATTAAATGCCTTTTTACACAATGACATACAATACAATACACAGACAAGGTAAAGACCTTCCTTCCCCTTTTCATCTCTGATGTCTGGAGGCGATGCACAACTCCAACCATGGAAAGGTGCTCTTATTCCATTTTTCCATGTTGAGTCTGTTGTCCATAGACATCTCCAATCGTGTTTTTCTAGCATGTCTACATGTCTGCATGGGGCGCCCTTTTACCTTCCCACTGTGGTGGTACCTATTTATCTACCTGCATTGCATGCTTTTGAACTGCAAGGTTGGCAGGAGCTAGGGCTGACAGTCTGAAGCTCATCCCGACTCATGGCTTCAAACTCTTAACCCTCTAGTCAGCAGCTTTTCTTCAGCTAGCGGTTTAACCTGCTGCGCCACCACAGCCCACTGTTTCATGGAAATTTCTTGAATTTTGTTCCAGTGTAAGGCTTAATGGTTCTAAGGGTTTTTCTTTCTCATATACTAAAAAACAACTTTCTTTTTCATCACTGTGAATAAAAAACCCCACTGTTTTTTAAGCTGAGACCACCTCTGTAAGAATCTCTCAGGACTTCATCACATCAACCTACCCCTGCGGTGCCTCGTGCACCCTCCCTTCTTCCCCCATCACATAATGTGTGTTACACTTTCCCCCATCATTTGGGGGAAAGGCCTTAAAAATGCAGGTAGCTCTATTTGAGCTACTCAAAACACAGCTTACCTTCTGTAATTGGTGAGGAAGCATCTTGCGATGCTTCCTTGCTACTTCAGCTTGAATGGGACAGAGCCAAGCCAGCGACATGTGATGGCACTCAGCAGGCCCCATCCCCATCCCCAAAAGCCCTTAATGTGACAAGGTCCTAGATTTTCTAATGTGATTCTATGGTCACGTGGAGTTTTCAGTTTTCAATTTAATTTCATTTTTCTCATTCAGTGTTCCAGCTCAATAGCAGAATACTAAATAATATAGAAAGGCTGTTCTATGAACTGAAACTGTTTTCTTCAACCTTTGATTCAAGACAAACAATGGAAAAATCATGAAAAACTATGGAAAAATCCTTTGGCACCATAGCAAGGATTCATAAATGGATTGTGACTAAACATTGAATGTGTCAGAATCCTAGTTGCAAAATGTGATATTTATCTGACTTGTTGGGTATCAAAAGCAAATGTATTTCATTCTCAAATTTGCAGCAAGCTGAAGATGCCTTCTTTTGCCATTTGCCTTCTCCATGGCGGCCCCCCGCCTCTGGAACGCGCTCCCCAGGGAAATTAGGCAAGCTGCCACCTTGGAAGTGTTCAGGAAGAGCCTGAAAACCTGGCTCTTCAAACAGGCCTTTGAAGAAGTACCGCCCACTGTATGCTAAACCCTTGTACTAGCGGTTTCTTCTGACCAGTTGTACCTGCTGGTTAACTCCTTGACATAGCCTCAGAGTTCACCCCAGTTTAAGGCTCTTCCCATGACCTTGTAGCACCTTAACTTCCTTCTTGTTTACAAGTTCCACTCAGTGCACTTTGCCCAGATCATTTTATGTTTTTATTGCTGTGTTTTTCATGTGTTTTATAATGATTGTGATTTTTAATGCCTTTTAAATTTATTTGTTTGTTTTTGTATTTGATATTACTATATGCTGGTTTTATATCTGTAAGCCGCCCCGAGTCCCTCTGGGGAGATGGTGGCGGGGTACAAAAATAAAATTATTATTATTATTATTATTATTATTATTATTATTATTATTATTATTATTATTATTATTATTTGTAGAAGTGGATTATTTACCATTTAGTAATATGCAAGTTTACTTGGGAAACTTTCCACAGTGCTCAGTGGGATTTTACCACCAGTTCAGTGTGTTCAAGATAGATGCCCTAGTTCCCTTGTTTTAATGGTCAACATGAGAAAGATTTTTTTTTCTACTGCAACTACATTGAGCAAATTACCTACATTTCCTCCCAGCACAGCAGAATAGGTGCCTTTATTCTTATCCTCTTTTATTTTTTATTTATTTGCTTTATTTCTATCCACCCTTTCTCCCAATAGGGACTCCAGGGGGTTAATAATAACATGACACAACCCACAGTCTAAAGGGGGCAGATCTCTGTTTCGGGCCATTTTAATCTGCACAGATACTGTGCATCTTCTGCTGTTCCACACACCATTGCCAGAATAAGAAGTGAATTAGAAGGGAAAACAATGGATTTGATGACAATCCAGTGTTCTACATACACTGATAATTCATTGAATTACTACTAGTAAACTATGAAACCAAAATGCAAGCCAGATCCTGCATCACTAGGTATAACTATACTGAGGGAACTGAATTTGGTCATTTGGAAATTGTGTTACCCATGAAAGTTTGAATTAGTGAGCATCTAAAATCTAGTGGTGAATATGGATCCCAATAATTGTGAGTTCTTTAATTCATCATATAATAGTGTAAGTATTGAAGAGGATGCCAACCCAAGTGAAGTCACAGTCAGAAGAATTAAGTCTTACTGAGTTCAATTGACCAAAGTCCTAGGTAAGTATTATAAAATACATAGATAAGTGTGTGAGCCCTAAATGATAATAAAACTCACTGCTATATTTACTCTCCCCATGGTAAATAAAATAATGAAGATCAGTGTATCTAAGAGGCATTCTGACTCTGCAGAGCATATGTATACACACACACACACATGTATATACATACACAGACACATAGATAGAGAGATGCATAGAGATAAAAACATATTCTATTTGTTTCTTTTCTTTTTTCTTATTAGCTGCAGTTGGATACCTATTTTTGTTTAGTTCAGTCTTGGTCAAGCATGATAGATATCAATGTGCTTATCATATCTTTCTTAGGCTTACTGATTCAACTAATCGCAATTCACCAGGTAGATAATCAGCTGGGAGTTGGAGGTTTTTTGTTTGGAGGGAGAAATATTTCTCAGGCCTCTTCCAGATAGGTCCTTTATCCCAGGATCTGATTCCAGGTTTTCTATTTACCCCAGATTATCTGGCAGTGCAGACTCCTATAATCCAGTTTAAAGCAGAAAGCCTGGGACCAGATCCTGGGATAAGGCCTGTCTGGAAGGGCCCTTAATGACTCTGTGCCTGGATTTAGCAATATTTTTACTTTGGTTTGAAAGCAACTATGGAGAATTAGACCAGCAGCAGTGCAGAAGGGGGTTATTCCCACACATTGTGTCATGGGCAGACAACCTTGACCCAGGTTATGCTTGTTAGTAGTTTCAGACAGCATGATTTAGAATGGCAAATATACACATGGAAGAGAATTTTTAACTTTTCCTTAGCCAGGACCACCAGTACAATCATATTTGGAGGGGTACTTTTGTGTTCCAGCAAATATGAAAAGAATAGTACATGTTCCATCAGTTAACACTATATCAACGTTTTCTCCTTAGCTTATTATGTTGGGTAGGAGGTGGGAAGATGTAAGAAGCAATGGAAGAGCACTGAACTTTAAAAGTTGCAGGCTTTGGTTCCATTCACACAATACATCTACAGTGCTTTTACCTTATGTACTCATGTATAAGTCTATATGTCTAGAAATTTTAGACAAAAAAATCAACCCAAAAAACCTGGTCAACTTATTCATGGGTCAGAATAAAAAGAAGAAGAAGAAAAGAAACCAACTTCTTCTCTGTGTGGACCTTAGACTGTACTGGGAGGACCTAAAAGAAGCTTCAATCCCCTCGACTCTCTCCGCTGTGGCACCACTTCTGGGTTTTTTGAATGCCTGGGCAGGGAATGGTGGTGATGACCAGGAGCAGCTACCCCATCGAAACAGGATTGCCCCCCCCCTTTCATGGAATGATCCTTAACTCATCCATGGGTCACACCAAAACCCATAGTTTTGACCCCCAAACCACTTATACATGAGGTTGACTTGTACATGAGTATATACAGCAGTCACTTTAATTGGGGGTGTGTAGTTTTCTGGGAGACTACAACTCACTGTCTGAGAATTCTAAATGCCCCTCTTCAAGCTCCTATTCTCAGGATCCAATATGATAGAATCATGGCAGCTAAAGTATTGCTATAATTACGTGGTGTGAATGGGTCCATTGCTGTCTTGAATTTTCCCTTTCCCAGCTCAGTGAATGAGGCAGAGATCTTGTACCTTTAAGTCTCCTCTGGAAGCAGTCCAGAAAAGCCAGTCATGGAAAGTAGTTCTTTGGCTTGTCAAGTTAGGGTGAATTGCTTCTTACATCATGACTTCTATATTTACTAGAACAATTAACATATTTTTCCATGTTGTGCAACAAGGCACTCTTAAATTACTGCTTTTAAATCTCTGAAAGCTTATTTAGCATCTTCTTAACTGGTCAGAATGGAAGATTTAAACATTCATGCTTTATTTCTAAGAGTGGGGGAGCCCCCTAAACCTCTATTTCTCTACTCTGTTCCCAAATAAGCCAGATAATTGAGCAAATAAAATTATTTGCAAAGTCAAGTGACTTTAAAATACCCATGTTCCTAATAGGATTACAATAGCCTGTGGAAGGTCATTATAATTATGAAGGAAAAGATTACATATGTAGTAAAGCAGACATAAATTAAACAGACATATTGAAAATGATTAAAGTGAGGGGAGTGGCAAACCAAACCAAAGGTGAAAAAAAAGGAAGCCAGGGTAAGTTTGAGAAAAACATGATATAATACTATCAGTTGAGGAGGAGTCAGCTGGGAAGAAATTGTGTTATCCATGAAAATTTGATTTGGCTAACATATAAAACCGAAACACTTCAGTCTAGCATGACTACAAAAGTGAACTGTTAGATCACTTTAAGTAACGTGCAAATAATCTTCAAATGAATTTACCTTCTATAAATATTTATCACTAATTAATGTCAAAATCCCATGCTTTTGTATATATCAATGAGTTACCTTAGGCTAGAAACTGATACTTAAAGATGATTTTTAAAGGAAAAGCTAGGATATGTGTAACACTTCCTACCCCTCACCTCCACGCTATTTCCTTGTGAAAAATTGATTATGAAACATGGCAGTTGGGAGGAGGACACTAAAGTAATAGGATCTTCTGCTTTGCATTTTTAGGCCCATCTAGACAACCCTGCTTTGTCTCAAATTAATTAGATACCTGGTAAGACACAGGTCTATGATAAGATCTATGTCTTTCTAGATGTGGGCCCAGTGTGGATTGGGCCTGGGAAACGTGTCACGCGATCCCCGGGCTTGGTTCATATAGCCATCACATAGCCATCTTGGGTTTTTTGGGCTTCATGAGCCCAAAATATCAAAAAGGCACCCACCCCCTCCTCAAAAACAAGTCCTTAAAATTAAAACAACTTACCCAGCTGCCATTAAGGTACTGCTGGAGTCCTCCTGCTACATTGACATGATGCATCAGGAAAAGGTTGGAGAGGCTCCTGCCCTTCCCTCTCCTGGTGCATCATTTCTACATGCCAGGAGGACTCCAGTAGTGCCTTAATGGTGGCCGGGTAAGTTGTTTTAATTTTTAAATGCTTATTTTGGGGAGCTTCTTGGTGTCTGGGTGCCCTCCCAGAAGTTACTTTCCCCCCGGGAAAACGCAGGTTTTGCGGGGAAGTGTGGGGACTTCAACCCGCATTTCTTAAACCTGCTTCAGCGTGTGTATAAGTGAAGTCTGGAAACACCCTAAGTGACCAAGAAGTGTGAAATACTCTAGTCTCAGGACCTCATTGCATTAAGGTCCAGGTGCTGGGCTTGTGGAGATTGACTTTTGGGACTACGAAGGAGCAGAAGGACGCCACACCCTAGCCCCCATGCCCTCATTTGTTTTTGGCCTACAACCCCCAGAAATCCCAGCCAGTTTACCAGCTGTTGGGATTTCTGGAAGTTGAAGGTCAAAACCATCTAAGGACCTCAGGTTGAGAACCACTGGAAGCATATGTTTTGCATACTGAATGCCTTAGGTTTCATCCCTGGCATATCCATTTAGGGCTTTAAAAAAACCTGGCAAATGTCAGTCTCGGCCAACAATACTGAATCTGATGGACCAAGCACTGAAGACAGTTTCTTTTGTACTCGGGAGACAGGGATAAGATAGGATCTCATACCTCTAAAGCAGAGTTTCTCAAACTGTGCTCCTCCAGATGTTTTGGACTTATGATATCACAATTCCTAACAGCTGGTGAGCTGGCTGGATTTCTGGAAGCTGAAGTCCAAAACACCTGGAGGAGCATAGTTACAAACACTCCTCTAAAGGGTCTCAGAACACAGTAGTTGCTGCTGGTATACAATGCTAACAGTCCAATACTAAGATAGAGTAAAGAAGGAAGAACAGTAGAACAGCAGTTGCCAGACTCTGGGGAGCCAAAGGAAATTTTTTCCATCCCCACAAAATGAAACCACTTCCTTTGTTAAAAGTATATATTTTTAGCTTTAAAAAGATGGAAGGTACAAAGCTTACCCCACCCAGAAAATTCACACCCCTAAAGAGCAGAGTCAAATTGTGGGGGATATATCCCCACACGGGACATTGAAAGCAATAGAAATGGTCTTGGTGGAACCAACTGTTAAGTACAAAATGTCTTGTCTCTTTGTCACAGCCTGTCATTTAATTATTAACGGAATGAAGATAATGTGGAAAGTGTAAGTCAAGTCAATAAATGAAGCTAAAAGGAAATGTTCTTTCTTTTGTTAAATATTTCTAACTGAAATGATAACTTATTTGATTTCAGTTAGTGATTTCCAATCATTGACTGCCATCAGGATGCTGCCACTACATTCAGAGGATTTAGATTCATGAGGATAGAAGCTTGGTTTTAATGCATTAGAGTTGGAAGAGACCACAAGGGCCATCCAGTCCAATCTCCTGTCATGCAGGATCACCCAATTACAGTACCCCCAACACATGGCCATCAGGTCTTTTTTAGAAACCTCCAAGAAGGAGACTCCATCACATTCTGAGGCAGCATATTCCACAGCTCTTACCAAAAGCAAGTTTTTCCTAATGTTTAGATGGGACCTATTTTCCTGCCATTTGCACCCATTGCTCTGTATCCTAGTCTCCAGAGCAGTAGAAAAAATCCTGCCCCCTCTTCACTGTGGCATCCTTTGAAATATTTAAGCATATTTCTCAGGCTTCTTTTTTCCAAGCTAAACATGTCGAGCTTCCCCGGCCATTTCTCATAGGGCTTGGTTTCCAAATCTTTTATCATTTTGGTTGCTTCTCTTTGGACCCATTCCAGCTTGTCAATATCATTCTTGAATTTTGTTGCCCTGAATCTGGACATAGTACTCCAGATGTGGTCTGACCAAAACAGAATAGAGTGAAACTATCGCTTCCTGTGATCTAGACCAGGCATGGGTAAATTTTGGCCCTCCAGGTACTTTGGACTTCAACTTGCACAATTTCTCACAGTTTGCCAGCTGTGATGAATTGTGGAAGTTGAAGTCCAAAACAACTGGACTGTCTGGTCTAGATACTTATGGATGCATCATTATACTCCGGAGTTCAACTAACCATTAAAGGATCTATCCAAGGTTCTGACAATAACCTCCGAATAGATTCTGCACCATGGAGAGAATTTAACCATTCTGTGTTTAAAGAAACTGATAGTAGACATTTAAAGTTCTAAATGGCTTGGTGGGACCTTGAATATTTAAATAAATAAATACATAAATAATAAGTATATATTATTTGTGTTGACTGTAAACCTAACCCACCTCCATATGAACTATATCAGCCCCTTTGTTGTTACAGTAGAGTCTCACTTATCCAACATAAACGGGCCGGCAGAATGTTGGATAAGCGAATATGTTGGATAATAAGGAGGCATTAAGGAAAAGCCTATTAAACATCAAATTACGTTATGATTTTACAAATTAAGCACAAAAACATCATGTTATACAACAAATTTGACAGAAAAAGTAGTTCAATACGCAGTAATGCTATGTAGTAATTACTGTATTTACAAATTTAGCACCAAAATATCATGATATATTGAAAACATTGACTACAAAAATGCATTGGATAATCCAGAACATTGGATAAGCGAGTGTTGGATAAGTGAGACTCTACTGCATATCACTTTGTCACTTGTATGGCATTCTCAGGAGCAAATGACAAGACTAGCTAAGTGGACGACATCCCTAACAGGCTGTCTGGGAAGCTAACATATAACCAGCTAACAAGCCATAGTAGGTACACACTAAGAAACCTACTTGGAATATCAGAAGCTGACATGGAAGCAGGAAGAAGTAGTCCTATGGAGACTGAAAAATATCAAGTATTTCTACACACTTGGAGGCTCCCTAGTCACGCAGAAGTAGTATATATGTCTAACACTGCAAGGAATAAGCAAAGAGAACTCCATGAGGATCATCTGTGATTTCTAGAAACTGCAAAATGTTGAGCATTGGTTGGAAAAATGCCAGCAGTAAGGGAATAGGCTTTCTCAATCTTCTGTCAGCTTCCACAATCCCAGGAGAAGGTATCACTGAGCGGGCAAACCTTGAACCTATTCCACATTGGGAAATATGTGGTGTGATTATATAATCTTAAAGATGATACTTTGCTTCTTCTTCTTTCTTTTTTGCTATAACCAACAAATAAAAACTACTCTTTTATAAAACAGAAAAATCTGTTTTCCCTTTATCAACTACTTTAGTTAAGTATACAAAAAGATCTCAAAGTCTGAGAGAAAAAGTTGGTAGCATAAGCTTTCCTAGACTTAATTCTACTTCATCAGGTGCTGCAAGTTAAAAATACTTATTAACTAAATAATCCTTTCTGCCCTTCCTGGATGGAAACTTCATTCACCTGTGCTCCAACTGCAGCAGAATGGATCCCCTTCTTTACATGAACTTGATGCCTAGTAAAGTAGGTGTGGGAAGTGAATTAATTATAAGGTTATTTGTGTGTGCAAGGCAGCATGCCCCTTGGCCCAAAGAATAAGATATACACTGCAGATGGAAAACAAAGGCCACAATTTGAATTTTAGGATACTGTTCCATTATCTGGGCAGACACCCCAAGGGGAGCTAGACAGAGATGGATTTTATGTTTGTGTGTATGTGTGTGAGGGGGGGGCAGTTGAAGGAGGAAAAGATTCCCTGTGATGAAAGATTCAGACAGTTAAACAGCAGATGGTGGCCAACAGTAAAGATCTGCATCAGCTACAAATTGTGTCTCATAGACATGATTTAAACTTTATCTCAATGGCAGACAGAGACTGCCGATTGAATGTCAGGATTTGGAAATTTTCAGAAATTCATGGTGAAACTTTTAAAAATCAAAGAGAAGAAGTTATAAAATGGATTCAGGAAATAATGAAAGAGGATTGGCAGCAGTCTCAGTTTGACCGTATCCATCGTGTTAGACCCAGGAAAACAATTTCTAATCCCAGGGATATCATAATAAGATTCTCAAGTTACTACTACAAAGATCAATTTATGCAAGCTACCAGAAACCAACCCAACTCACAAATAATTCAAGAAAGTAAAATTCAAAATTTTCAGGACTTATGTCCAGAGACTGTGAGCTGGAGAAGGACTCTGCGCCCTTGTAGCACAATTCTCCACAATAAGGGTATATCATATAAATGGGGGTACCCTATCTACCTGAAATTTAGATCCGCAGGGAAGAGCTACAATATAACATCAGTGGAACAAGGACTGAAACTATTGGAAGCATTATTCAAAGAATTACAATGCCCCCCTGATGGAGAGTCGAGAAACGCAGAAGGAAGAAATGCAGGAGGTGTAGAAGGAAGGGATAGAGAAAAGAAGAAAAAAATTACAGATAAAGAGAAACAAAAGGATAAAGCAAAGAAGTAATGAAGAAAAGAAGAAAAGAAGAAGAAATAAAAAGACAAGAAAACAAGTACTGTGTGGACGGTGATCCTAATTAATAATCTTAAAGAAATTGTAATAATAACATCAAGCAATATAAAGGACTAATTCGATTAGTTGGGTAGATAAATAGTAAAGTGGAGAATTAGAATTGTAATAATAATAATGAAGCTCTCTCCTCTCTCTCTCTCTCTCTCTCTCTATATATATATATATATATATACACTGTATGTATATATATATATATATATATATATATATATATATATATATACACAGTGTATATATATATATATATATATATATAGAGAGAGAGAGAGAGAGAGAGGAAAAATCTGTTCATACTTCTTTAATTACTTCTTTATTACTTCTTCAATATAAAGGGTGAAAAATCTGTTCTCATATATATATATATATATAAGAACAGATTTTTCACCCTTTATATTGAAGAAGTAATATTTTAGAAATCAAAATAAATAAATTGGAGAGGAAGAAATGCAAATTCAATATAGAATCCTCAGGAGGTTGTGATTTGGCTAACAGCAGGCGCTCATTCCGCTCCCGGGATTTGAACCTGGGATTTTGGTCTGCAAGTTTAGCAGCTCAGCACTTTAACACACTGTGCCACCAGGGGAGTGATACTGGAACTGAATTTTAAACATGCTTGATTGATTGTTCTCAATAGTAATATGTTGATGTTTTTAGTATGGTTGTATCTTCTATGTTGGTAATTGAATGTTCTACCTATGTTGGAAACCGCCCTGAGTCTCTTGGGGGATATAGAGTGGTATATAAATAAAATGGTGTTATTATTGTTGTTGTTATTATTTTGTGGGCTTGTTTGTTAGCTGAGCGTTGGATCTGCAGGGATGGTTGCAAATAAACACCCAGGAAGCGACAATGGGGAGGGGGAGAGGGAGGAGCCCCAATGAACTGGGATGCCAGGGCTGTCACGCTCGGAAAGAAACCGGCGCTGAATGGAAAGCGTGGCGCGGGGGGGGGGGGGGGGGGCAACGGGAGGAGATTCGGAAAGAGGGGAGCCGCCGAGGGTGATTTGTTTGGCGATGGGAGCCAATAGCAAGCTCGGGCTCCGGCAATATCCCCATGCGGTGACTGAGCGGAGTCAGAGCAAAGCCGCCGGCTCCGTCGCGCTCTCTCCCACCTCCCCGCATTGCTGCTGCTGCTGCTGCTGGAAGGCAAGCCAGGCAGAGCTGCGCCCTGCAAACAGAAGGAGACGCCGCTCTCGGGAGCGACCCTCAAGGAACAGCTCCAAGAGGAGCAGGTCAAGGAAGGCTCGGGACGACGGGCAGGTAAGCCAAGTCCCACCCGAATTCATCGGTGAAGCCCTTCTGTGCGCGCACGTTGCTGTCTTGCTTTGCCAAAGGAAACGCGTGGCTGGCTCTGTGCTTGGCACCTCTGGGATTTTGACATGGAAATCATGTGGGCTGGGAGAGCATCGGGAAGAAGAAGGAGGCAAGTGTGGTTTCCCCGCCGCCTTTCCACCTTGCGGAGAAGGCTTCTCAGGTGGGATGGCAGTTGGTTTAGGATTAAGCAGCACCCTCTGGAATCCACCATGTGCACTGAGCCTCCGCCACAAAGAGAGGGGTCGTGGCGCCTTTGTGCGTGTGCTTTGAAGGCAAAGGGAGGTGGACGGGTTTTTCCATCTAGGCTTGGTCTTGAACACTGCGTCTGTTACAGATGAGTGCATGGGAACAGAGCATCCCCTCCAGGTCTTCAGTGCGGCATCTGTGTTTGTGTGTGTATGAGAGAAGGAGGGCGACTAACATTTGCAAAAGATCCGACTCTGCTTAGTATTCGTCTTTCCTTGAGATAGTGATGGTTTGCAACCCAAAATGAAAGAATACTTCCAAGCAGGGCCATAGCCAGAAAAAAAAATCTGGAGGGGGCGGGAGGGTTGAAACTTTTTTTTTTTAGCGAATCATGAAGAGTAGCTCCATTAACGCAAAATAATTTAGAGATCAGGCTTCATGGATAAACACTCAAGACAGATAAACTTCAGTGGACACTCATGGGGAGTTAAAATTCATGAGTAAACCAGTTCAAAAAAAACAAAAACAAAACCTGAAACTGCCCCCCCCCCCATTCATGTCAAAAGTTTTGCAAACTTAGTGGCACCCTGCTTTCCAAAATTGCAAAGGCACTTTTGTCTTTGGGTCACTATGAGTTTCCCAGGCTGTATGGCCATGTTCCAGAAGCATTCTCTCCTGATGTTTTGCCCATATCTATGGCAGGCATCCTCAGAGGTTTTGAGGTATATTGGAAACTAGGCAAGTGGAGTTTATATATCTGTGGAAGGACCAGAGTGGAAGAAAGACCTCTTGTCTGCTGGAGGCAAGTGTGAATGTTGTGATTAATCACCTTGATTAGCATTGAAAAGGCTTGCTGCTTCAAAACCTGGCTGATTCCTGCCTGGGGGAAATTCTTTGTTGGGAAGTGTTAGCTGGTCCTGATTGTTTATTGCCTGGAATTCCCCTGTTTTCAGAGTGTTGTACTTTATTTACTGTCCTGAGTTTAGAGTTGTTTTTAATATTGGTAACCAGATTTTGTTCATGTTCATGGCTTCCTATTTTCTGTTGAAATTGTCAACATGCTTGTGGATTTCAGTGGCTTCTCTTTGTAGTCTGACATAGTGGTTGCATACCATGCAAAGGTGGACAAGTCTACGTAGGGACCACCAAACGCAGCAGTGCCCAAACATGAATCAAGGAACATGAAAGGCACTGTAGACTAACGCAACCAGAGAAGTCAGCCGTAGCAGAGCACTTAGTGAACCAACCTGGACACAGTGTATTATTTGAGAACACAGAAATTCTGGACCACTCAAACAACTACCACGTCAGGCTACAGAGAAACCCTTGAAATCCACAAGCATGTGGACAATTTCAACAGAAAGGAGGAAACCATGAAAAGGAACAAAAATCTGGCTAACAGTATTAACAAAACTCTAAAATCAGGACAGTAAATAAAGTACAACACTTTGAAAACAGGGGAATTCCAGACATGAAACAATGAGGGCCAGCTAACACCTCCCAATAAAGGATTCCCCCAGGCAGAAATCAGCCAGGCTTTTCAATGCTAATCAAGACGATTAATTGCAACATTCACACTTGCCTCCAACAGACAAGAGTCAGTTGTTTCCAACAGACCTCACAGCCTCTGAGGATGCCTGCCATAGATGTGGGTGAAATGTCAGAAGAGAATGCTTCTGGAACATGGCCATACAGCCCAGAAAACTCACAGCAACCCAGTGATTCCACCAATGAAAGCTTTTGAAAACACTTTTGTCTTTATTTTTAGCACAGGATTGTGCAAGTGGTTATATAACTTTCTTTGGGAGATTTCTGAGGATAAAATTAATAGCTCATAACAAGCCAGACTTTTCTTTGATTTGGAGAGGGCAAAGTTCTTAAAAGGAGAAGGGGGAAAAAAACCCAGAAGGGTTGAGACAGGCTCCTTTGAAATGCCTCTTGAGGAGGTAGGTTGAACCTGAATGCCAACAAGTTCAGATCACTGTAGAAAATGAGTTTTGATGTAAATCTGCAGGAATCCAAACAATGCCTTCTGAATAAAATAGCAACAGGTGCACGATTGACTTGCTGCGGCTTAATTAGCACTTCACATCCCAAACCACATCAATGCGACTGCATGCTAATTCACTATGAAATCTAACATCAGTTCAGGTTCTTGACTTCCCACCAGTACAAATACAATGCAGGCACTGTGTTTCCTCGATGGAGTTATTTTCCTTTTCACTCTTGAATAAGGTTAGGAAGCAAATATTGTCTAATTCAGCATTTCATTATGCATAGCATGCTCTGAAAACCAGAAAATCTGTTTTTCTTTCACCTTATTGTGTGTGTGCATCTAGCCTTTCCCTCTTTTGTTATAAACCTGAAGGCAGAAAAAAGAGAGAATTGAACTTTTCAATGAAAATGGTAGGAAAGCCAGTTCACAGAATATGTAAGCCTATGTGCCTGAGATCTAAATTATTTTCAGATAAGTATATTCATATATTTTGCATGAGAAATTAGGCATAAATCCAAGTATCTTGTTCTCTTAGATGTAGTGGGAAGTACTTCCAGGTGAACAATCCAAACATTGACTGCTAATACATAACCTATACATTTTAGTCCTATGCCCTGTAGTTGTCCACATAAATGGTCCCAACTTAAACAATGTACAATAGTTCTTAAGACTGCAGGAGTAAGCCCCACTGACTTTAATGAAGTTTTCTGCTAACTGAAGACACATATTATATTTGAAGTCATAGTGACATAGGTGGGTTAAATTGGTGATGATTAACTCTAAAATCCAGCATTGTTGAACATGTTGCATTTTCCCAAGGTTTTCATGGAAAGAAGAGTCATGTCTGTTTTCTACAGTGGCAACAGATGCTAGAAGTGAGATAAAATAGATGGCCACAGTGCTTTCTGCTCCACAAACCAGAATGGGAAATCAGTCACCACCAGTTCAGGCTAGCATTGGTCACTAATTTTAAGCTATTTATATCATATTCATTGGATATTTCTGGTATCACGTTTGTGCCTAATTTAAAAAGCAGCCATATCAATCTATGGAGACATTGGGCTGAAACCTGTTATCCACAAAAGGAAAATGATCTTTCAGAAATAGGAATGTTGTCCAAGAATTGAGTTGTCTAATTTAGTTGTCTAAGAACTTCTTCACTGTGAGAGCTGTTCAGCAGTGGAACCCTCTGCCCTGGAGGCTTTTAAGGAGAGGCTGGATGGCCATTTGTCGGTGGTGCCTTGAAAGCGATTTTCCTGCTTCTTGGCAGGGGTTGGACTGGATGACCCATCAGGTCTCTTCCAATTCTATGCTTCTATGATTCTACATAGGAAGGGGATGGTGGTGCTTTTTAAAAAGATAGAACTCTGATACAATGCAGCAGGTCCATTCTTGGGTGAAATGTCCTTGGAATGAAATGGTTCCTATATTATATTATACAGGTGCTCAACTGATTGCTTTAAAGCAGCGTTTGAATCCTGATGTGACGTCTGAAGACAACTGCATTCCTATATCTTATCTTAAAGGAAGTAGCTCCTCTTTTTTTTCTTAATTCAATTCATGCTAAACAACAGGAAAAACAACGAAGTGTGTTGTGGCACTATAAAGTCCTGACAACTGTATTGTGTTGAATCCTGGCAGATTCTGGACTCTACCCACTGCAGACAGGATGGCTTCATCTGTTCATGGAAGATTTTAGATCCAGCAGAGGAATCACAGACTTACAGAATTGGAAGAGGCTATATGGGTCATCAGGTGCAACCCTGTGATAAATGCATGATCTGTTTTTGAAACCATCCGGGGAAAGAGACCCTACCACATCTCTAGAAATTGGTCCCATTACCAACTCACACTCACTGTCAGGAAGTTCCTTCTAATGTTCTTTTATATATATATATATATATATATATATATATATATATATATATAGCTTAAGTCTCATTTGCTATAGGAGATTCTTTGAGGAATGAGTTCAGAAAAAGAAATCTCACGGCTTAATAAAGTGCTGGACCTTAGGTCACTCTAACGGTTATTTTTTAATTATCTTATCAGAAGCGAATTGAGAATACAGTTATAATGTATAGAAAAATCACATACAAAGTTAACAACTTGGCATTATACTAAATTTCTTTTGACCAGAAGCTGGCCACTTTGAGTGCCTCTGGTGTCACTGTAAGAAGGTCCTCCATTGTGCGTGTGGCAGGGCTCAGGCTGCATTGTAGTAAGTGCTCTTCTTCACACTTGCATGTCGTGGACTCCACTTCGTAGCCCTATTTCTTAAGGTTAGCTCTGCATCTCATGGTGCAAGAGCACAGTCTGTTCAGCACCTTCTAGATTGCCCAGTCTTCTGTGTGCCCGGGGGGGGGGGGGGGTTTCTCATCTGGTATCAGCTACTTTCCAGCTACTCTCCAGCTACTTTCCCACCTATCCTAGATGTACCCCCTCATTTTCCCTGTCACTTAAAATTTCAGAAGTCTTGTGTCTCTGGGGAAAAAACTCTTCTCAAAAACCCTGCCCAAGTCTTATTTTGACAGAAACACTACCACCACCACAGAAATACCAGTAGTTCCAATCTTGAAGCAACTTTCTGGTCACCTTTAGTTCCATGTGAAAGGCCTGGTATGTCAGATGGGACCTGCGTCTCTTGAAATTACTTATCTTTCTTATAGAAGCTCTGAAAAAAAAAATCTTTGGCCCAGAAAAAATTAGGAAGCAGAATGTAACTTAACGGTTGTGTGACAACTTTACTTATTTTAAATGTATCACACTCTTTAAAAAGGAGAAAATGCTTGATTTTTTATTTTTAGTTTGGTGTTTCAGCAGAGCAATCAAGGAAAGAAAATATCATAGAATCATAGAATCATAGAATAGTAGAATTGGAAGAGACCTCATGGGCCATGCAGTCCAACCCCCTGCCAAGAATCAGGAAATCGCATCCAAAGCACCCCCGACACATGGCCATTCAGTCTCTACTTAAAAGCCTCCAAAGAAGGAGCCTCCACCACTGTCTGGGGGAGAGAGTTCCACTGCCGAAGAGCTCTCACAGTGAGGAAGTTCTTTCTGATGTTCGGGTGGAATCTCCTTTCCTGTAATTTAAAGCCAGAGCACGGCAGCAGAAAACAAGCTTGCTCCCTCCTCCCTATGACTTCCCTTCACGTATTAGTACATGGCTATCATGTCTCCTCTCAGCCTTCTCTTCTGCAGGCTAAACATACCCAGTTCTTTAAGCCGCTCCTCATAGGGCTTGGTCTCCAGACCCTTGATCATTTTATTTGCCCTCCTCTGGACGCTTTCCACCTTGTCAACATCTCCCTTCAATTGCAGTGCCCAGAATTGGACACAGTATTCCAGGTGTGGTCTGACCAAGGCAGAATAGAGGGGTAGCATGACTTCCCTGGATCTAGACGCTATACCCCTATCGATGCAAGCCAAAATCCCATTGGCTTTTTTAGCTGCCACTTCACATTGTAGGGTCATGTTTAACTTGTTGTCCACGAGGACTCCAAGATCTCTTTCACACATACTGCTATCGAGCCAGGCATCCCCCATTCTGTATCTTTGCATTCCATTTTTCTGCCGAAGTGAAGTATCTTGTACCCTAACTCTCTCACCCTAGACTTTCCACAGATATATATTAACCTCTTTGCTTAGTTTTCTCCATACCTCACAACCTCTGAGGATGCCTGCCATAGATGTGGGCGAAACGTCAGGAGAGAATGCTTCTGGAACATGGCCACACAGCCCGAAAGACATACAACAACCCTGTGATCCCGGCCATGAAAGCCTTCGACAACATCTTGTATTTGTCCCTGTTGAACTTCATTTTGTTAGTTTCGTTCCATCTCTCTAATCTGTTAAGATGGTTTTGGATTCTGCTCCTGTCTTCTGGAGTATTAGCTATCCCTCCCAGTTTGGTGTCGTCTGCAGACTTGATGATCGTGCCTTCTAAACCTTTGTCTAAGTCGTTAATAAAGATGTTGAACAAAACCGGGCCCAGGACGGAACCCTGCGGCACTCCACTTGTGACTTCTTTCCAAAATGAAGATGACGCATTGGTGAGCACCCTTTGGGTTCGTTCGCTTAGCCAATTACAGATTCACCTAACCATAGTTTTGTCTAGCCCACATTTTATTAGTTTGATTGCCAGAAGGTCATGGGGGACTTTGTCAAAGGCCTTACTGAAATCCAGGTACACTACATCCACAGCGTTCCCTGTATCGACCCAACTCATAACTCTATCGAAAAAAGAGATCAGATTAGTCTGGCATGACTTGTTTTTGGTAAATCCATGTTGACTATTAGCAATGACTGCATTTGTTTCTAAGTGTTTGCAGACCACTTCCTTAATGATCTTTTCCAGAATCTTGCCTGGTATCGACGTGAGGCTGACCGGACAGTAATTGTTTGGGTCAGTCTTTTTTCTTTTCTTGAAGATAGGGATCACATTTGCCCTCCTCCAATCTGCTGGGACTTCTCCTGTTCTCCAAGAACTCTCGAAGATAATTGTCAGTGGTTCTGAAATTGTCAGCTAGTTCCTTCAATTCTCTTGGATGGGGACTTCAAGCCCTGGGGACTTGAATTTGTTTAGAGAGGCCAGGTATTCTTGGACAACTTGTTTCCCTATTTGGGGTTGGATTTCCCCTAATCCTTCGTCCATTCCATGTTGCTGAGATTGAAGACTGCTTTCTTTTTGTGAGAAGACCGAGGCAAAGAAGGCATTAAGTAGTTCTGCCTTTTCCCTGTCCCTTGTCACCATCACCCCATCTTCTCCTCGCAGAGGCCCTATTGCATCCTTGTTCTTCCTTTTTCTACCAACATAAGCAAAAAAGCCTTTTTTGTTGTTTTTAATGTCCCTGGCAAGCCTGAGCTCATTTTGTGATTTAGCCTTGCGAACCTTTTCCCTCCAGGAGTTGGCTATACGTTTGAATTCTTATTTAGTGATTTCTCCCCTTTTCCATTTCTTGTGCATGTATCTTTTGAGTCTTAGCCCGGTTAGAAGTTCTTTGGACATCCATTCTGGTTTCTTCACACTTGTCTTATTTTTTCTCTTTGTTGGCACTGTTTGCATTTGCGCCTTGAGTATTTCACTTTTAAAAAACTCCCATCCATCCTTAACTCCCTTGTCTTTTAATATTGGTGTCCATGGAATACCGCTCAGTATTTCCTTCATTTTTTGGAAGTCAGCTCTCTTAAAGTCCAGAATGCGTGTTTGACTTGTCTTAGTTTCAGCCTTCCTTTGTATTGCAAACTGCAAGAGCACATGGTCACTTGCCCCTAAGGATCTGACCACTTCGACTGTATTGATCAGGTCTTCCACATTTGCTAAGATTAGATCAAGAGTAGCTGATCCCCTTGTTGCCTCTTCTACCTTCTGGACCATAAAATTGTCTGCAAGGCAAATGAGGAATTTGTTGGACTTTGTACTCTTGGCCGAGTTTGTTTTCTGGCAGATATTGGGATTGTTGAAATCACCCATGACTACTATATCTCTTCTTTGTGCCTGTTTGGTCAGCTGTTGACAGAAGGTTTCATCAAGTCCTTCATCCTGACTTGGGGGTCTGTAGTAGACCCCACGACGAGATCTTTTTGAGTCCCGATTCTCTTGATTCTTATCCAGATGCTTTCAAGCTGGTTTCCCGGATTACAGTCTTGCATTTCTTCTGCAATGTAACTGTTTTTGACATATAAAGCTACTCCCCCTCCTCTCCCCTTTGTTCTATTTCTGTGAAAGAGGTTATAGCTCTCAATGGCTACATTCCAGTGATGGGAGTCATCCCACCAAATTTCAGTGATGCCTATGACATCGTACGTGTGGTGCTGTGCTAAAAGTTGGAGTTCGTCTTGCTTATTTCCCATGCTCTGTTCATTAGTGTAAAGACATGTAAACCCCTGTGATCTTCCCCTGAGCTGTTTATTTGGGATTATTGTGTTCTTGGTACTTGGTCCTTGCTGTGTTTGTGCAGCCCTCCATTTAGCCTTTTGGTGATCGTGGGTAATATAGTGTTTGCCAGGCTGTTGCTCCCCTCCTCCAGTGTATCTAGTTTAAAGTGCGCCTGATGAGGTTTGTGAGTCTGGTCCCCTGAAGAGTGTTCCAGTTGAAGTGAATCGTGTAGGTGTAAAGTGTTGTCCTCCTCCTCGACATCCCCAGTGCATTCATCAATGACAATCCATTGAGATGCATCCAAGAACCCATCACTCTCCCAGGGGTGTTCCTGTTGCGCCTGGTCTACGATTGGGGATGGAGCATCTGCATGATTGTGTAAGTGTGAATGTGGTGATGCATCGCCCCTGTCAGGGCTATCTGCCGTGCATTGATCAAGGGTGGCCCACTGAGGGGTATCTAACTAACTGTGGTCCTCCACAAGACGTGTTTCCTGATCAGATGTTAGTGGTGTAAGAATTTGGAATCTGTTGTGTAAGTCAAGCTGAGTAGAAGTATTCTGTGGAGGCTGCCTGGTCCTGTGTCTCTTTCTACGGGTGACCTCCTTCCAAGCCTGAAGGTTGTGGACATCTGAATCGATCTCCCCATAAAGTTCCTCATCATGCTGTTGGTGTGATGCGGGTTGTGTATCTAGAACAGTGTGTTGTGCAGTATCCAAGAAGAGCTTGAGTTCCTGAATGTCCTTAAGGGTCTTAATACGGTCCTCAAGTTTTTGGATCCTCTGCTCCATCAGAGTCATCTGTTTGCATTTGGAGCAGATGTAGTTGACTAGTTTTTGTGTGAAAAAGTGGAACATGCCACAGCTGGTGCATGTGATGGGAAAGTTTTGCTTTTGTTGCATCTCTTGGTGAGTGAGGTGGCCTAGTGGGATCACTTGAAAAAAATGATGCAGATTATGATGTTATTTTAAATAACAAACAGACACTCATTACTGGTTCACCCACAACCTTCTGTGTATAATCTAAAATAGGAATAAGTCTGTGACCCATGTTTGATCCATTACATGTAGACCATATGTGTAGCACAAGACCCACCCAAGTATCGTGTATGTATAAACCCACACTTATCAAGCCCATTTGCCATATTGGTGCAGAAGGTGTGGATAGGATCTAAACAGAACCAGAAGTGCATTCACACTGTAGTATTATACATGACTTTTTTTTATCTTTAACTGCCATGGTTCCATTTATTTATTTATTTATTTCCATCATTTATATGCCGCCCTTCTCACCCGAAGGGACTCAGGGCGGCTGACAATCTGGCAAATTCGATGCCGGTATACAGTACAAAAATAAACATAGCAATTAAAACAATCAATCTAAAACAATCCAATAAATACATTTAAAACAGTATAATAAAATACTTAATCCATTCGTCCACATAAACCTTGCACGTAAACCTTAGTCCGGACCGAGTTAAAGCCATAATAATTCATTCATTAAACGCTTGTTCGCAAAGCCAGGTCTTCACCTTTTTTCTGAAACTCAGAAGGGATGGATCCTGCCGGATGTCACTGGGGAGGGAGTTCCACAGCCGAGGAGCCATCACCGAGAAGGCCCTGTCCCTCGTTCCCACCAGCCGCACTTGTGAGGCATGTGGGACCGAGAGCAGGGCCTCCCCAGATGATCTTAAAGTTCTCATGGGCTCATAGGAGGAGATACGTTCGGATAGGTAAGTTGGACCGGAACCGTTTAGGGCTTTGTAGGCCAAAACCAGCACTAGTGGGATCCTGGGATTGTTAGTTTGGAGAGGAACATACAGAATTATGAGCCAACAAAATATAAAACCCAGGATAAGCTCCAGTTGGTCGAAAGACCACATGTAGGGTTCTAGATATTTGCATCTGGGTTCCACCAGACATGTATTCTTGGGCGGAAACAGCATAGGCCAAAGACCCATACCTGTACCTGTTGTGCATTTGAACTACATATCAGGTCCTCAACTGTCCTGGCTTGTTTTGACCTTCATCTTGTTTAACATTGGCTTAATCGTTTTAAAAAATATATATATATTGTTGGACTTCTGTGTCCGTGGTTTCTTCATTCATGCATTCAACCATCCATAGCCTGAAAATATCTGTCTTTCTATCTCTATCTATCTATCTATCTATCTATCTATCTATCTATCTATCATCTATCTATTCATTAAAAATAAATTTGATTTTGCTATTTTATGTCAGAGATGCTACAGGGCTTTACAATAACATTGTAATATAATGGGACACCAGCATCTATGGATTTTTTCTATCCACAAAGGTCCTGGAAGAAAACTCCAGAGCATACTAAGAGCTCACTGCAATAGACTTTGCCAGACTGAGTTTGATGAGACCAAGGTGATGTCAGTCTAGTTCTCCGCTGAGAAGGAACTAGTATAAAGTAATGTCAGCATTCTATCTGGTCAACAGCAGTTCATGGTAACAAAAGATGTGAGGCTCCTAACTTCTAAGTTCTCCCTACTTTTTTGTTTTGTGGCTTAGAGGGAAAAAGAAACACACAGCAGCAATTGAAAAATACTTCAATACTCCAGGGAGATTCTCAGTGACTCCTCTTTGCTTTAGTTAGCAAATCTGCAGGAAACTCAAGACAAATCCTGTGAATCTGTCTGCCTTGTGAGTTCAATCATTCAGGATGCTGGCATGCACTTTGCCTGTCGTTTGCCTCCGCACAGACTTGCCTAACTGCGAGGAGTGGATACTTATATCAGTAGCAATAGACCCTAGAATTGCTTGAATCTCATGGTGTGAGCTAGAGTTGGAAATTCTCAAGTATTTTGTCCACACATGTAAAGATGAATAATGGTGGTAGTTTTCCCCTGGCACAGAAGACAATTCATATTCCTCTTTGCTATTCTTTCTGAATTCACATTTCCTGAATTATTTTGGAGGAATAATTTGGTGGAGAAAACAGGTTTCCTGTAGGAAGTTCATTTTTAGCAATGTTTATTAAGACAAATATAAAACCCACATACAAATGTACAAAAAACCCCAATAAGCCAACACAAACAACAACAACAAAAGTCAAAATACTTTTTCTAGAATAAAAAAACATATTACTACTTCATTCTAAACATCAAATAACATTAACTACAAACAATCTACATTATCTAATCTGAGGGCTTTATGTTCTCTGTCTGATGGTTGTATTAGCTTAATTTTCTACACCCATTAAGTGAAAAAGAACCGTTGATACGTCCTTTCCCCAGTATCCAAATACTGTGCAGTATTTGGATAGTGAATCGAGAGACCAAGATCTGAATCCCCAGTTGGTCATGGAAACACACGGGGTGACTTTGGGAACACTCTCAGCCTCAGTGGAAGGCAAAGACAAACCCTCTCTACACAAATTCTGCCAAAAGAATCCTTTGATAGGTTTGCCTTAGGGAGTCATAAGCCAAAAATGACATGAGGGCACACAACAGCAATAATAACAGCAAAACACACATGTTTTCCCCTGCAGAATAATTTCTCCACAGTAATTTAGAGCGTTTAAGTTCTCAGGTTCTAACAAAAATCCATTGTTGATTAAAAAAATCAGTTTTCTAAATGTACCTTTGTACATTTTTACTACGTCTAAAGTAGCATAAGAATGATTTACCTGGCTCATGATAAACGTCTGATCAATGTAGTACTTCCTTTTAATATAGTGACCATCCAATTATCTCTGGAAGACCATTCATTCAACTAAAGTAGAATGAAAGCTATAGTTTTACCATGTTGCTTTCCTGGCTCTGACATTTCCCTTAGCCGTTATGATTAAATAAGAAGCCTAGCCTAAGGCTACCTTGTACCCCTCGACAATAGTCACTACAGAAGATGTTTATGTGTTTTTTATAGGTACTGTACTGAGCAAAATAAATTGAAATTCATCCATTGTAGATTTTTTTCAGGTTCCAACTAAATTTAAAATTTTGAAATATAATTATTTTCCACATGCAGAATTAAATAAATAGGTAAACCAAATAACAGTACCAAATAGTTAAGCTAAGTAACAGTAACTCCAGCTTTTGGAGTTCTACAGCAGCACTGGCTGGAAACTCTAAAAGTTGTGCCTCCCCTCCTCACAAAAACAAGCATCCTCAATATTATGAAGATTTCCACGTATTAGCATTTCCCCTCTATCTTGAGTAGGTTGTGATTGTTGTTGTTATTGTGTGCTTTCAAATAGTTTACAACTTATGGGACAGTAAGTAAACATATCACAATTTTTTTCTGGAGCTGAGAGTGTGTGTCTTGCCCAAGGTCACAGTTTTCCATGGTTGAACAGGGAATTGAATTCTGATCCTGAGTCATAGTCCAATGCTTACTGACATGCTTACTTCAGAGTAGTATTCGGGTCTATTGACTGCCGCCAAGGAATTTATCAAAAGTAATCAAAATCCTCACTTATAAAAGCAAGTTTATTTCCTTGGTTTATAATAACATGGTATGTTCAGCTTTGAAGTTTCACTGGAAAATATTCTATTGTGCTTTTCCAAAACAAGACAAAATCTGTCCAGAACATTTCTTTTAACAAGTTAAATCTATTATTACTAGAGGAAGGTTTGCCAGAATTCTGGCGTATGTTTACAATGATAGGGTTAAGCAAATTTGAAAGTCAAACTATGCTTGGTAAGAAGCTGATAAACACATATTGTACTTGTGGGGACACTGTCCAGCAGCATTGGGAACTTTGATTTCTTTTATTTAGCTGCATTTTACACACACATATAGCCATCCATTTACAACCCTGCTAGATCTCACAGAAGTTGGAATACGTGAGTGTGATTTGTAGCATCTCATTTTATGATCCCAAAAGACAGAGTGCTCTGTCATATAGACCTCATTGCTCTCCAAAGACATGATTTAATTCTTGGCAGTATTGACTGGGGCAAGGTTTAAAGACAGATAGCTATAAACAGTGACTCTTGGATACTCTCTGAGAATAGCTAGGGTGTAGCCGCTTAGAAACATTGATCTGGAATAATCACAATATATTTTGGATACATTTCAGGAATTGGCAGATTCTTCAAATAGGAAGCATGTATTCTGAGAACTTGTTCTTATTACTGATTGTTTTGCAATGAAGGCCAGCATCTCTGTGTGAGAGTGCTCTTAAGAACACAAACGGGAGGTGTGGTGTGGTCCAGTACCTTGTACGATATGGAGTTCTGTTTGCATCCCAAGGTGAACTTGGTAGTCACTTGGCTGGAGAGTAAAGAAGGCTCTCTTCCTATAGAGTAGTTAATTGAAAAGAGAGGGCAAAATGACTCTTGTGAAGTATCTGGCTGCTGTGATTTGAGTCTTTTGACAACTGTCCTTGTGAAATGTACAATTTAGAAGAACACATGATTGAAGATTTGGATACATATTAGAAAAAAGGGAAGGAAAATGATTGTTCATTGATTATGTCGACAACAACAAAAGAGATACTAATTGTGTTTTAGCAATATATATACCTCTCCTAGGCCCTACCTTGTGGGCCCACCCCACCCAGCATGCGAACAGCCCCTTTCCTGGCCCAGCCTTCCTGGCCCACCATGCAATCCCAAGGCAAAAAGGTTTGCCAATGCCTGCAATAGATGATCAAGTGAATGTAGAAATGTCTTTGTATGTGTTTGTGTTTGCATGCCTCCATGAAATGGTTACATCCTTGGCAGCTGTTATAATGGAATCGTTTAACGAGGACTGGGTATTTTTACCTGCAGAAGAGAGGGCTGAGAGGAGACATGATAGCCATGTACAAATACATGAAGGGAAGTCATAGGGAGGAGGGAGCAAGCTTGTTTTCTGCTGCCCTGCAGACTAGGACACGGAACAATGGCTTCAAACTACAGGAAAGGAGATTCCACCTGAACATCAGGAAGAACTTCCTCACTGTGAGGGCTGCTCGGCAGTAGAACTCTCTCCCCCAGACAGTGGTGGAGGCTTCTTCTTTGGAGGCTTTTAAGCAGAGGCTGGATGGCCATCTGTCGGGGGTGCTTTGAATGAGATTTTCCTGCTTCTTGCAGGGGGTTGGACTGGATGGCCCGTGAGGTCTCTTCCAACTTTACGATTCTTATGATTCTGTGATTCTATGACATGCAAACATGTCCCCATAAATTATCCAAGGCAAAAGAGGGAAATCCAAGGATTTCTTATTGCTTTCCCTTGCTTGATTTGAAATTGTTAGTTATTCTGAAGAACATGGGTTTTAACAGGGTAATATGTGGGCAACTGCTTTAGGCTAGAGGGTTGCACCTCCTTTAAAAATCAGTATTTTCCCACCCAAATCCCCACTAGAGCAGCTTCCCATTGGGCTCTGGGGCTCTGGGCAATGGTACCTGCAATATTCCATAATACTTGACATATGTACCCTTGCCACTGTGTACATTAGGAGCTTTGGACTTAGAAAGCATTCCTTGTGAGATTGCCATATCAAATGTTGAGCTGAGGCATATCATCCTAATTGTATTTCCTGAGAACATGATCTATGGTTTGGAATTTCAACACATAACGATGTTAAAGCTGCAGTAGCCAGATCAATAAACATAAGGCTTTTCCAAGTTACTACTCATAAGGGATATGGATATATATAGTGTGTGTGTGTTTTCTAGGATTGAAGATGTGCAATTGAAAATCTATTGTGATTTTTGTCTATAATTTACCATTTCCTGTCCAGCATATTAGAAATCATCAAAGGTATATATAGTCTACACTTGTCTGTATAAGAACCAGAACCAAAAACTTTTTCCCTAAGGAAAGTTTAGAAAGGAAACTACTATTACAAATGATAGCCATCCAGTCTTTTTTTGAACAAAAGACAAGGAGAAAATGATGCAGAGCCAACATCTCCAAGAGAAAGCCCTATGATGATCTGTAGCTGGGTAAAGAAAAAGAAATCAATCTTGATTTTGTATTCATTAGCCCCAAACACAAGTGTTGGGAGGAAAGACCATATATAGATAGTAGGATGCTTGACTAGACATTTTGGACTGCCCTTTGAGGAGCAATCTTTCCTAACCTGAGCTGTCATTGGATAGCAAGCAATAAACACATGTCTTTAACATCTATAAAATGTGAAGCCTATGCAACTGAACGAGAAGCTGCCTTATGAACTGTATGCAACTTAGGGGTGGGTGAGACTGCATGCTTACCTAGGTGCTTATCTGCCCACTTTCCAGTAAAATGGAAGAGCTCAGTTAATTGGAAGGGGGCACTCCTTAAAGAATAGGTTTTGGAGTGATGTTTGCTGATTATATGTTTGGAAGAAAACTCTGATCACAGCAACAATTTTCAAAGTGTATGCCATGAACTATATCAGACAGACAGCATTCATATGCAAAATATTAGCCAGTGACTATAGCTGTGTTGAATTAAAGCAATGTATGTGAATGTACTGTGTGTACTTTACAATTGTGAGGAATGTCCTTTATAAGAATAAATGTGTCCAGACTCTAGAAGTAACATGCCTAACAACAACAACAACTACTACTACTACTTTATTCTTATATCCCGCCCAATCTCCCTTAGGGGACTCGGTGTGGCTTACACAGGGACCAAGCCCAGTAATGCAGCAATAAAATATATCAGCATAAAATACATTTCAATTACAATGAATTAACACATAAAAACATATAAGATATCATAAAACATAATTCAAAAACAACCAATAACCAATAGCCGAGCGCAATGGTCGTGGATAATGCCTAGGATATATAATGTGAATGAAAGTTAATGCCTAAACTAGGAGAGTCTGTAGAATATAATGAACTTCAACAATTATTTTACTTAGCAAATGTATAATTATTAGGCTTGAGCGATCCATGAAAAAATTGATTCTAAACTCGTTTCAAAAGTAGGGGGCGCCAGCGTTTCGTTTCTGATGTCATTTCCGAATTTTGCCCCCCCAAAAATTCGAAATTAACGAAAATTCGTTATTTTCTAAATTAATTCGTTAATGGCGGACGCGCATGCGCAGTGGCCAAAAAAAACAGCACGAGGGGAGATTTTACAGGACTCTCCCGCCCTCATTTTTTGAGTGATCTTCTTCAAACTTGGTACAGTGGTAGAACACATTTAACACTGATAGCTCACCAAAATTTGGAACGTTTCCCTTATCCTCTGATTTTTGGCGAATTTTCATAGCTTTTATAATAAACCATTTTTTAATAATTGCAGAAATCTGTTCCTGGTTTGAAAGTCTTATTTCCTGTTTCATTGGGTTGTCTTTACTGTGAAAGTCATTGTTCTACTTCAGAAACTTTGTTTTTGTGGCTGAAACTTTGTTAAATTGGTGGACCAAACCATAATATGTTCCATCCATGTCGCTTGCACAAAGTTCAGGCAGTGTCATAGATTTTGCCATGTTTCTATGACAGTACCAATTAGGAAATGACATTTATCACCCAAGAACAGAAATCATAGTACACCATCAAATCCTTCCTGACAGATGGCCATCAGCCTCTGAATAAGGAAATTAGTTCCTGGTTTGAAAGTGCTATTTCCTGTTCCATTGGCTTTTCTGGGCTGAGAGTGTGTGACTTGCCCAAGTGGGTGGCAGAGTGGGGAATCATGCCACAATTGGAGTCCAAAATTCAAACCTCTTCCTCCCTCCTTCACTCTAAACTTCTCATACCTTCCAAGAATTCACATACTGTATGAAAGTTTGGTCAAGATGGTCAGAGGAGGGCAACTAAAATGATCTAGGGTCTGGAGAACAAGCCCTATAAGGAGTGGCTTGAAGAACTGGGCATGTTTAGCCTGCAGGAAAGAAGGCTGAGAGGAGACATGATGTATAATATGTGAGGGGAAGTCATAGAGAGGAGGGAGCAAGCTTGTTTTCTGCTGCCCTGCAGACTAGGACACTGAACAATGGCTTTAAACTACAGGAAAGGAGATTTCACCTGAACATTAGGAAGAACTTCCTCACTGTGAGCTGTTCAGCTGTGGAACTCTCTCCCCGGGCTGTGGTGGAGGTTTCTTCTTTGGAGGCTTTTAAGCAGAGGCTGGATGGCCATCTGTTGTGAGGGATTGGATGGTGTCTTCCTACCTGGCAGAAGGGGTTGGGCTGGATGGCCCACGAGGTCTCTTCCAACTCTACTGTTCAATGACGCTATGATTCTAAGTGAGGACAAAAGGGGGTGGGGAATGTTAAGAGGAGAGAGGGCCTGGAACACCTGGGAATTGTAGTTTGCAAGTGGGCATAGTACTATTGGAGAAACGTTTGCTTCAGCCCAATGCTTTTATAAATGGTCAATATTCAGAGGCTTCCTTCTCCTGCATTTTGAAAGCTATTATGATGAAATTTGCCAGAATGGAAGCAAAAATTAAGTACTCTTAGCCTATCTAGTTTCATAATGTTTGACCCATCCACTGATTTTTGGGGATTTCTGAAGCAACATTTTTTTAAAATGTTAGCAGATCGATAGCCACGCCTCCCTGTCCTTCTTCCTTCCACTTTGATTGGCTTGCTAAGGCTTCTGGGAAATGGAGTTTTTTCTCTCGTTATGGCGAATTGCTTCATTAATGGTCAATATTCAGAGGCTTCGTTCTCCTGCATTATGAAAGCTATTATGATGAAATTTGCCAGAATGGAAGCAAAAATTAAGTACTCTTTGCCTATCAAGTTTCATAATGTTTGACCCATCCACTGATTTTTGGGGATTTTTGAAGCAACATTTTTTTAAAATGCTAGCAGATCGATGTCCATGCCTCTCCCTCCCTCCCTCTTCCGCTCTGATTGACTGAGAGGCATGCCAACATGGCTTCTCCTCTCAGAGGGGCTACAGCTTCATCCGAAGACATCAGAAACAAACGAAAAAAGGTACTTTTATTATTCAAATTCGTAATATTTGTAAGGGCAGTGAGCAGATGGTTCAATATTAATTCAAAATTGCTTACAAAATGAATTTTTAACGAATTTAATGAAATAACGAAAAATTTGCTCTAGCCTAATAATTATTATTAAGCTGCATGCCTATTTTCTTAATATAAATTTCCAAAGAAGCTTAAGAGATTCTTACAGGGAATGTTGGTGATGATCTACCTAGGAAGCAATACTGTTGTTTACAATCTTGAGAGTTTGTGGCCAAAAGCATCTTTAGGTAGATAGACAAGCATGAGTCAAAAAACCTTCACTGCAAAGATATAAGGTTAGAAGAACCATGCCTACTTCAGAGAGTAGAACTATTTATACCACATGCTGGAAAAAGGAGTACTGTTGTACTGAAGTTGCTACTGCTGTTTTTATTAACAGACTGTGGAATCCCTTATGCCCTTTATGTACTTCATAGCACCATAACTATAGTGCTACATAATGGATTCTAGCCAGTTCACCCAAGTCCCGCTACCAATAAGCAGCTGCTGGGATTGGCAGGGATCCATTCTCCTGTTGATTGAAAAGCAGCTGCCTAATATTCCCACTTCTTTTCATGAGCAATCTCTGGTGTGACAGGCAGAAGGTCCATTGTTAGAAATACCCCTTGTGCCAGAGATCACTTATGTGAGGTGGGGAAGGAATGTCAGTGCACCACTTCTCAGTTATCAGGGAAATGGACCCCTGTCAATCCCAACAGCTACTACTTGGTAAATAGGATTTGGGCACTTTCACAGTCTCTGTGTAGCTCCTAAACTAGGGACTGTAGAGACCATGAATACATAGCAGTTCTGGCCAACTTTATTTATACCTCTGTTTTTTCACACAGACCTGGAGATCAAAACAGCTTGCATATTACAATGAGTACACAGACAGAAAAAACATAACAAAAGCAACATGATACTGTAGTAGAATTAAACTATTCACAATATTAAAACAATTTAATCATACAATTTTACTGGATCCTTTGGATCCACGGGTTTCCATCAACTGTGCCTCATCAGATTCTATCTATAAAATGGGGGCAACATGAACATGGAGGAACTGAAGAATCTATGCATACATCACTACTGTTTAACAATGTGGGATACTAACAACTGCGGGGTTTTTTTTTACATCTTTGGGAGATTCTGGTACCAAACCCCTCTAGATTGGGAGTGGGACGTTGTAAAAGCATTAAAACAAACTTAAAATAATGCAACACCACTTAAAAGTCTTTTATTTAAAAATGTCAGTTCTGTTGGAATTAAAAATATCTTTGATCTCCAATGGAAGGACAACAAAAAGGTGACTATTCTGATTTCACAGTGTTTTCTGAAGTAGGCTGTGTTTTTGAGGCTTCCCACTGTGAAGTTGTGAATATGAGCTTCCCATATGTGAAATCTGAAAACAGAATGGTAGATTTAATAGATCTTGAGTCTGATCCAGAATGGATATTCTCATATATACAGTTCAGTTGTATCAACTGCTCCCATATAAGAAGTTAGAGAGGGAGCACTTTGTCAGATTAACCATTTCTTGATTTTCCTGCCACAATACAGTGCCATTCAGAGGTAATATCCATGGATTTCCCGAGACAACAGACTAGGAAAGGTGCTTGTGATGGACCCACCTTTAGGAGATCTGGTCAGACAGAGAAGAACTTGTAGTAGAAAGTTCTTTTGTCAGTAAGTCATCTTGTTTTTCTTTGGTAAGGTCCCTTCTGTGTCCTGAGTTGGAGGGAGGGAAAGGAACAGGTAAGAGGCTAGTTGAATTAGTAGCCACAGCAGGATGATCCATCATATGGCTTGCTCAATATATCTGTCATGACTTTTAAAAATTCGTAGTTCTCTCCAGGAACTTTAGTTTTCTGGACTCAGAAAAGGTATCATTTTTAATTTTTAATTATCTTTTACAGTTGGTATTATAGAGACACCTGAGTGAGCGAGATCCAACTTCTTTATGATTTGCTGGAAATATTCCTAAAGCAGAATTTAATTTTAAATGTTGTCTTTGGCCTAAAAAAAACTAGTCTATTTCCCCTACAGTCCCCATAAACCTAATGCTTTAGAGCTGATTTTCAGGGTGGGATGAGAGATTCTGAAATGAGGGATTCATGAAGATTGCTTGGTTTCCTTGAGAGAAAATGCTGTCTGTCATCCATGAAAATAAGACCCTGAAAAACAGGAAATGCTAATTGAGTGACCGAAGTTACATTGAAGCTGTTGTTTTGAAAGAGCAAACTTAAATAGATAGCTGTTCTACTTACCAAATTAAAACAAGGGTGGCCAGCTTTTGTGTACAGATCTGCCCCTTATGATTTTTACTATGGGCTGCAAAATAAGCTACTCTTCACCTCATATAACTGTGGAAGCCATGCACATGTGATTGAAAAGCACCTTGAAGAGCTTTATGCTCCATACCTCAAGCATGAATTTTCAATAAATGTTTACTTCAGATCAATCAATTTCACACTTTTTTTTTATTAAATAAGTGCTTCCCCTTTGCCCTGATCTAAGCAAGGAAAATACTAGAGTCCTAACATTCACCAAAACATTCACCAAAACCCTTTTTTCTCAGTCTAGGTCACCTTTCCCTATCAGCTCATTTGTTTTACTTTAAAAGTTTTTTAAAGTACTTTTAGCGGAACCCAGACTTCATGTATATTTGCTTACCTTAATACCTCCTACAGAGATAACGTAATCAAAGAAATGTGAATGTTTTAATGAGGCACATGTAGGACATTCTTTATTTGGGGGGTTATTTTTTTTAGAAAAAGGGAATATGTACACAGTGCAATAGTTACACAGGTGGAGCACCAATGAAAGCTTTAGGTGGGTATTGGAAGCTTTGCTGGTTTAATTTCAGCTGTAGGACGTTGATCCATTGGAAGCAAAGTAGAATTGGATAATTCTCAATCAGAGTGTTTTCAGTGTCTCTGCAGAATTATTTTGTTTATTATTGTTATTAGTTTTAATTTAAGTATTTTTAATTATATCATTTACAATTGATTTCATTTAGTGCATATACACATAAAAAGACATGACATAGTCATATTCTTGAATACTGATGTTAACAATTAGATAAACATGCATAATATATACATTTACAATTCTTGTTACTGCACCTTATCCTTTTATACATTCTATGTAACTGACTTCCCATTGTCACTCAGGATAACCAAATAAAGATTAGAAACTATCCTTAACTATATAATTTGTTTTGTCTGACTTTTCCCATTTATATTGTTCACTTTCCAAACTCAAGAATAAAAAAATTAATTGTCAAAACCTATTATGACCCAATCTTTTTTTTTCCCAATACAATAAAATGATGTTCAGTTGTTCTGGAAGTTCTGTATAGATTTGTTTTTCAGCATACAAGAGAGTTTATCCATCTCTGTTAATTGAATAGATTTTTTTTTCTGTGTGACTGGATGACTTTATGCTTCTTGCCTCCCCAGACCCACGGCCTTTGTCAAGATCAATGGTACAACATATTTTGTCCATGCGATTTCATGGGACTTACTTTTGAGTGGATTGTAAGCAAAAGACATCGGAAGGCTAGAGAGCATGTGAATTGACCTCTCATAATTTTGCTCCAAGTTTGACCACACAGAACCACTTGGAGTGTGTACTTTACTAAAGGAATGTGTGAGTGAGAAGAAGAATGAAAGGGAAAGGCAAGAGCAAAAAATGATGAAGGAAAAGCAATATGGGGTTGGTAAGTTGGAGTATGAATTTGGAGTGGGAGGTTAAATTTATCTGAACCTATGCCCTCTCCCTGTCTAATTAAAAATAGCATGTGAAAATTTATTTTTTAGCTGTTGAAGTGCCCAATTATTTGTCAGCAGTAATAAATACATTGAAACCTTACCAAGGAATTCAGTGGGATTTACTTCAAAGCACATATGAAGAGGGCATAGATTTTAGAAAATGAATATTTTGGCCCCAAATTTTTAATTTACCAAACTTTTTATGGTTTAATGGAATCAAGTGGTAAATGGGAAACAAAATAGGAGGAAAGAGAAAAAAAAGGATGAGAACAGGGAGAGCCCATTCTTCTCCAGTTGCTCCCCATTCTGGCTTTTCAATTGCTTTCCACCTTTTTTTAATATGAGTTGTGTCGTGTAGTATCAAAGACACAGGATGCATTTCTTCCAGTCCTAATCTTATTTTTATGCCTTTGTGGTCCCCCCCTTCTGAATCTTCCAAGGGAAATTCATTCTAATATATGTTAACATTTTACAATTAATTAACTCATTAAAATATGGTATTAGTTTCCCCTTTAATAAAGGAATCTAGTGACATGATCTAGAAAAAATAGCAAGATAATAATGTGTTAATTAACTAGTTATTTCCAGACTCTGGGCTAGTTCCATGATGAACAGAGCACAATTCAAAGTGTTGGCTTTAGCATATAAAGCCTTAAATGGTTTCGGCCCAGCTTACCTGTCCGAACGTATCTCTCCCTATGAACCATCTCAGAGATTAAGATCATCCGGTGAGGCCTTGCTCTCGGTTCCACCTCCTTTGCAGATGTGACAGGTGGGAACGAGAGACAGGGCCTTCTCAGTGGTGGCCCGTTGGCTATGATATTCCTTCCCCAGTGACATTAGATCAGCCCCCTCTCCCCTAGCCTTTAGAAGAAAGATAAAAACTTGACTGTGGGATCAGGCTTTTAGTGAATAGGGCAGTGCAATGATAGCTTTGAAATATATGGAACGACTATGGAAAAGCTTGGACTACAACTATGGAGATCATGATTTTTAAGTTCTGTAATGGTTTTAAATGTTTAATATGTCTTATTTTAATCTTATTTTTTTATTTTTTTTATTGTATGTGTTTTATGGCATTGAATAATTGCCACTATGTACACTGATTTGAGTCCCCTGCAGGGTAAAGAAAGGTGAGGTATAAATAGAGTAAAAATAAATAAATAAACATCCCCCATCCCCACCCCATGGAATAGTGTATTGGAAGGGAAGGCTTTAACCTTCTCAGTTAGTTTCTTATTTCAAGAAAGATAAGTTATTGTTCTCATTATTGATATGGAAGCATTTAAGAATGTAACATTTTCTGCAGCAATCCAATCAGTCTTCTCATTCTTCCCACATTATCTCATTTGAGTAGATTAGGGATCACTCCACAGTTTTTCTGTAAAGCTTAAAAATAATGAAAGGGGACCTCTCTGAAAATGATTGCCAGAGTTCCCTCCTTTCAGGACACTACTACCTCTTTTCAACCACGGAGGGTTATCATGATGTCCAGAAGTAGTTTAACATCATGTGATTAGCTCTATGTCTCTCCATGCTTAAAAAGAGGCTGAAGTGGGAAATTTCTCAATGTGATGAGGTCCTTTTTTGGAAATGTCAACTTGATATAATCAAGATAATTTGAGTTGGTCTATGTTGAACATGTGATGCTTTTCTTTCACTTTCTGGCTGGTGTATTAATGTGCTTGGTATCTTCAACCCATAGTAGCAGAACCCAAGACAGAATGTATAGCATATCCATAGGTACACACAGAAACCATTACTGGATGCTTTTTATAACAGTGGTTCTCAAACTTATTTGGCCTATTTATTTATTTATTTCAATTATTTATACCCCACCCTTCTCACCCGAGGGGACTCAGGGCGGCTTACAAGTGGCAATTGATGCCTACCGCCCCCTTTCCAGAAAAAAATATTACTCAGCACCCCCTGGAAATTATTTTTAAAATTTTTTAATAGCAATTAAGCAGAAAGATATATGTATTAATGTTTCTACCTTTTTTGTAAAATATAGTAAAGAAAGGTGTAAATTAGAAACATTGAAGTTTGAAATTATGAAACTATTTTTTGAACTCAGAATAGAAAAGTAATACAAAAAATGCACCTGTGGCCATCACCGCCCCCCTGGATCGCTGCAGCTCCCACCAGGGGGCGGTAGCACCCACTTTGGGAATCACTGTTTTAGAGCTTTGTAAAGTGATGTGGACTGTTCTGATATCATGCATATTTTAGGTAAGCTTGGTTAGTGCAAGACCTCAAAAGGTCTTGTGTGCACGTTCCCAGTAGTTCCCTGATTTGACATGTTTAGCTGTTCCTTCCAGGATGCATGATAAATGTTGTGAAAGCTAAGTTACATGAGGCCATTAAAAACTCATCATTTCTCAGGCCACCACTAATGCAGTGCCATTAAACCCATTAAAGGGGTGATATTATCAAAGAACCAACTTTGTTTAAAGTTGGAATAAATAGGTGTTTGGCAAGATATCATGTGATTGACTCAAATCCACTCACTAATATCACTTCATTACACCATGTTCTGTTCAGCCAGCTTTGATTTTCTGAAAGTAATGCTTTGAACAGCACTTCACAAGATCCTCATCTCTTGTTGTGCTCCTTGATGTCAGGAGCAGTGGATTTTACAGAACATTAAATACATACTAAGGAATCACTCAATGAAGTCAGCCTCACTGGCACTGTTGTTGGGCAATGAGGTTTCAGCCTACTTGTTCTTGTGTCTTCCTAACTTGTCTTGTACTGTTTGTATACATTGTACAAGAAAATAAGCCATTTTGTAGTCATGGTGTCCAGGAATCGCATAAACTTTTATTCTCATGACTGATGTTCTTTGGCATCTCATGATAGTAAATGGAAAATAGGTGAATTTGATAGTTTGTTTATTGTATTTATTTAATTCATGAATGTACCTATACTGTAGAATGAATGCAGCTCAATAGCACTTTAACTGCCATGGTTTGATACTATGGAATCCTGGGATTTGTAGTTTCATGAAGCACCAATGCCCTTTGAGCCAATCAAGTCAAAACAAAGTTCCATAATCTGGAACTACCAGACATAACTGTGGTGGTGGGAGGACAGAGAGAAAGCACTCCCCCAACAATCTTAAAACTATAATAGACTTGTATAGGAAGCCAGAGTCTTCTTAATGCATACACCACAATTCACAATGGCAAAGTGTATTTACAGTGCAATGGATAGGATGCACAACTACAATACAATGTATAAAATGCACAGTCTAAACACAAAGTATAGCTGGCAGAACAAATATGTAGAGCAGGGGTCCCCAAACTAAGGCCCGGGGGCCAGATGCGGCCCTCCAAGGTCATTTACCTGGCCCCCGCCCTCAGTTTTATAATATAATATATTGTATATACATATAATATTGATAATAATACTATAATGTAATACAATATAATACTAATAATAATACCATATAATAATATTAATTATATATTCTATATTACATAAAATATTACTAATAATATTACAGTATAGTGGTATAGTTCAATATAGTAATACATAATGCTAATATTGTGCTATGCTAATAATATAATATATTGTATGTACATATAATTTGTAAGCCACTCTGAGTCCCCTTTGGGGTGAGTAGGGTGTGATACAAATGTAGTAAATAAATGCAGTAAATAAATAAATAATAAATACATAAATTTTAGACTTAGGCTTGCCCAAAGTCTGAAATGACTTGAAGGCACACAACAACAACAACAACAACAACAACAACCCTAATTAACTTGATTATCTCATTGGCTAGAAGCAAGCCCACACTTCCCATTGAAATCCTGATAGGCTTATGTTGGTTAAAATTGTTTTCATTTTTAAATATTGTATTGTTCTTTTGTTGTTGTTGTTGTTGTTTTGCATTACAAATAAGACATTTGCAGTGTGCATAGGGATTTGTTGGATTTTTTTTTTTCAAATGATAATTCGGCCCCTCAACAGTCTGAAGGATTGTGGACCGGCCCTCTGCTTTAAAAGTTTGAGGACCCCTGATGTAGAGTATAGGGTGCATAGTTACAATGCGCAATTGCAAAGACAAGAGACAGATGAACATGCTATCTGTGCATCGCGACTTCCACCGCCATCAGGCAAATATGCCAGTTGTGCAGTTGTGTTGTAGTCCTCCATGGATAGTGTGAGTTACGTGTGCTTATGTTTCTAAGTGAATTTGGTCCAGAGACTTGCAGATAGTTTGGACGAAATCCAAACAGAGTGTTGGAAAAGAGGGTATTATTCTACACTGTAAATGATAGCATTACAAACCAGGGACATGGAGGCAGGACTTAGAATATTCTCATATATAATGTTTCATGTTAGTGTACTTCTTCATTTTCCAATTTGTACCATGATTGCGCATCTTGTGGGTGTTTAAAAAGCAGGACAAGATCTGTTTGCTGTTGTCTGTGTGTGTGTGTGTGTGTGTGTAGCGACTTGAGAAACTGCTATCACTTCTGGTGTGAGATAATTGGCTGTTTGCAAGGACGTTGCCCAGGGGACACCCAGATGTTTTTGATGTTTTTACCATCCTTATGGGAGGCTTCTCTCATGTCCCTGCATGGGGAGCTGGAGCTGAGAGAGAGAGCTCATCTGCACTCTCCCCAGGTTGGATTCAATCCGGCAACCTTCAAGTCATAAGTCCTACCGGCACAAGGGTTTAACCCACTGTGCCACTGGGGGCTCCTGTTATATGTTTTCTTTCCCAATATGAACAATTTCATATGTTGTTCTTAAATGCTTCCATTGCTTCCATCTCTTCTTCCACTGACTGAAACATACTTACATAGTGTTGTACACACACTTGAAGTGTACATATGTGTATGTGTGTGTGAGAATGTACATATGTTGTGAGCAACATCCTAAAATTACAATAGCTGACTTGGTCATTATTGCTGAGACAGTTCTTTTCATCATATGGCACTGCAAATTGTGAAGTGAGTAGCCTACCTTGCATATCCATGAAAAAATAAATCTAAATAATTAATAATTACATTTCTGCTCTTGGAAGCATTGGAGGAGGCTGTCTTGTTTTCAGTGGATTCTTTCTCTGAAATGGTGTGAGAAGACTTGGGCAGCCAAGTTGCATAGCCCTGTCTTAGAAACAATCTTTTGTGCAGTTCCAGTTAATAGAATGAAGCTTATTGGAACAGCTTCCTCAAGGATTATGCCCGTTGTTTACATTGATAAATCAACAAGATAGTATTCTTTATAGAACTAAAATGTGTGGATAAAAGGATTATGGTATCTTTCGAACAGTGTTGCTCTCTTCTCATTGGAAGCAATACATCTCTTAATTTTTATATTATATAATAATTTATTTTATTCAGCAATGTATAGATATTGAACTTGCTAGGGAATATGGTTTATTTTTGTAACTTATGCTTTGTATTCAATAAAATTATTATTTTTTTAAAAAAAATGGTGGCATAGAGGTCCCCTTCTTAGATAAACATTTCAATGATCCATTGTTATACTGAAATCCATAAGTATGCCAAATTAAGCCTCATAGAGTAGAAAGCAGGATTTAATTTTTAACATTGAAGAAAATAAATTAAGTAAATCTTGAGTCATTATGCTGCTTTGTAAAATGACTCAAAGAGGTGATATGTTGTTTCATATGAACTTGAAGTGGTGAATTTTCGGGCTGTGCAAAATGTAGTTTGTGCCTTGTATGTTGGATCTATTTCATAAGATTTGTACAACCACACAATATTAAGAAACATGGGCAGCACCCACACAAAAAACTTAAGATTCAAAACACTGACCTATGACTTTTCAGAGGAGTTATTTAAGTCTCAAAAGTGTCTCCAAGTCTCTGTTGCAGGTGCCACTTCTCCCCCAAAAGGGCTGGGTTTGGTTTCTCCAAAGGATCCCAGGCTCTTTCCCCAAGGCAGGCCTGGGGCAATCGGGAGGGATGAATGCTAGGCTGGATGGCTCGGCAAGGAAGAAGCCCCTCTGGCACATGGCCGGCCCAGAGAAAGACAGGCAGAGACCATCTCATTGAGGCTTTAAGGAGGACAGCCCCAGTATTCAGCGGAGTGGGAAATTAGGGTGAACTGGCTTAAAGGCTGTAACATGGAGGACCTTGGGTGATTGGGGGGGGGGGGGAGCAGAACATTATGTCATAGCTTTCCAAGTTGTTGGAAACAGGCTAATCATCAGTTATTGGAATAGAAGGACCAGTGATCTGACTCAGTTGAAGGTAGCTTCTTTTGCTCCTATCCTTTCATCTTAAACTGCTTCAGCTATATTCAGAATCTGCTGTGTTATATCTAGAGCATTTTCATTCTGTGACAAAATTTCTAGGGCCAGAGAAAAATGTACCTAAATTCAAAGGAACTCTCAAAAGCAATTCCTTTTTATCTTTAAACTATGTCTGTTTGATGCCATAGACTAAGAGAAGTCAAACCATCCTTACCTGTGTTTGATAACTATTGGCAGGATTTTGCACTTGCTCTTGAACTCTTCATAAACTTTAGCTGGAATACTTTATATGCACACATGAGCTAGGCCCCCTTTTGCCCAAACAGACTTAACTTCTGAGTAGACTTAGGATAGCACAGCAAGTCAGCTATATTCAAGGTCCATTTTTCTAAAAGTTGTAACACAGATTTCCCTTTAACCGAGACCTACTCCTGATAGATTAGCTGTAATTACGGCCTATGGTACAGTCACTGAATTCTTCATTTGTACAGGGGTTTGCATTGCACCAAAGGAAGATTAGGGTCAGCTCTCTGTTGCTTAAATAATTTGCCTGGTACGGCACTTTGCTTGGAAGGCGGGGGGGGGGGGGGGGGTCACATTGCAATGCAAGGGCAAAGCAGTGATCTATGCATTCACTTTTGTTTCTTAAGACTGGGGTGGAGAACGTAACATGCAAGCTTAATTGATTGACATTTTAACCTGTTCTGACAAACTTCTAGCTCTTTCTTGGAATCAGTAAAAATTGACTCTCAAAATGATATGCATGTTTTGGAGAAGACCTTTGAATGATTCAATAGATTTTCGCCAATATGAAATGTCCTCATACCATCCTTTCCCTATTTTCTTCTCACTGCAATTCAAATAAACCAGGAGTTGTTTTTTAACAAACATACTTTTCCATTAGGTCCAAACACAGGAAAACGTGGTTACCATGCATGGGGAAAGCCAGGATCATAAACCATGATTTTAACACCACCAACTTTAAAGAGTGGATTGCAGTGCTAAGAATGGACAGTGGAAGAAGTGATATACATTAATACAAGGGCAGTTCATAATTCAACTCAGTGATACAAAACTAAATGGGTTAATATGGTACCATGTTCACATAAATCTGCATCTCTACCAGAATTTAGGAGAGAAATATTCATTTATTTCAGGCAATATCATCACCAGGGTAGGAAACTGTAACAAAAAATAAGCAGAGCAAGAAGACACTTGATAAAATATTGAGAGTTTAAGGACCTCTTCACACAGGGCACTTTTAGGATACAGAAAAATGGCTTTAAACTACAGGAAGGGATATGAATATTAGGAAGAATTTCCTCACTGTGAGAGCTGTTTGACAGTGGAACTCTCTGCCCCAGAGTGTGGTGGAGGCTCCTTTTTGGAGGCTTTTAAGCAGAAGCTGGATGGCCATCTGGCAGGGGGTTGGACTGGATGGCCCATGAGGTCTCTTCCAACTCTCATTCTATGATTCATGACAAGGACAGGGCCTGCCATGCACCATGACATGACGCATGACAGGCCCCGCCCATATTCCACCCAAGGTGGAGCGGAAGCGCCTAGAGGCACTTTCTCCGCCACTACAGGGAGGAAAGAGTCGTTTATGTAACTCCAACCGAGGTACCCGCATTTTCCTCCCCTTTTTTCCATATGATGGCAGAAAGGATGGTGGGGCAACAAGCATTATCACCCTTTCTGTCATCTGGTGGGGACAGGGTGCCAGTTCACCCTGTGCTGTCCCCACCATGTGATGGAGGAAGGAGGAGGGCACACGGGGCACCACAAGCAGCCCCTTGCACATTCTCTTTCATGGTGCAAGGGAACAGCCCGATAGGGCCATGTGAAGAGGTCCATAGTCCAACATCACCTTGAGGACCACATCTTTCTCCATCCTGCTCCAGAGGTCACTTCATGATTAGTTGGGGTGTTGTGCTCTACTTACCTAGATTTTCAGTTTGACATTACTTTGAATTCTCACCATGAAATGAAGAGACCAGAGGTATGGAGAAATAAAGGGCCTTTACTGAACCTCCTGAGCAGCTATATATGTTGGGGGGAGCAATGTGATTGGGTAATGACAGAGGGCCAGATATCACCCCATGACCACTTCCTCGCTTACCTCTGGGCAAAACACCTGACCCTGGTGGTGGTATCGTATGCTGGCCTTGGCTGGTCATTACTGGAAAGCCACACCAGGGGCAACACCTCCCAAGCCCAAGATCTCTACAGAAGAGATTGAAACCTCCCTAAGGCAAGCAGAAAGGAGACAGAAGAAAACTATGACCTGTTCTTGCAGTTTCCTTTTTTTAAAATTTGTTTCAGCCATTGGCTATAGATATAAACACATGAATAACCTTCAGATCATTTTAAGTCATAACTCTGTGGTTGGCCTCACCTAAACTGGCCAAATAATGTATATTTTGTTATTTTACCAGAAAGACTCCAGTGCTGTGTTTGTGATGCTGGAAGAGCTGCTTTTGCTTTCAATAGTGAGTGATCTTATATTTTGATCCCAGGGGAAACAGCATTGATTTAGGCAGCCACCCCGCAATTGACAAATGCAGCCAACCATCAAATGCAGTGTTGGAAGTCTAGTCTCATTTGACTGTCTGAGGGATCTAATGTGCAACTGCTGTCCTTGACAGACACAATTCATCTGGCCATTTGGGTTTTGGTCAGCTTTCATGAATTGTCGAGCAGAGAGCTGTCTGATTCTTTAGATGCATTCCAGAATCTTTCAGATGTCTTCTGAGTTCAGTCTCATACCTTTGCCAAATAAAAGTCCATGTGTGTCGGAGAAAATCAGATTGTCTGATCAGTCCACTCTTTGTTTAAAAAGGTGAAGTCATTTTCTCTCTCTAACTTCAAGAAGTATTTGTAAAACATATTAGATCATTATAATCCCTAAAAATATCTGGGACTTGATCTTAGCAAATATAAGAAAACTACTTCATTCTGTTCCCTCTTAATAAGCAAATCTTTCTGACATGTGAGAGCTCCTTTATTTAATAAAGTTTGAGCTGGGCAAACCAGTTCTCTTCTAGCAAAACAATTTGGTTGCTCTTAAGAGCTCCAGCCAACAGTCTGTCTGGTGGCTGAGTTAATGTAATTTCTTTTCCTAATATTTAATCAGGAATGTAACCCTTCCCCTGCCCCTCTTAAATAAGAACCCACCTCCTTCAGCTTGGAGACCAGTTTAAAGAAACAGTGGAAGGATGGGGACACAGATAAAGTAACATGTTACTTTAGGACAGATATGTAAGTTTGCATTGTGAGTTAATTATAACATCAAGATTGTTTAGAACATGTTAAAACTAATGATTTAGTGATACCAGATGTCTCCCTCTAAATAGAGTTTGCAAATGGCTGGTGAATACCCATAGTCGGGAGTAGGAAGCTAGGAGGAAGATGGGAAATTGTATTGATATGTAATCTCACACAGACTGCTCTTTTCCATCTTGCATATTTTCATGCATACACAAGATATGTTTAAATATACTTATAACATATTCAGACACATATTTGTATATAGACTCACAACCATCTTAACTCATGTGCAACGGGCCTTCAGTATCTGTTTGACCCCACCCCACCACCATAGATAGCAAAAGCCATGGATGCACAAGTCCCATTTTATACACTGGCCACGCGTTACTGTGGCTTATGGGAATCATTTGTTGACCAGCTGGAATAGCAGTGAATAGCCTTGCAGCCTCAAAGCCTGGCCGTTTTCTGGAGTAGCTGGAGTAGCATCATCAATCAAAGAGCCGCTTTGAAGCCTGACTATTTCCTTTGTAGGGGAATCATTGTTTGGCCAGATTGAATTGCACTGAATAGTCTTGCAGCTTAAAAGCCTGACTGCTTTTTACCTTGCAGAATCCTTGGTTGGCCAGTTTGAATAGCAATTAATAGTCTCGGTGTGGCAGGTATGAATGCTGCAATTAGCCACCTTGATTAGCATTTCATGGCCTTGCAGCTTCAAGGCCTGGCTGCTTCCTGCCTGGGGGAATCCTTTATTGGGAAGTGTTAGCTGGCCCTGATTGTTTCCTTTCTGGAATTCCCAATTTCCCTGCTTTCAGAGTGTTGCTCTTTATTTATTGTCCTGGTTTTAGAGATTATATTGTTCTGTATTATTATACCACAGTAATTATTTCATATTATATTTATAATCTTATATTATCTGCTTATAAGTGGATTATATGAGGCCCCTTCTCCACAACTGTATAAAATCCACACTCAAGTGGATTATATGACAGTGTGGACTCAAGATAATCCAGTTCAAAGCAGATAATATAAGATTATAAATGGGTAATATAGCTGTGTGGAAGGACCTTGAGTCTACACTGCCATATAATCCAGTACAAATCAGATAATCTGTATTTTATAGGCAGTGTGGATCAGGTCTAAGTGCATGCTGCCTGTGCCCTGGGTGCCATTATGGCTGAGGGAGTTGCTAGGATACGAAGGGGGTGGGGTCTAAAGGCAGCAGGGGGGCACTAAAGGCAGCAGAGCCTACCTTTCTAACTGGCAGTTAGAGGGAGAAAGGCTCTTCATCCTCTGTAATTTGGATGATTTTTCTAGGTTTTTTTAATTGAAAGACATATTTTGGATGACTATGTCTTTTGTGGCCAAATTTGGTGTGATTTGGTTCAGTGGTTTTGTTGTTTACTCCATAGTAAAACAAACATTACATTTTTATATATATAGATGTAGTAAAATGCCACTCCTTTTATAAAATGGGGAACAACCCAAAACAAGTGCTGGAGTGAGCCTGAGGATCTGTGAAATGCCAGGAGAGCTACACCAAGGTAAGCCTACACTTTGACATTATGGTTGGTGCACAGCAAAATCTGATGTTGCTTCCTGGATTTTAAAGATATTTTTGATCTGTAGTTAATTGAATCCATGGATGCAGAACCTGTGGATATGGAAGGCCAACTATTCTTACGTTCACAGAAAAATATAATTACATGCATTACTGCATGAAAGTTACATACATTGAAATGCATAGGAACACATATTGAAACTTCACATTCATGTATGTGCACCACTGTACCTATCTCAGACACCCACTCATTGGGTGCAGATGGATAAGACAAAAGAACAAAAGATGTCTCTTTTCACAACATCCTTGATTTCTCCTCTTTTCAATCTGATCTTTCTGTCTCCTTTCTGCTCAATGGACCTCTTCTGCTCATGGTAGTTCCTGAAGAAATATGAAAAATAACTACACAAGTAGGTGGTGTAATGTCCAAAGCTTGTATATAAGTGATAATTTTAGATACTTTAGGGCAGTGGTGTCCAGCCTTTGGTCCTCCAGGTGTTTGGGACTCCAGCTCCCAGGAACCCAGGCCAACTTGTTCAATGGTAAGGAATTCTGGGACATGAAGTCCAAAATATCTGGAGAACAAAAGGTTGGACACCACTGCTTTAGGGGAATGCAGTATGTGTTCCATAGTTTGGGGCAAAACAAATGTCTTTCTGCCATATGGAGTTTCTTTCAACATTGGTTTCCTCTTGGCTTTTTAAAATGCTTGTGGCAGAGCTGAGCATCCATCATCACCTTCAAATCTTTGTTCAGGTTGGGCTGCACATCAGATGAAAGGAAAAGCATGTGATGGCAGAGCAGAAGGGTGTTAAAAGGTAGATTTGAGTTTTGTCTGACATTTATCCCAGGCCCGCCTTGTGAGTACAAGGGAGAGGGCCTTTTCTGCTGTGGCCCCCTGATTGTGGAACTCACTACCTACTGAAATTAGGCAAGCTCCCACGCTGTTAGCTTTTAGGAAAGACTTGAAAACATGGCTCTTCCGCTGTGCCTTCGGTGAGTAATTTCTGTTATATATTTCTGTGTTACTCCCACCCCGAACATCTATCCTCTAGATTACCCTACTTCCATATGTCCCTGCCCGCAGTGGAGTACCCCTCTGTCCCTCTCACTCCAGGTTTTATCTTTGTGTTCATGCGGCCTGCCCTTGTTTTATTGTTTTTTGATTTCTTGATGTAATGCCTATTATTATTTATTGTATTTTTAATGGTGCTATGATATGTTGTTTTTATATTTTATTATATTGTATTGCTCTGGGCATGGCCCCATGTTAGCCGCCCCGAGTCCCCGTTGGGGAGATGGTGGCGGGGTATAAATAAAGTTTTATTATTATTATTATTATTAAGGAAGGGTCTTGTGAAGACATTTATTTTCCAAAGACTTCCTCAAGCTGACTGTCGTGGCTGGGAATGGTATCTTTCACCTTTGGTATCTTCCACATTAAGAAAAGGTTGTCCTGGGACTACAGAATCCAACACAATAAACATGCACAGTAAATAATAACTTGATTTTCCTTTCTTAGATTTTAATTTCCTATTTCTTTATGAACAACTGGAGAAGAATGTTCATTATGATATAATTTTTTATTGCTGCTCACTTGGCCAGTTTTCCCAAATAAGTGCCAATACAAACTATATCGTACCCTGTATCATTACAGATTGTTTATCTTGTGTATTTTTGTTTTTGTCCTTGGTTTGCATCTCTTTCCTGAGTACAACACATGGTTTCCACGGAAACTAATGAGGGCCCTTTGCAATTTTGGTATCCATGGCAAATGAGGACATGCTGCATAATACTCTGAATCTGAGAAGTACAAGCATATTCAAAGGAGTGCCACAAAAATGCACTGAATGGTCTCCTTAAAATCCAAGTTTTTTTCATGGCAGTTTTTCCTAAGGACCTGCTGCAGCTAGAATTTTGAGATGTCACGTAGAGGTTTTAGCATAGCCACCACAAATTTTTCACCTGCTAACAACCTCCCTCCTTTTTCTGCTTTTTAATGTATGAGACTGAACAGGTGGCTTCAGAGGTCAGTGAGCTCCTTCTCTGGATGTGTTTAAATGGATGTTGGATGAATATCTCTTCTGAGTACATTTTTGTGTATTTGTGCAATGGCAAAGGTTTGGACAAATTGTCTTTGTGGTCTCTTCCAATTCTATTATTTGAATTAAAAAAGCTTTCTGGTTTTCTAGCTCTAGAACAGGGGTGGCAAACTAATTTTCATCAAGGGCCACATCGGCCTTATGATTGCCTTCAAAAGGTTGTTTGTGATTGTAAGACTGTATAAATGTAACTATGTTGCCCTGGCATTGGAAGCCTCACATAAAATGAAATGGCAGGCTGAATTTGGTCTGTGGGTCTTGAGTTTAACATGTGTGCTCTAGAATATGCATGCAAGCAAGCAAAAATGAGCCCTTGGATTTAAGAGCCAGGCAGTGTGAGGAGGTTCCAAGATAAGGACAGCTTAGGCCTCTAGATTGGTAATAAAATATTTAAATTAATAAGCTTTCCAGGCAAGAAGCCAATGGAGAGCAAAATCTCAACAGTAATGTGATCTCTAGCCTAGACTATGATGGCAGAAAGAGTAGCTGCAAGCATTCCACCTGTGTCTGAATTTGCTTGATGGAATGAATCAAAGCCATAAGCCCTGCTGTCAGAAGGTGCTGGTGCGCATACAGGTTGAATAATCTTATGCTGCTCTTGGAGTCCTCGTGGACAACAAGTTAAACATGAGCCAACAATGTGATGCGGCAGCTAAAAAAGCCAACAGGATTCTGGCCTGCATAAATAGGGGTATAGCATCTAGATCCAGGGAAGTCATGATCCCCCTCTATTCTGCCTTGGTCAGACCACACCTGGAATACTGTGTCCAATTTTGGGCACCACAGTTGAAGGGAGATGTTGACAAGCTGGAAAGCATCCAGAGGAGGGTGACTAAAATGATTAAGGGTCTGGAGAACAAGCCCTATGAGGAGCGGCTTAAAGAGCTGGGAATGTTTAGCCTGCAAAAGAGAAGGCTGAGAGGAGACATGATAGCCATCAGGGCCGGCCGGAGATATTTTTTAATGGGAAGCGGGGGTGCTGAAAAGCGCCCCCGCCACCCGCGCCCTGGCCCCGCCCAGCGTGCCCTGGCCCCGCCTCCCACGCTGCGTGGGAGGCGGGGCCAGGGCGATTAGTGAGGGGGGCGGGGCCACAGTTGGCCCCGCCCCCGCCCAGCGTGGCCATTTTGCCCTTAGTAACAAACTAAGGGCAAAAATGGCTTATCTGGCTGTGCGCATGCGCACAGCCAGATAAGCCATTTTTGCCCTTAGTTTGTTACTAAGGGCAAAATGGCCTAGGTGTGCTGTGCGCACGCGCACAGCACACCTAGGCCATTCGGGCCTGACTTCCTGGTCGCGGCCGGCGACCGCCCGGGCGATCGCCGGCCGCGACCAGGAAGTCAGGCCCGAATGGGCTATCTGCGCTGTGCGCACGGGCACAGCGCAGATAGCCCATTCGGGCCTGACTTCCTGGTCGCGGCCGGCGATCGCCCGGGCGGTCGCCGGCCGCGACCAGGAAGTCAGGCCCGAATGGCCTAGGTGTGCTGTGCGCGTGCGCACAGCACAGCTAGGCCATTTTGCCCTTAGTAACAAACTAAGGGCAAAAATGGCTTCTCTGGCTGTGCGCATGCGCACAGCCAGAGAAGCCATTTTTGCCCTTAGTTTGTTACTAAGGGCAAAATGGCCTAGCTGTGCTGTGCGCACGCGCACAGCACACCTAGGCCATTCGGGCCTGACTTCCTGGTCGCGGCCGGCGACCGCCCGGGCGATCGCCGGCCGCGACCAGGAAGTCAGGCCCGAATGGCGCCCCTAGCAGCCAGCGCCCGAGGCGGCCGCGTCCGCGGCCGCCTAGTAACAACCGGCCCTGATAGCCATGTATAAATATGTGAGGGGAAGTCATAGGGAGGAGGGAGCAAGCTTGTTTTCTGCTGCCCTGGAGACTAGGACACAGAACAATGGCTTCAAACTACAGGAAAGGAGATTCCACCTGAACATCAGGAAGAACTTCCTGACTGTGAGAGCTGTTTGGCAGTGGAACTCTCTGCCCCGGACTGTGGTGGAGGCTCCTTCTTTGGAGGCTTTTAAGCAGAGGCTGGATGGCCATATGTCAGGGGTGCTTTGAATGTGATTTCCTGCTTCATATGTCAGGGGGTTGGACTATGAGGTCTCTTCCAACTCTACTATTCTGTGATTCTATGCTTCATCTTTGGGTCAAGCTGGAACATCTTGGACAAGGAAGCAAATTTCCTTCAGGAGGAAGCTAATGGGCAATAACTTCAGAAATACAAGATTAGAAGCAGAACTTGGATACTATAGGTGAAACCTCAGGGGCATCTGCATTGTAGAATGGTTGCAGTTTGACATCACTATGGAATCCTGGATTTGTAGCCCGGTGAGGCACCAACACTCTTTGGCAGAGAAAGCTAAAGACTTTCTAAAACTATAGCTCCTATAGCATTGAGCCATGACAATTAAAGTGGAGTCAAACTGCATTAATTCTATGGTATAGTTCAGGTATGGGCAAACCCAGGACGGATGTGGCCCCTTGGGCTGTTTTCTCAGGCCCTCCTCTCTCTCACCATCCTATCCTTCCTTCATTCTCTCTTTCTTTCCTTCCTCCTTCCCTCCCTCTTTCTCCCTCCCTCCTTCCTTCCCTTCCACCCTTCCTTCCATCCTTCTCTTCCACCCTCCTTTCTCCCTTTCCTTCTCTTTTTCCTTTTTCCTTTCCTTCCAGGGGATGTTTAGCAGGGAGAAGAGAAGGTAGAGAGGGAACTGTTAATGTGGGATTTGTGTATTGGTAGTGTTTAAATGAAATTTGTGTCTTGTCTGTATTGCATACTGATTGCATCATTCAGAGTGTAACATAGTCTTGAAAGAGTTAATTACTAAGAAGCTGTGATGTCCTTGATGTGTGGTTGGAACCAGGGGAGTGTCCAGACACAAGTGTGTGTGCATTGCATTCAGTTCAGTTCAGTTCTGTTCAGTTCTGTGTTTAGTGCTGTCTGCTGAGAGAGTCCTGTGTTCGTCCATTGTCTGCAAGTCTGTTTGTCTTTATTACTGCTTTCAGTAAAACTTGTATATAGTTTTACCATCGTCTCTGATGTCTCTTCGTGCTGCATTCCTCTGACTCCATCCAACTGCTGCTGCACTGCGTAAATTACTCTGATAGGAACATGGGAGCCATGTGTCAAGATTTCAAAGATTTCAATTGAGGAGGAGGGAGGGAGGGGGAAAACTAACTTTCTGCTGCACTAGAGACCAGGGCTCAAGCAAGCAATGGGTTCACATGGAATGGAAAGAGATCTGACTGAAAAGATGAGGAATAACTTCCTGGAGAGTGGCACAGGGTCCTGGGAGTATGGTAGAGTCTCCTTCTTGGGAGGCTTTTCTGCAGAGGCTGTCTATCAAATGTGCTTTGATTGTGCCTCCTTGCATGGCACAGGATTGGACTGGATGGTTCTTGGGGGTTTCTTCCAGATCTAGGATTCTATATCAGGAGTAGGCAATACGGAGTCTCATTGATATACTTTTTCTCTCCCGTCCACCATCTCATTCGGACGAAGGCTAGCCCTTTTGGGATCCAAACATTTCCTGTCTTTTCTTAACTATCTGCCTCCAAAGGAAGAGGAAGGGGAGGAAAGGGCAGTGAGGGGACTTGGGGAGGACCCCTTCCCTCCTGGCCCACTCCAACCCACCATGCGGCCCCGAAGTTAGAAAGTTTGCCCATGCCTGGTATAGATGCAGCCTTAGTTACCTCTCACAGGGAAGACTTTCCCAACTAACCCTGCATTTACCCATAATATTTCCCATTGTAAGTTGAAATTTATATTGAAGAATGTCACACTGTAGAAAAATGGGACCAGATAGCAGATTTCTTACTGTTAATATTTTTGATTCAGTTTCCAGTTTGCTGTCAAGATTCATTTCAACAACTTCAGTTGGTAGAACTTCTGTTTAACATTATTCCTTTCAAGTCAATTTAGCATCTTTCTGAGAATTTGCAATGTGGTGACATTAGGGGAATAATATACTGCGTGGGATGACATGACCCATTAACTTGGTGCCTTCTACATCACAAGCAAAGTCACCACAAACAGCCATTTTGAAACCAATAATTTCCCTTGGAGTTTTTCTTTTTAGTTTTCTTGGAAACTGGCCATTACTCATCACATGGCTGCAGAGGAGAGAAGAAGTGGGATATAAATACTAATACTAATAGAACTTTAAAAATGTTAGTACAGAGCTTGACAACCTCTTTTTCTGGACTGCAGTTCATTTTGTTCTGCCAGGGGCGAAGGAAGGTGCATGCCCCAAACATCTGTAGAGTTGCAGAAGATCAGCATCATATCCTGGTTCAATTTCAGGAAGCCCCTTAGTCAACAAATGCCTTTCCCTCCATTCCAGCTTAATAATCAATAATAATGATAATGATAATACTTTATTTATAACCTGCCTATCTCGCCAAGGAGACTCAGGGCGGTTTCCATCAAAAGTAACAATGTGACAAACATTCAGTGCCGAAAACAAACAAATAACAAATCAAAACATAACATAACATAACATAACACATTACAAACATTTACAACATGATAAACTCTTAAAAATTAGACTAAGGTGGTTTACAGCATCCAACAGGAAGAGGTAGGTGTGCAATATCTATATCAAGATATATCTGGACAATCTTTGTATTCTTAAGGGTCAACCTGAAAACATCTCCATCAAGTGAATATTCTAGTGCTGGATTTGGGCTAGCACTTATTTCAAGTTCAGAATTATTACCAGCATTTTCCCATTCCATCCCTCACACCACCTTCAGAGCCAGCAGCCAGATTGGGCAAAGAAGATTCACTTACCTTCCCATCAGGACACACTAAGGCTGAATTGTGATGTGGTCTTACAGCCGATTGTTACAGTCTTGTTCACTAGTGGAATGGTGATGGAACCATCCTCCTCACACCATAGCAGGAAGACAAATGAACCTCTTAATCTCAGTCTAGCCAATGGCTCTTATGGTGTACCTGGGAAGCAGTTATAGATATGAAACTGCAATATGAGATGCCCTACCCAACGTACCGGGTGAGGTGGTTGTAGTGCAGGCACCATAAGCCTGCCTGCCATCTTTTTCCCAGCCTCAGCTCTCCCCTTTCTCAGTGCACCTGACTGGGAATGTGGGAACACTATGCAATCAGCTCTTGCCTCTAGGATGTGAGCTGATTGGCTGTAAGGGGGTGGACCAGCTGGAAAACATTTTCCCTCTGGTCTGCCAGGCCTGTATATTAGTAGGCTTCCTAGGCTTCCTCTTTCAGTTGTCTTTGAGCTCTTTCCCCACTTGCTGGTCCCATTTTTTGTTGGTTTTATTAGTGTTCTGTGTTTATCTCTGACATAACCTGAAGTGGTTGGTATGGGTTCTGTACCCTTTCCACTATGGGTTCTCTGTGTATGGAGACAGAACTATTCATTCCTGCTCATGCTGAGGGAAGTAGATGCACAGGAGGGCACAGATCACTCAGCTGCTGGATGGGCTCCTGTGCAGTTCCCTTGATGATGCCATTAGCAGTTCGGTGGTTTTTTAAAAAAAATATATATCTGGCACTGGGTCATTACCTGTCTGTGTTTAGTTCATGCCACTGGCTTAGCATTGGGCTGGTCAATGTTGAATTCAGGACCGCTGTTATCAGCTGTAACCAATAAAACAGGTCATGGCCTTTGTTAATCCAATGTGATCATGTCCCGTTTGTTTCTTGTGGGCAGGGGCAGTCACCTTGCACACGCCAATGTCAGTCAAATTCTTTTTGTTGTTGCCATCTGGAAATACCCAGACCCTTTAACTTCTTGCAAGACTGCTTTCCTTTTATACTGTGTGTGCAGGTGTGTATTGCCATGTTGTAGCTTCCCATGTTGTATGGCATTTCAGGGGGAGGGGGTTGCGCGAGAGTGCTTCTAGGTCAAATGATACTCCACAGACCAGAGCTCTGGCACTTTTCAGCACATTACCCAATACTTGAGGGAGACATTGTAAACGCTGAGGCAACATTCTTCCGCAGCCATTTAATTACTGGGACAAGCCCCAATTGCATTATGATAGCAAGTGAAACTTTTAAAGCAAGGGACATTTAAGCATTGTAATGCTCTATGGAGCCAGAGAGTCATTTTGTGAAAGAAAGGATCGCTGTTAATCTTCAAATCACGATCTTTGAAAGGTTATTGCGTTGGCTGAACATTGTGTTGTAAAGTGACTGTTTCAAGGCCTGACCCTTCAGAGCAAAAGTATTGGAAGAGCTGACCTGCAGTCTATGCTGCCAAAGCCTGGCCTTGAAAGAAAGCCTGAGGTAATACAGAAGTGTGCCAGACGTTGCTTATCTAGTAACTGTATTGCTGCTGCAGGCAAAGCTGCAATTGCTGTCTGCCAGACCTTGCCCTGCCCTTCAGATATTAAGGTTTCAGAAAAGTGTCCTGAGTGGTTTGTTAGATAGAGAGCTGTGCCTTAGGCTGAGCTAGGCTAGGATCCATCCTGATTGAGAGATGACTGGAAGAAAGAGTGACTTCTGTAATGAATGTAATGTGGCAAAGGGCAATATCTAGGGCTGCCAGATTGAAAACTGGAGATAGATTTTTTTACCTTTAATGTCTGTGTCGAAGAAGGAATTTCAGCAAATGTAGCTTATCACATAACTAGGTAATAATAAACACAAGCTGAAATGCAGTCTTTTGTAGGAGATAGGACTTTATCCATTTTTCATTTTGGAAACCCTAGCAGAATTGTCCAGAACACTTCTTACTGTATGAAATAGGAATGTGAGCCCATAATAAATGTCTAAAAATATATAGAAAGGTCCTTCTGACTAGTCCACCATCTTCTCAGCTCATTTAGTGGAATCCAATCATTGGACCTTCCTCTCTAGTGAGGGCAAAACGACTCCCTCTGTGCTCTCTTATTGACGACACAACTGAAAATATCCTTGCATCACCAGCCTGTTCGAGATAGAAGTGGGGTTAGCTTTCATTGTTATACGGTGCAGTTTTTCGTTTGTATAAGCTTTTAATGAATTTTATTATTTTTAATGTGTAATATTTTATCTTTATAAATGGTTACATAACCGTTTTTTAAAAAATTCTGCACTGTTTTTGAAATGATGTTTGTCATCTTAAGCTCCATTTAAGTTGGCTTCAATTTGTGGTGATTCTGTGTGATTAAGAGCTTTTCACGTCACCATCAACAGCTCTGATTGGTCTTCCATTCTTAAAGCCATGGCTTTCTCAATTCCATCCATCTGTAATGCATTCTTATTTTTTCCCATTGTCTTCTACCTTAGCAAGTCTATATTATGTTTTCAAGTGAGTCCTATCTTTTCATGATATGGTTGAAGTAAGATGGGTTCAATTTAGTCCTTTTGGCTTCAAGTGAGATTTAAGCTTGATTTGATGTTGTTGTTGTGTGCCTCCAAGTCATTTCAAACTTATAGCAATCTTATCATAGAGTTTTCTTGACAAGATTTGCTTAGAGCAGGTTTGCCCTTGTTTTTCCTGAGGCTGACAGTGTGAGGCATGCTCAAGGTCACTCAGTGAGTTTCCATGGCTGAGTGGAAATTCATAACCTGGTCGCCAGAGTCATAGTCCAGCACATAAACTACTACATTTTTGACTCTCCGGTTTGCTTCAGGACCCTAATTGTCTATTCAGCAGTATATGGTATCTGTAGCTATTAAAAGATGTCTCTCCTGTTTTGCACCCTTCTTTCAGATCTCTTGCAATAAACTCACAATGAAACAAAAATCCAAGAAGTTTTAAAACAGAATTTTAACTTTGAGACTATTGCTTAAGAAAAAAAGGGACCTAATTGTACTGGGATTATTGCAGAGACAGGAAGAAAGCCTGTTTTAGTTTACTTTTGAATCATTGCCTTTTGTTGTTCTTATGGTTGATTGCAAATAACCACAAACACTCATTAAATGAAGAGACAATTCAGAAATACAATCAAGTAATAAACTAATCCCCCTCCCCAGATAATTCATAATAGGGTACAAGATGTCTTCTAGTTCCTCCTACATTCCTTTGGAAAGTGATGTTTATAGAACCACACTTTTACAGTGGAACTGGGAGAGAAGGAAGGAAGGAAGGAAACTCTGAATTAGTTATCTGCACAAATCTGCACAGAGAGCGGCAGACTTGGATTCAAATAACTGAGCAGGAAACAACAAACTACAAACCCATGGCAAGCAATGGGTGAATTTATTTTGTTGCTTTTATATATTGTATGTAACAGGATGCACAAAAATATCAGAAGGCAAAGCACTGGTCCACATTTATTTTTCAATAGTTTGGTTTTACAATAATGAAATGAGCTTTTATTCAGATGAGAGTCTGACTCATTGTTTGCATGTTCTTAGAGCTGGCAACAAAGAAAGGAAAGGAATAATACTAGTTTTTAGTTGCATCTCCTGAGAAAGCTGTAATTAGTTGATTGGAAAGGAATTTGGCCAGAACATTCAGTTGACATCCAATGGTTTTGGCCATGATCACCAACTGTTAAGTCAAGTTGAGATTTTCAGCTCCTCTGAAGTCTAGTTAAAATCTTTTAAAGAACATAATATCTTTCCATCCTGACTGTAATCCTGAACACACATATTTGCAAGAAAGTCAAATTGAGTGTCATATGTATCACAACGTAAAAAATTGGGATAGTTAGCAAATATCTGTCTTCAGGAACAGGACTTAAAGGACATTGGTACCATTTAATAACTTTTGTTGCAAAACAGTGTACATAAATATTTACAGAGTTTTAGCCAGTAGCCACATGTTTCATGTGGAGTGATAGTGTTCACAAAATTTATAACTTAAAATAACCGTTGCTTTCTTGTTAATGCAGTATTCTGAACGTTCTGAAAATAAGACTGAATGGCTCAAGACGTGGGCATCAATTCTCTACTTAGGTAAGTAGCTCCCTAACCTTTATACTAGACTGATCTTAACTCATACTTTATTTTATGCACCCACCAGCACATATGTTCATGAAGAAAACAATTCCATTGGGGACTGAAATTGGTTCCTTTTGCATGTATAAATGAAAACAGTGAAGACTTAGGGCCCTTCTTTATTCCAGTTCAAAGCATATAATGTGGGATTTTCTGCCTTGATATTGTGGGATATAAGGCTGTGTTGAGGGGCCCTTACAGTCTACTGGAAGGTTTCACTCCCTAGAAAATCAGCCTTGTAGCCACATGTGCCCAATAACTATATGTTGTCATACCTTGACTTTAAGAGAATCCTCTTTTTAAAAATTTGAGGAGGTAACTCAAAATATTTCACAATGCTCAATAGATATTGCCCAGGACTTAGAGCTACCTATAGAAAACATACAACACTGTACTTGTGGGGATCTATTCCTGGTATATTTCCATAGATACTTGTTATGGTTGTGACCCCTGGTGACAAAGCCAGCATAATGTTGAGTAGTTGGTCCATAAGGAAGAGCATCTTACACCATCCTTACTGATTTCTAAGTAGGGTCAGAGAATATCTGGTATGACTGACTTGTGATGGTTTTAAATAGTTGTTTTAATGTGAAGATAACTGATTTTAGTGTTTATGTATATTTATGGTTTATTTTATGTTCCGGCATTGAATGCTTGCTGTATACATGTTGTGCAACGCCTGGAGTCCCGTTCGGGGTGGGAAGGGTGGAATAAAAATGTTTTTAAATAAATAAATAAATAAATATGGTTCTGGCAAATGAATGGCATAAGAGATCAAATATGAAGTGCCCAGTGCATGCATGCTTCCTGATGTAGCTGTAGGTGCACATATTCAACCTGGCTTCTGTTCAAGTTGGAATGAAACAAATTCCCCATGGCTTTTGGAATATTCCTTGAAGACATAGGTCTAGCCATTCTGGGTTTTTCTTTTTTGTTCTTTTTTTCTAGCTAACAAAATTAAGGGAAATCAGTAAACCACACACAGCCACACACACATACTGATGGTGGGGAATCTCCTGATAACTTAATCCTTGTTTCCTAATTTTACTGTAAATAACCATGCTTTCATCTTTACCATTACCTGCCCCTGGTTTATCTCATTTCTGCAACTCATTTGTCTAGTTCTGAATTAGTTTCTCAGTGCCCTCTCTTCAAATAAAGACTATGTAACTTTTATGTCCCACACAAAGTTTGTCAATTGGTGAACCAAATGTTTATTAGCAGCATATTTCATATTTCTGCCCTGGCATACTGACTAAAACAAAAATCATTGAAAGTGTTTCTTTTGTGTAAGAATGGAAAGAATATTCAAAAACTTCTAAAATTATTGAAAACATGTTTTTCATGTATGGAGAAACTGTGATAAGAATAATCTTGGAATGACAATAATAATAATAATAATCATCATCATCATCTTTATTCTTGTATCCTGCCCCATCTCCCCAAGGGGACTCGGGGTGGCTCACATGAGGACCAGGACCAGAAATATACAAATACAACAGTAAAAAGCAATTCCAAACACAACAATTAAAACATCAAAATATAAAACAAAGCATCAAAACAAAACTATCTAAAAACATAGTCAATGACCAAGGGCCACATAGTTGGCACTTCAATCATCAATCTGGAGGGCGAGGGCTAAAATGAACATAGCGCAATATATTAGGAGTACTAATAACATGGGACAGAGATAAAGTGCAGAATGCTAGGATATAAACAAGGGTAAGGACTCACTCGGACCGATCATCTGTAGCTCTGAACATATTTTGAACCACGTTCAAATGTGATTGTTTTTCACAAAAATATCATTTTATCTGCACAGGAAACAGTTTATGCTGCATAAGAAATAATATTTAATGCAGGATATTAATTCTTGAACAGAAAGTGTTGTTTTCTATGCAAAATGAACCATGTGAAAATTTTATTTAGAATAAATTGTCCTATTACAGCATGTTCTTCATTTTCTGTGTCAACATATGCTGAAAATTCTGATTTTTGTGCAAAACAACCACATGATTTTTTCCAGAATACATCAAATAGCCTTTGAAAATGTTAGTTTCTTGAAGCAGAAAGAGAATTGCTGAAACTACACATTGCTACTCTTAAGAAGAAATTTAATGTATTATTGAGCTTTCTGGTATTTTTTTTCTTTCATGGATATAATTTCATATATCGGTTTAAGAAAATCCCAGTGAGAAAGGCAATTAGCCAAGATGTTCCCAAAACAATAGATAATTCTGATGCCCATATAAAATGCAGCCAAATGCATATAATTTGCAATCAAATTTTCAGTTGTCAAAACCAACATATAGCTTTTCTTTCCCCTTTATTTACCAGAGCAGCTTAGAATGATACATTTACTATTAAGTTTATTTATACTCCACGTTTTTCTCTCCACAAGGAGATTCAAAGTGGCTTTAAAGAAAACTTGGTATTTTTTTTCCTGTATCTGTGTGTTCAATCCTGAATTTGGTGTCTCCCTGCAGGATGATCTGGAAACTCGCTTTATCCTTGTTTCTTGTGTCCACTCTGATTCATGTGTCAGAAAGCAGAAAAAATCGGCCTGCAGGAGCCATCCCTTCTCCTTACAAAGACAGTAGAAGCAACAACTCAGAGAGACGACAACATCTAAACAAAGAGGTCCTGGCCTCTAGCCAAGAAGCCCTGGTGGTCACCGAAAGGAAGTATCTGAAAAGTGATTGGTGCAAAACACAACCTTTGCGCCAGACCGTTAGTGAGGAGGGCTGTATCAGTCGCACCATCATCAACCGTTTCTGCTATGGCCAATGTAATTCCTTCTATATCCCAAGGCATGTGAAGAAGGAAGAGGAGTCATTCCAGTCCTGTGCCTTCTGCAAGCCTCAGAAAGTCACCTCCTTCACTGTGGAGCTAGAGTGCCCTGGGCTGGACCCACCTTTCCGACTTAAGAAAATCCAGAAAGTCAAGCAGTGTCGCTGTATGTCTGTGAATCTGAGCAGTACAGGCAAACAGCGAAAGTGAGCACAGGCAGTCCATCCAGCCAGAGTCAGAATTGCTTCTCTTTTTTCTATAGACAAACTGTCTGATTGTGTTTATTTCTCTTGGTGGATTTCTAGAGCAGCACCATTTGTGTACTGGGAATCATGGCTGTTCTGAGGCGTCCTTCTCTATTACCAAAGCAGCTGTTTAACCACTGGATCTGTATGACTGAAGCATCCAACATAGGGTAACTTTGGTGGCCAGTGGTTGACATCCAACACTTAACACTTCCACTATGTGGAATGCCTTTTGGCTTTTTCTCCATCCCTGTCTTTGGATGAATAGATTGCCCAGTGATGTCTATATGCTTTTCCGTCTTTTCAGTTTTGAAATATTTCATTTCATAATTGCCAGTCTACTGCGTTCTTGGACTGCATTGTTGACACGGAAAGAGACAGGAACAGTCCCTATGAAGCCTGACTGATAAAGGCACTTTAAATGGCATCTGAGCCTTATATTCCATGGAGATAATCAACCTGCCACTTTCCACTTGCGAGATCAAGCATGGGATTATACAGCTTGTCAGATAGATTGCCTCAAGTACACTTTTCAGCTGTAATGTTTCACTTATATTGCAGCTATAGCAAAGTGTTGTTAATATAGACATGAGCATGCATATTTTTGAACTCACTTTACTATCCAAAAGGCTAAGAAAAAGCAACTATTCAACTATTGGACTAGGTTCTTTGAACAAAACAAGATTTTCAGTAATGTTAATTTCTGTGCCAGGTGTTTGCATTATATTTAAACTTTCTTTCCACTGAGTCACTATTGTGAATTTCTTCTAAACTTATGCTAAATCAGTACAGTACATTTTTGTGGAAAGTAAACAATATTGTGTTTAATTTATTAAAGCACAGTGGCAAAAAAGGTAAAATACTTCATTTTATAACAGCTGAATCAATCTCTGCTTCCTTTTATGAAAATTGTATCTATGTAGAAATAAAGTGTAATGTGTATAAAGTGACATGACCATGCTGATTCATACCATGTTGCATGTTAGGTTTTAGGATGTTTCACAAGCAGTCTGTTTAGATGTATCTGAAATTGCTTGAGTAATACCAGCCATCATCCACAGCATGTCTTGGAAATTTGCATCTGCAGTGGCTGTAGCTGAAAAAAACTAATATTATGCAGATTTTTTTATAACTACCTTCCTTTGATATGACCATGAAAAGGGTTAAAGAAATTGTTTTCTTTGAGCTATGGGTTTGGTGCCAACTCAAGGGTTCAGTGGCACAGTTCTCTATTATGTGAGACTGGCTGTTTTAAGAAGCTTTGGGAGACTGATCTCTTCTAGTGCTCATGAATCGGTTTATGGGGATTGGCACGGGGAGGAGGGATTGGGCAGGTATGTTATATTTTTCTCCCTTGGCATTACACAATGGCAAATCTTCACTCAGGAAAGTACAAGAAAAAGTGCTGAGACTGGTGCTGTTGGCTGCAATTGCTGTTCATCACTACAACATACTCTTGTGAGTTGATCAAAACTCAAGCTTGGACAAGGTGGATGGGTGAGAAGCATTAGGTGCCTGAGGGTTCAGGAATGTTGAATCCTGAAGGATGAGAATCCAACATCAAGTTCTGGGGATTCAAATTTAAATTAATTTTCCCCATAAACTATGTTAGGAATGATGTAGGATGAAAGAGAAATCCAATTACACACCAGGGTCATAACTAATTTCTGAAAAACATATATGCTGCAGTCAGGGGTGTCTCCTTCAGCTTGTTTTTGTTTATAACTAAGAGTTGAGCTGACCTTGTAATGGTTCATAATATTTAATTTTTTGTTTCATAAATGAAAATGAAATGAAAGAAATGTTATAACTATAATGTAATTATTTTCTAGGTGTAATGTTGTTAAATTATAGAACAAATAAAGATACTCTAGGAATATATAGAATTTATGTATCATCACTTTATATATTGTAAAGCTTAAATGATAACTTGATTTAAAAGGTTCCATCATCAAATGAGTATAATCAAGAACAGAATCACATTGAGATGGAAGAGGAGTCATAGGCCATCAAATCCAGCAAACACACTTACATATAGAAACACCAGTTACAGCATCCCTGTCGGGTAGCTGATTCAGAGAAAAAGACCCCATCACCACTCTTGTTAATTCATTGCCAAATTGCTCATACCATCAAGAAGTGCCTTCTAAGATCCAATTAAAAGCTATCTTCCAGTAACTTAAAACTATTACACCTGGCCGCAAAGAACAAATCTGTAATTTCATTTCTCTGACAACCCTTTAGAATATTTATATATTCCCTGGTCATCTGTCAGGGCTGCTTTGAATGTCATTTTCCTGCTTCTTGGCAGGGGGTTGGACTGGATGGCCCATGAGGTCTCTTCCAACTCTATGAATCTATGATTCTATTAAATCACTCCAGTCCAGGTTTTTTAAGTCATAATGTATATGTATTGTGAACAAAATAACTGAAACTAAATCTTTAAATAGGTCATTTTTTCTCTGACTTTTCCCTCCTCCATTTATTTCTATGCATAGGACATTATTGCACAAGGCAGGAAAACTAGCATTGAAGCTGGACCATCACCTTTGGTTAGAGTCCCATTTGCCACATCATGTGTATCTCACTGCAGGATTCTCTCCTCCCCATGATAGAATAATCCCTTGTTATTGATGGGCAAAACCCATTAATAACTCATAATCCTTCAAGGTTCCTGTCATTGTGTGATGGATCTGCTCCACTTCTGTGCTAGCATGCTAACAGTAATATATCAGAAGGTGGGATTATCCTTCTCTGACTCTTTCACATGTCACCATTCCCAAGCTGTTTTGCTTTTATTTAATACTTTTCAGTTACATTTACTCTTTGTTAACCATTGCTGAAACTGAAAAGTTGTAAATCTTTTTTTAAAAGATATGGAGCACTGAAATTGTGGGAAGGCACATTTACAAGAGTATATTGAAATAAGATCACAGAACCATAACTTGGCAAATTGGGACAATTGTGTGAGGGAAGAAAGGTGCATCATTGAAGGTGCTCATTCTGTTATGTATCTCCTATATCTGACTGCACAACTGCCACGGAATAGAGACTTTGTGAAATAAAGTTCTTAATATTTGTTATCTATTTTACAAAGAGAAATACTGTGTAGCATTCTACATCAAACACAAAACTAAAATGCATAAAGGTTACAATCTTTTATTTGAAAGGCCTTTGAATTTGTAATTAAAATTTGTTTTTAAAACTAAAAATGAATGTTCTCACAATGTACCTTGTGTGTGTGTGTATAAATCATTTATTTAAAATGCATAAAGCTTACAATCTTTTATATGAAAGGCCTTTGAATTTGCAATTAAAATTTGTTTTTAAACTGAAAATGAATGTTCTCACAATGTACCATGTGTGTGTGTGTGTGTGGATAAATCATTTATTTAAATTGCTTGTTCTGATACTGAAATTCTGGTCCCATCTTACTCATTCTTTGACTTCATTAAGCTGTGTGCAGCAGAATATTTTAAAAGCATGCCTGTGTGATCTAGCAACAACAGTTCAATAGTCCACACTGACTACTTTATGAGAATGAATGTCTATCCCATTTGTATGAGAATAAATATCTATCCAATTCATAAAGATATGGTGGTTTTTCAGACATCAGCCTGCCATCTGGTGGTAAACATTAATCAGTCAACTGTAAATTGTTATATGTTTCAATTGTTGGTCCAACACATACAGTATATCAGGAAAACAATTCAGTTTTTCCCCTTGGGCTACCTTCCTATTTTTCTTGCCAGAACTCCCCAGAATACGTAATATGGAACATTCTTTCTAACACATCAGTTCACAGTAACTGTTTCTGAAGTAACTGGTTGAACATCCAATAAGCAGAATTCAGGAACAAAAACTGCACACAAGGAACAATGAGACCACCTCTAATTATTCTATTCTTTGATTGCTGTGGGCTTCTCTTCCTGTCTTGATAAATTGTTTTGGTCGGATAGGGAAAAGCCAAGATGGGTAGACAACAGAACACAGAGTTCATTTTGAAAGAGACCACCAATACATGGATAGCATTCCTTCAACAGGAAAGGAGACGTGAGTAATATATGGCATCAGGTTTTTAAAGTAGGTGGTGAGTGGAATGTTGTTATGTTTAAGATATGAAATTTTTTTGTTGAGAGCCACAAATCTAAACATACAAGTCCCTGTTAAATTCTGTGTTGCAGATTGCATGAGAAAAAATCTAAAAATTGTTGACAGGGAGATCTGTCAAGTTCTTATTTTGTTCTGCACATCTAGTGAAAGTCAGAAGAACCCATCTGTTGCTTTGTTGGCTTTCATGACACTAGATCTCTTTCGTATCCATAGAGTCTATCCAAAAACCTCAAGATCAGTGGTTCTCAACCTGTGGGTCCCCAGGTGTTTTGGCCTACAACTCCCAGAAGTCCCAGCCAGTTTACCAGCTGTTAGGATTTATGGGAGTTGAAGGCCAAAACATCTGAGGACCCATAGGTTGAAAACCACTGCTCAAGATCAACACCTAGAAAAGCAACCTTTACTTTCAGCAGTTGGAAGTTTTGAACAAATTATATTTCAAAATCTCTTGAAATAATGAAATCAGAAACACAAAACGGTTTAGCTCATGATGTGCAGGATCCAAGGTCTCTCAACAAAAAAGGAACAAGATTCCTACCCACAACCCTGTCCTGACCAAGATCCTTTAATGCTGTATCTTAGGATGTTGAGCGCACACTGTTGATGTTGTAATATCCTAGCTTATTCTTGGCCTTTTGTTGCTCACATTGAAGGCAGATAGATTTTCTGCCTTTTCTACAGTAACTCGGATTGCCTACATTCCATCTCACACCTAAGAACTAACAACAACAAGCAGGCATAATTGGGATTTGTGGTTGGGCCTGGGGAAAAATAAGTTTCATCATTTAAAACAGAGTTTGACTAAATGTTGTGGTGCAGCTGGCTAATAGCCAGCAGCAATATATCACTGCTGACCACAAGGTCATGAGATCGAAGCCTGCAGTTGGATTGAGCTCCTGACTGTTTAATAGCCTAGCTTACTGTCCACCCAAGCAGTTCAAAAACAGCTGCAGCTGTAAGTAGAAAAATTAGGGACCGCTTAATGCGTGGAGGTCAATTCAATTTAATTTATGATACCATAAAACTGCCGGCAAGCGAAGAATGAGGAGGAAATACTATGATCAAAGGAGTCAGCGTCATAGTGGATGAAGCTCCCCTTGGGGCCAGAATAGAGCATAACCTCCTGAAGTCAGAAGTTGGAAAAATATTGAATCATCTCTACTGTCTGTCTGTATGTTGTACATTTAAAAATGGCATTGAGTGTTTGCCATGTATATGTGCATTGTGATCCACCCTGAGTCCCCTTTGGGATGAGAAAGGGCAGAATATAAATATTGTAAATAATAAATAAATAAATAAATGACACATTCATAAGAATGGGAAACAAAATATTAAACTAGGCTATACAAGACAAAGGCAGTATAATTGTGGGATTACATTTTGATGAACTGATGCAATTGCACAACTGAAAAGAAGTACAATATTGAAAGTGCTCCATAGGGTATGTATCCATTATCTATGTTAGTGTGACTGTAGCAGAATAGCAAGTTGATGTATAAAATCCTTTTTGAGATCAACTAAAATGCCAATCAGCAACAACTCAGCTCTCACTCCAGCTTTTTACCATCTGCTGCTAACATAAAGAAATACCTTGGTAATAATTTACTCCATAATTTCAATTCCATATGTTAGCCATCTCAAAAACACTGTAATTGGAGATGGTTGGTGAGATTTTTGCCTCAGGGCTATCAATGATCAATGCATGCCTCCCTCGTTTTACTCTCTATCACACTACTTTATATATCTTATGCAATGATATTGGAGACAAACTGTCTGGCTTTTTGCTATTTCTTTTTTAGCTCTTTTGAGCTACCTGAAGCACCTCAGCCATGCCATTCACCCCTGAAACTGAATCATGCAAACAATTCAATCCAATCCAGAGCATGGATAATATATTAGTCAAAATCATCCTGGATCAATACATTCTTCAGGACTCAACTGAAGGAGTTATACACCCTACAATAAGCTCATTCATTCATTCTAATTGTGCCTTTCACCTGAGTTGGGGCTCAAGGTAACTAAGGGTGTGAGGAAAGCAGAGGAAAGTGGAGGGAGCTGCCTTACCCCGTTCCCCACCATCTTTCTCCATCTTCAGGGATGGCCAGTCATCCCATGTCCTTTCCATCTTTCTCCCTTTTTTCCCATCTTTTATCTGCTTTTGACCACTTCCTCAGGTTTGGAGTTGGGTAACAGTCAACTTCTCAAGACTGACTTCTAGCTCCTTTTCCATGCCTGTGGAAACAGAGCTCCTTGGAGTCCTACCAGAAGTGCCATTATGTTGTGGCTTCCGTGGGACTCCCATGGGGCTCCATTTCCAAAGCACATGGAAACAGAGCCAGAAGTCAATCTGATGAAGTTCCTAAAGTGAAAACAAATACAGATAAAAAGTTGATGATATAATAGCTTTAAAACAATTCAATAGCTACCATACTGAAATATCAATAATTAAAATAGTGTAAAATCAATCTTAAAACACAATAAAAGAAAAGTGCACTCCCATGCTATTAAAGAGCTTTCTGCAAGAAAAGCTAATCACCAAATATTTGTTTAAAAGCAAAAGAACTGGCAGTGAAAAAAAATTAGAGTGTGCCAACCTAACTTTGTGCGTGAAGTTTTTTTTTTTTTTTGCAGAAGAAGACACTGAGAAATTTCTTCACGGAAGAGTCATCTCCAAATTGGCCTTCCCTTAGGGATCTTCAAACCTTGTCAGGTTCACATAGGGAGATATGATCTCTCAGATAATCTGGACCTCAGCCATATAAGGCTTAATAGGACACACACAACACTAAATCCTTATTCCCTTATCTACCTTCCAACTGACAGCAAGATCTCTGTCTTGTCTGGAATAAACTTCAGTTTGTTCACCCACATCCAGTCTGTTATGGAGCACAGATACAGATTTGGTAGCAAAATAGATTCCCTGGAAATTGATCTCACAAACATTACCATCAAAAACAACAAAATTGATCTCTTTATTTCTTTTATTTTTCATATAAATTAACATTCTAAAAAAATTGGAATAGAAACACTAAATACAATATTGCACATAGCGATCTTTGTTATTTAATTTAGTATGGCAATATACACACTGTTGATACTGAAGGGAAGAGGAAGTCTACAAAACAGAAACATGCTACTATGGTTTTAAATGCACTTAAATGAAAGGAAATGCAAGTGTTAAACAGCAAAGACTAGAGCTTACATAAATATAAACATGAGATTTTATCAGTGCTATTAAAATATCTTTTACTTCTTTATTTGCTTGTGATAGGTCTCTTGTAACAATTTTTTCTTTTCCCTTTCCCAAGAAATAACTTTTTTCCTGACACACTACAGGATTTTATAATGCAGTTCTGAGAAAACATAAAGGAACTATCAGGAACTATCCTGAAACACAACAGAATTTCAGGCTGATCACGTAACAATTTTTTCAATGAATGAAAAATATATCTTTTTAGTGCTTGGCATTTAAAAGGTCAATTCCTGAGGTCATAATTGTGCAGCCCTTATGATTCCTGGAACCATATATTAACCTCTGGACAACCAGGTATCATGTACCGGACTACATGGAGGAGAGAAAAAAAAAACCAGCAGCTTAGAACTCAAAAATCCCCCAGCACCTTCCATGCTAAAGGGCTTTGGGATATATATACATCTTATGTCTTCCTAATTTTGGCTGCTTGCATAATGTTTGAAAAGCTGAAGCTACAGTGTATGGAGGAGATGTTGTAAACAGGAGGTGATCAATCATTAGATTGCTTCTGGTGGATGCAATCAAAAAGTGCAAATAATTATAACTGTTATATGTCATTTATAGTATGGGTCCTAGATAAAATATAATGCCTCAATTAATTTTGATCCTTTGCTTTGTTAACAGAAAACTGAAGTTCATATTATCAGCTTGATGATCTAGAATGATTAAAGAAGGAAAGGTCTTTAGTCCTACAAACAGCATGGTTTGTAATCTACAGCAAACTTTTCATTGCTGTATAAACAGATCACTTAAAATATACATAGTATACCCAAGTCTATTTAAAAACCTCCAAACAAATCCTACCTTACTGCACCCAGACAACTTTCCTCTCTTTTGCTTCCATCACTTACATCTGGCAAAAGATGAAGAGAAAATGCCCCCACTTTATGAACTATAAGGATAACCACGCTGAACATATATTTTTGGAACTGGAGGCTATGAGCAATGAAAATAAGTTTAGAGTGTGAATTTGTAGAACAGAGCATATTGTGTGAAAGGAGGACTTTACCAATTCAACATACAAACTACAAATGTCACACAAAATGGATACAAACACTTCTCAAGAACTGACATTCTTCCACCTAATCTAAATGCACTGCTGTAGTTGTATTTGCTTGAAAAGATGTTGCCAGCAGAAATGGAAATCTAACATTTGCATGATGTTAGATGTTTATACAGTTTTCAGTTAGGACATATATTACCACTTACACACGTTGGGTTTTTTTTTAGTTTATTATGAGTATTCCTCCACACATTACAAAATAACATTTGGATTGGAAGGAAGCACAGGATACAGGAAATAGAAATAGACTTGCCTCTAACTCGTGATATCCATTATTAAGTTGCCCATGGAGCAGACTCATCCTTACTGATTGCTTGTCAGATATTAGTCGGTAAAAAGAAGGAAAAATGCAAAGCAAATTTCAAGAAATGACATGGGCTGTATGATGTAGTTTCCCTTTTCTCCTCACAGATGGATACAGTTAATTGAACAAGTGGACAATGGCATCTGCCTTTCTTCTTTCAGATTTTCATACTTATCTTTGCTTTCTGAGGGAAAAAAACACAAAGAAGAGTCAATAAGATCTGTTTCAGAATTTCACAGTAGTTAATATGTAACCATGAGTAAAACTCCTTAAAATAGAGAAAGAATAGTAAGCTATTGTGAATAATAATAATAATAATAATAACTTTATTATTGTATTCTGCCACCATCTCCCCGAAGGGACTCAGGGCGGCTTATACAAGGCACAAGGTGCCCAAAAAGTAGAACATAAAATAAAACACAATATAAATTATAATTAAATAAAATATATAAGCATATAAAACAACAAATTAAAACTCAGATTAAAACAGCTCTCATCCATCAATGGCGATAAGCTAATGTAAGCTTGGCCAGGCTGTAAACAATAGGGCAAGGGAATGGGAGAGTGCAAAGCTGTAACCATGGGATGTGGGCATGGGATGAGGTACAAGGCTACATAACAATTTTGTAGATCAACTAGGGACTAGGTGTTCTCAAAAGCTTGTTTGAACAGCCAGGTCTTCAGGAATAGACCAAGCAGTTGATGTTCTCTCCTCAAAAGCTGAAATTAAGGATGTGGCAAACTTTTGGAAATAGTGTGGAATATTGTCTGGCAAGCTGCTGATGCAGAAATGCTGCACTTACATTATAATTATTGAATGTGCTTTTCTGTTTATGCAAGCAAGACAGCATTTAAAAAATAAAACAAGTTTTTCACATTTGTATAGGACAAGTCTTCATTGCCCTGTTTAATTATTAATAAATTGTACTCAGGGCCCTAGTACTATAATGACTACAATTTTCCCACCAGCTAGCACCCCAGAGATGGCGTGATGTGTGTGGTGAAAGAATGATACAAGTTAGTTAAAGCGCTTACAGAAGATTGGGCAAGGCTGATCTACCTTTCTGGACTGCTATGTACTCTTTCCAATCTTGTTATCAGCACCAGAACCACTTAAAGGTAGGGGTGAGAAATCTGTGGTCCTGTTAGACATTTTTTTTTACCTTTCTTGACTACTGACCAAGCTACCTTTGCCTGCTGGGAAGTGAGGTCCAAGAATGTCTGAAAAACCATTTGTCCCACATTCCTAGTTCAAAGTAGACTCTAAGGCAATCAGAGTCAGCAGTCCTGCCCTTGTCCTTACACTACTAGTTAATTTTGTACCTTGTTTGAAAACAATCACCAATATTCTATTGGTTGCTTTGCAACCAATGCTGTTGTGCATTGGGGCAGGTATCTCCTGCCTACCCCAAAAGGACAATAGCCATAGCATATTCAGCTAGCCGAGGTGTCAGAGTTCCCTTCCTATATCAAGTGAGGCTGTGATGACAGTTGCAGCTTTGCTCACTAGTGGGAGGGTGCTGAAAACATTAGCTTTCTTGCACCCCACTGACAGTGGAAGATACCTCCTTTGCCCAATGCAGCAGATTGTGGTTCAGGTGATCTAACTGAACATGCAACAGTTATGGTTCCATAATTAGGCTGTGAAGCCATAATGCAGTTCTGAAGGCCCACCAGTAGTTGTTGGCCTTCAGATGGTTTCTTCTGAGACCAAGAATCTCCCTGTATGAAGGGAATTGAACTATTCAGCACCATCTCGTTTCCAGCTTAGGTTGGTATTCTTAAAGTTCTGAAGCAACATCATAAACACATTATACTTACAATTCCAGAATCATGCTTTTGTTTTATATTGTAAAGTGATTTTCCCTTTTTCTGTCTACATACTTCTTCAGCCTCTTTAAGTCTGCAACACATTAATTGATTAATCAAATTAAAACCACTTGAAAAGAAAATCTGAACTATTATTCAAAGATAGTACTTTTCAACATACAATAATCCTGATAGCTTGCAGAAAATAAATTATAAACATAGTTGTCAAGAAAAAGCTAAAGAAGCTGAAATAGGTACACTGATATTTTAAGGGTATTTAATATAACCATAGTTAAGAAATGAATAGAATCACAGCATAAGAGGCACAAAGATTTTCCACTTATTTAAAAATCAGATCCAATCTCTCTGTGATGTATTTGATTGCTACATGAATTATTTCCCTAATAATTACATTTATTCAATGATATTCCTGAAAATGATTCATTTCTTTGACCATGCAAATGTTTAGTGTAAAATATATTTTACAACTTAATAAATTGAAATCTCCAGTTCATAGCCTTGATCATACCAATATTTCCTATCACAAACAACAAAATAATCATTCTAAAAAGCTCAGTGTCAGGAATAAGGTTAAATGAGCCCAGAAACTGGAAGAAAATTCCTTTAACATATAATTTTCTTGAAAATATCTGACAATATCAAATTTGCTTTGCAGGTAATGTTACTAGTGTAACATGTTGCTACCAAGCTCTGACGTAGATAAACAAGAAGAGATGAAACAAATAATATTGTAGAATATAAATTATGTTTTACTTCTCCGTTCGTTTCCACAGTCTTTCTTTGTTTTTACTGCATTTCTGAACTTACCTTTTCTACAACTGTGAAAAATCAAAGAGAAGGGTTTTAAAATGAACCAAGAACTTTTCAGTTTTTAAAATGCCATGTATGGGATGTATTATTCCATCTCTGGGGAACATACAGTCCATCCATAGTGAGAACATTTATCATGATATTCTTTCCAAATCATCCTGACCACCCTGATCTGTTTCCAGAGGTTTAAATTTCTCATGTAAAAGAGGATTCCTTTGCTTTGGGAGTTTTACCATTCTTCCCACATGATTTGACTTACAAGGTCATTTCTTTAGATATGTAAGTAATTTGTTAACAGTTGTAGGAAAAGAACAGAGCATTTTAGGAGACAGGATGGCTGGATGCTAGCACTCCTGGAAGCTGTCTGAGACTAGATTAGATGGAAAAATCTACAACCCAGTCCAACACATACACAAAGAAAATACCAAAATATGCAGCACGAGATGTTATTTCTCTGATTTCCCCGAAGAGCGGACAGTGATGATAAAATAGGCCATCTCAATAAGCTGTTCGAATTACAAGGTCCACACACACAAAACTAAAAAAAGACTCAATAGCATATCAAACCACAAATACTAAATTATTACGATAGCAGAGCTTGGAAAAGTTACTTTTTGGGACCATGGTTCCTAGAAATCTCCAGATCGCAGTGGCATAGTATCTGAGAGAGTCTGATCATTTGAATCAAAAAATTTTTTTTCCAAAATAGCGATGATGGTTATGTTAATGCAAAATGGCTGCAACATGAATGCAAAATGAATTCAAGTAGGTGAATGCAATTATTTTGATTGAGTGTGCTTTCACTGAAATCTGCAACAGTTTGATATTTGAGCTACACCCATGCTTTTTTCAAAGCAGCGGCCATAGGGAGAAGTTGATAAAATATCTAGAAGTGAAGGAGTATGGCCACAAAAGAGAATTGATGGGGTATTTCAATGATAAAACATCAAAAGAAAAGGCTCAGCAATTGGGTAGGCGGGTAATAAGGGCAGTGAAAGGGTGCTACCATAGGTACAAAGCAAAATGAAAGGAATTATTAGAAGTAGGAGACAGGGACTGCACATCTATCTTTAAAGCTAATTAAGGTGTTAATGTTGCTTCCTTGCAGGTATTTTCAGGAATAGGACAAATTACTTTATCCATCCTTTATCACACACAAAAAAACATGACAGAAACTTTTAAACTCACAATGCCTACTTAGATGTTTTCTCCATGTTTTCTGTGTCATCTACTCCCAAGTCTATGTAGGAAATATTTCAGGCAGCTTTTATTATTCACTACTTTAATATTTCTGACTGCTTCATATACATCTGACTGATAATTATGGAAGAGGCTCAACTACATATGAATCAGGATGATCAAATTCTATTATATCATTTCAAGTTGGGAGGTTTATCCTCATCCCCACAAGCCTAGTATTATAGAACTGTTAAGGTGCAGGAAAAAATGCTTAAAACATCATCAAAAGGAGAACTTTCCTATACAGACCTTGTTAACAGTATTTAGTGATTTCCAGCTTACAAAAATAGTAAGTAGAACATGAGAAAGGTGTATAAAACTATGTAGGGTTAATGTGGGTTTTCTTCCACTCTCATAATACTGAATGGCTGATGAACCTTAGTAGTGGGAAATTTAGGAAGATCGAAATTAAATACTTTTGCCACACAGTACAAAGTTACATTATGAGATTCTGAAAATATGGTGTTGAATGACAACTTGGAGGACTTTACAATTCATGATTACTTGTCATGTTCCATCCAGTTCACGTCAAGGTAACCAATGCTGCTTCTGTCTCATAGCCAGGTATAGGAACCAGACTCAAACTGAACTATGCATTTATTTTTAAATGGTTCTATCCATCCTTTATCATATGATCTCAAAGTGGGGTTCTTGAAGAGAAGGAGGATTTATTTTATCCAGATGCTGGGTGATTACCACATGGTCTAGTTGATATTGTTATATGCCTTCAAGGCCTGATTCATGGTGACCTTAATGCAACCCTGTTAAAGGGTTTTAATGGCCAGATTTGGGGGGTGGGCTGGCATAGCCATCTAAAGTTGAAAGAGTGTGACTTGTCCAAGATCATTCAGTGTGTTTCTTTGGACAAGAAGGCATTTGAACTCTGATCTTCTAATTCTGAATCCAACCCTCAAATCACTACACTATATGAACTCTCTACATGTAGATACCAGCATTACAAGCAGATACCAGCATTAGATCTACTGGCTCTGTATTAATTATAGAATCCAAGTTTGAACCAATGCAAGTGATTCTATCAGAAAATGCTGGATAAGTTTTTCACAGTGGGCTGGATTCTCCCCCTGGGGACGTGGTCTACTGTTTGAATCTTTACAGGTGCAATAGTGATATAGATTTTGTTTTCCCCCCATTGTAGTAGGGGCATGGAATGTAATAAAAAAAATTAAACTTCAATTCTATGTCCTACTTTTGTTTTGTATATTTTAATATGTATTTTATGGAAATATGCTTCAATATATGTATTCTACAGAGTGTTTTTAAATGAGTATATGTTTTGATTATGTGTTTTAAGCAACATTGTAACCTGTCTCAAGCCATGAGGAGAGGCGGGTAAGAAATAAAATTATTAATCAATCAATTATTATGAATAGGATCTAAAAAGGTGCAAACCATAAGCCTCACTAAACTTTCAGATCTTTACAGTGGTCAGTGAGAGTTTATGCTGACCAAAAATAAGTTTACCTAGGGTCCAAAACCTTCCGAAAAGCTACATTTTGTTACATATGCAATATTGAGAGATCTTATATTAATACAGGTATATGTAGAATATCTTTGTAATCATTTTATTTAAACCTCTGTTCAATTGAAATTCTAAATACATTTCAATTCTACTGTTTCTCTAGTTTTCCTTTGTAATTTCCTTGTTCAAGAACTGCAACCCTAAAATCCCATTCTGTACATTAAGAGGATTAGCGTACACAGCAGCTAGGTTTGGGGCACTGCCATTTCTAATGTCAGTTTTGTGTACATTTATCCACTTACACAGGGATTGGCACGCTGCTTGGTGTGGCCTTGACCAGCCTCAAGAAGGCTGCCTGATGTACAGCGGACAGCTGCACCCAGCCAATCATGGGGCAAATGGAGGCCTTCCAATTGGCTGGCCATCTGTCTGGTGGGAACTTTCCCATCACCCAGGGGGCTTCCGGAAAGGAGAAGCCCCCCATCGGCACCATGGTGGCCCGGAGGGCGCCCAGCACCGTAACATTTCCGCCCAGTAAGTTGGGCAGAGCATTTTTGTGTCCAGTTATCCACTTACACAGTGATTATCCTGTTCAATGTGGCATGTAAAAGGACATTGCTGGCATAGGATGGCATATATCATACTGAAGGAAGAACAAGTAGATAAACTTCTGATGTTGCAAGTGATGTTATTGGCCCTTGTAATATTGCCCCTAGAGTAGATGTGGGGACAGAGTTGGCATCTGGATTTGTGGCAGGGTCTTTCCCTGTGTTATCTATGTCATGTAATTTGTTTATCAATCAGTAGTTGATTACAATTTGGAGGCTCGCTGTATCTGCCTCTTCAAATTTGTGAGAGGTTTTATTATTCTGAAGCAATGACTGTGGCATGCCAATGATGTGTTAGCGTGATCCCAGCTGGGGATTGTAGGTGACAACTAGGGATGTTCTGCCATTTTGTGCTAGATATTAATTTTGCCGTGTTGATTTGTTTCTTTGGTTCCTTCAGGTTTGAATCTTTGTCTTGTAGGTCTTAGTCCTAGTCCTTCTGAACAAAGTAGCTGATATATGCTCCTTGTAAGAGATTTTGTGATTGTTGGCTATTTTGGGAGTAAACTCAGTTACTCATCTAACAGCCCATTGGGTTTTTTTCTCCCTATACTGTTTATTCTATTCTATTCTAATCCAATATTTTATAGAATTTGAAATCTGGGTTTGTATTTGAAAATACAAATTCTCTGTATTCCAGAAGTTATTGACATAATTGTGACATAACTGGAAGACTGGAAAAGGTCTAGCTAGCCTTTATCAGTTGTGATTGGAAATTTTTTGGCATTTGCCTCTTGCCAGGTTGAAAACTAACTCAAGATTCTTTAAGTTCCTTTTAACAGAAGAATGTAAATCTCCATTTATTTCTTGCTTGCTAAAACAAATAATTTTCATGTTTCTCCTACTCCTACCAGGTGAGCTCATGCATTTCTGATCAGGTTTTTCTGAAGAACAGAACCCTTTGCAAGATACTAATAATGAAATAAAAATTACAAGCAAACCTGTGAGAAAGTCTAAAAATGTCTGAAATATATTATAGTGATGCCTCAATATTCTCAAAATACCTCTTCTCACTCAACGTGTGAACATTTGCAAGAAATCTTTGTTTCCCTACTCAGGGTGAAAATGCAAAGAATGGAAGATATAAGCTGAGATTTTACAGGCTGGCCTTGCCCCCAGACAGTTCTGATGATCTCCACAATATCTTCTAATATTCAAATAGCATATTCATACAATAATATAACACTTTGGAGACACCCTGTCTATCCTTTATAAATAATTTTAAAAATATTTTGTTATTCAAAAGCATACTATTCAAGGCATTTGCTAATTCCAACCCTGAATAAAATGCAGCTAGCCAGCAGAGGGTTAATCTAAACAAAGGGAATGGGTCCTTGTTTCTGTCATAATTATGTTGTTTTTCCTCCCAGCACTTTTACCGCTCTATCCTTCTTATTTATTGTCAGGCAAATGTATACAAAATGTTCACTGTGATTAAGTCTGAAAACAGTTTGTAAGATGAATAAGATAGATCTAGGGAAAGAAACCAGACGTCCCTGCAAAATCATTTTATCTACCTTCTAGCCTGATCATGGGCTTATCATGAGAGAATTTCTTCCATCCTTCAGCCCAGGGAGAAGGGAAGCCACTTCTCCGCCACTAAGCATTAATAATTTTGTCTAAAGGAGTATCTCTGGTAGACAGATTCATTTCCTACTGGCTCCAAGTAGGCTTGGTGCAGATACCTTTACACTTTGCCTGAGTCTAGTAGGATGTGACTAATTTAAACAGACTGACAAGGCTGGAATGTTCCTACATTTGGTAGTGGAATGGTCACAACAAGCCTTCCAATAATAATCTATGGGGTAGCTAACATTACTCTTTTCAGAAACAACTTCATATCAATTTTATCTGTGTATTACTGCAGTGTTCTGTGTAAAGGGAAAGAAAAGGAATACAATCCAATTCAATTTTGAAACACAGCATGGTTTCTGTTTGCTTTCTAAAATAGAAGTTTAAAATATTCTGCTTTCATTCCTCTCTCCTCATGCCACCAAATTTATGGTAGCAAGAGGCTTACACATTCAGATAGGCACTGAGGATTTGCTTTTAATCCACAAGCTTCCTTGCTTTCTTTCATTTTTTATTTCCCTATGGTTGAGCTATTACAAGTGAATGCAGGGCATAATAGCAACTTCAGGGGTGCTTTCTACATTGTAGTCAGGATGCCCTTGAGATGTTTTGAATTAAAATTAAGGCCTTGAGCCTAAGACATCTGTAGGGCATAGAGTTAAGCAAGGATGCTGTAATTCTTCCTCCTTTCGATTTCTTACTAATAGACAATAAAAGCCACCATTCAAGGAAAATATTCCCTTCAGTCATCCCTTCCATTACTACCAAACCAACACTGCAGCTTGGCTGTAGGGCCATTTAAACATAAGCTAAACGTAAGCATGCTGGTATCCAAGGAGGAAATGCCTTTCCTCAGGCTAAAACTGTTTCTCTTATGGGACTGAGCAAACTGATACATGGCAGAGCTATGTAAATGTTGAGCTTCACCTGTGAGTCATCTCAAGACTAACCTCCATCATGCCTTCCCAGTTTCTTCCTACAACTGCACACTGGAGAACAAACATGATATTAAGACCAAACTACATATTATGTAGAAGACACACACATTGCTTTCCTCACTTCATCTATGAGGAAAGAACTAAGACCAAGAAAATTGGACTAAACTGGAGGAAAGGAATCAGACAGCATCTTGGTTCCAGTCCAAGTTAGTTGGAACATAGTTGATTTTCATTGGAGTTCAAATCTGATCTCTTATATCCCATGTAGCATGCTATTCTGTCTTTGGTGGAAAGCAAAATGTCAGGCAGGATGATCTCAAGTCTTTAGCAAGGAAATTTGGAAATAGCTAGGAAATTAGCATGATTAGGCAGGTTGAGTGAACTTCTGTGTATAAGGAAAAGAGGGAAAGAATGGAAGCAGTTATGTAGAACAAAACTCTTGCATCTAGGAAGATTTCCTAACAGCAGCTTATAGGCTGAGGAATTTCAAGCACCCTTTAATATGTTGGTAACACTAGACAAACATAAAAAGAAAATGAAATAAAAATATAAGTAATAGAATTGTACTACCTCTCCGCCCATTCATCTCCCAAACTGATAATAATTCACAATTCTCCAGGTGTCTTGTTATCTAGTCAGATTTTGTGTTTCCTATTCGGAGGGTTAACAAAAGATTCCTTCAATTACTTTGAGAGCACATGCCTAGTGCTATACAATTTAATGCCGCTCTTGGGAAGAAGCAATGACAGCTTACCAGCATGCTCCTTCCTATGAGATGCATAGCTGCAGAATGCCAGACTTTAAATCGTTCAACAGCAAGCTTTAAATCATTCTGCCAAGTAATCTGTAGGGAGACATACCAGTCTTTCTTCAGAAGGAAATCAATGAACTGGGGAGACATACTAGCCAGGAATCTCTCCTTTCATCTAGATGTACAACACAACACACCAGGTGCCAGCTTTAACTGCTATTCTTGCAGGAATGGGTAACTTTTACAGTTAAACAAGGCCAAGATGCTGTGTGTAATTGGAAAGTGTGGCAGTAGCTGCTAGAATGGGAAAAAAATCAAGTTTAACTTGAGAATCCCTGCATCAAGAATTCTGATGATTTCACTCCAGTTCATATTCATGACAAACTTATATATAGTGTAATTGTATTAGTTGCACTAAAGAATGCCTACACAGATGTAAGGCACTTTTAATTTAAAGTAACAAGGATCCTCAGATGAATCTGTTTCTCTCTTTTCAGTTCTTGCTTCAGTAGACAATTGGGGTTCCTGCTGTAAATGCTTTTACCCAGGATAGGGAAGGTTAACGGATGAGAAGAAAACATTGAGCTTTGCAGCAAACATTGCAAAAAAACAAAAACAATTCCAAAATAAAGGGCTGTCTTCTTGCCCAAGTTCTTCCCTTGGGTGCTTCATGGATCTTTTGTATTATATCCACCCCTACCACCCAAGAAGGGAAGAAAGGGTCTGTCTATCGCACTACAATGAAAGGATTGGAGAGAATATAAAAGGGCATTTTTGCCAATGCCACTTTTTGTGGGACCTTAATATAAGTTGTTAGTTTCAGGAAGAAAATCTGATCTCTTTCAGTTCACACCCCACTTAAAAGAATAGAAAATGGTATGGGATACATGATTTAGAAAACCTTGGAATGAGCAATAAAGATTCCTGCCATTAGTCTGGAGACTCTCCCTCTCTTAGCCAGAAATCTCAGCAGTGAAAACTAATGATGGGTGAAAAAGAGCACACCACAGTCACACTCCTTAGCTGTCAATGTTGAGCTCAGTAAATCTTTGGATACCTTCATGTATTATGAACTACTGGAATGTAACCCATTGTTCATGAAAGTAGTAACTGATTACTCAAAGATTCTAACACATACCACATTGAATTTGGGTTTTTTGTTTGTATTTAGAGGTCAGCACTTAAAATAAAATTCTGGAAAGAAAAAAGGGTTAAGCTTCAGAGCAAAGTTTAAAAAAACAAACAAACAGGTGGAACATTCAGATATACTGATATGCTTTAAAAAACCCTTCTTGGGAGTCTCCTTGAACATGGAAAGATATCCAGGTGAATGCAAGGATGTAAACCTAATGAAGTGATTTTTAAATGAAGTAACAATTAATGCAATTCATAGCTTACATTGTTCTGCAGGATGTCATATTGTTAAAGGAAAAGAGAACTAATTCCTTAAGGAACATTGAGATGATGGCTTAGCTGTAAATAAATGTTGTTGGAAGGAATCATAATCAACTTCCTCATTTGCCCCTTTTGCAGCATCAATGAACATATTCCTTGTTATTTTAATCAGCCATGACAAATTGCTTCAAATCCAGTACTGGTCAGAACTGGGACTTCTTGTTTGTCAATCTAAATGGTTTTCGTTTTTGTCTTTCCTTTAATTAATTAATTAATGGTACTTTTACCCTGCCTTTCTCAACCCCGGAGAGGACTTTAACAAAAACGTTCATATGGAAGTTCAAGATTGGATCTTCAGGGAATGTGGCAACCATTTCACCACACGGATTTGATGAAGTCTTGAAATGTATGACCTGTGCCTATCAGAATCCTTAATAAAACTCAGCATTACACCACTCCCTCTTCTCCTTACCCCGTTTCAGTATGTTATTTGGCTATGGATATTAACTGAGGTGATTCCTGAAGACAGCAGTTGCAAGTCTCATAGAGTGCTGTCCGTGACTGGTTGGTGCTGATACATTCACCAGCAGAAGCTGAGCTTAATTTATTCCATGCCTGATCAAGCCTCCAAATTATCCAGAAATAGCAGTAAATAAGGCAAATATTATTGAATAGTAATAAGGAAGTAAACTGTGTTGAACAACAGTAAGAAAGGTATCCATTACCTCTAGTCATATTTCTATAGAAAACACTTTTTACTGTAAGATCAAAGTTATGAACTCTTCAGAATAATAAGCTTGATATCAATCACTTTTTTGCTGCTGTTCTTAGCTATTTAGGAAAATTTCTGACTACCTAGTGCTAACAGGTTACTAATATGTAGAAGCATTTACTGACTTTCCAGTCTTAACAATGAATGCATGACAGCTAAAGCTTGTGGTTGTTGAATGTAACACCTGCACTGCTGTTTATACTTGCATACCTAAATAGTAGGCTTGCTCAAATAATTCGATTTCCCCGTTACCCGTTATTAATTCGTTATTTTCGTTAGTTTTGAAGCAATATACGGCCTTGATTGTCCACACGTCTGGATATCGCGGTTTCGAACCGCGACTGGCCATTTTTAGTTATGTCGTCATTTTTTTTTCGTTTTTAAAAAAAGCTTTTGCAAATCACCCAAACTTGTTTAAGTGCACTGGGGCAACCTAGCGTGTTGTTTGCACCTTGTGGCCAATCAGAGAGCACGTTTAACCAGGGGGAGGGGCTGGTAGGATGTCCTGAATGAAAAGAGCGAGCACAGGGAGCCTCGTGGCTCATTTGCACCGGGAATCTGAAGAGGGTGGAAGGGAGATTCTGGGCAGGCAGGCAGGCAGTCAGGCAGGCAAGATTGCTGCGTCACAGCTTCCTTGGCTGTGTCTGAGCTAGAGCTAGGCTACAGAAGACCGGGAGAAAAGGTTGGGTGGGTGAGTTTGGGTGGTGTGGGTTTGGAAACTGTTGGGTGTTTCTTTTTTAATTTTTTGCAAAGGGCCTGTGGGTGTTTTTTTCCTCACGAGATTGGCGTTTTCCATTTTCCCACCCGGCCAGCAATTTTTCTGCTGCGCCATTTTTTCTGTTGCGGGCGGGGTGGGCTTTCTTCTTTCTTTTTTCAACGCAAAAGGGTTTTTGGAAACAAGGGAGCCTGATTTGGCCCTTGCCTGCTCAAGCAGGGCTGTTTGTCCGTGCCAGGGACGCTGTTTGTGAATCAAAAGCCAAGTTTGGCCAAAGGATTGCAGCTCCCATACTCCTTTGTAGAACTACACCTCCTTTTTGGGAAACAAGGGAGCCTGATTTGCCCCTTGCCTGCTCAAGCAGGGCTGTTTGTCTGTGCCAGGGACGCTGTCTGTGAATCAAAAGCCAAGTTTGGCCAAAGGATTGCACCTCCCATACTCCTTTGTAGAACTACACCTCCTTTTTGGGAAAAAAGGGAGCCTGATTTGGCCCTTGCCTGCTCAAGCAGGGCTGTTTGTCTGTGCCAGGGATGCTGTCTGTGAATCAAAAGCCAAGTTTGGCCAAAGGATTGCAGCTCCCATACTACTTTGTAGAACTACACCTCCTTTTTGGGAAACAAGGGAGCCTGTTTTGCCCCTTGCCTGCTCAAGCAGGGCTGTTTGTCCGTGCCAGGGACGCTGTCTGTGAATCAAAAGCCAAGTTTGGCCAAAGGATTGCACCTCCCATACTACTTTGTAGAACTACACCTCCTTTTTGGGAAACAAGGGAGCCTGATTTGGCCCTTGCCTGCTCAAGCAGGGCTGTTTGTCCGTGCCCGGGACGCTGTTTGTGAATCAAAAGCCAACTTTGGCCAAAGGATTGCACCTCCCATACTCCTTTGTAGAACTACACCTCCTTTTTTGAAAACAAGGGAGCCTGATTTGCCCCTTGCCTGCTCAAACAGGGCTGTTTGTCCGTGCCAGGGACGCTGTCTGTGAATCAAAAGCTAAGTTTGGCCAAAGGATTGCACCTCCCATACTCCTTTGTAGAACTACACCTCCTTTTTGGGAAACAAGGGAGCCTGATTTGGCCCTTGCCTGCTCAAGCAGGGCTGTTTGTCTGTGCCAGGGATGCTGTCTGTGAATCAAAAGCCAAGTTTGGCCAAAGGATTGCAGCTCCCATACTACTTTGTAGAACTACACCTCCTTTTTGGGAAACAAGGGAGCCTGTTTTGCCCCTTGCCTGCTCAAGCAGGGCTGTTTGTCCGTGCCAGGGACGCTGTCTGTGAATCAAAAGCCAAGTTTGGCCAAAGGATTGCACCTCCCATACTACTTTGTAGAACTACACCTCCTTTTTGGGAAACAAGGGAGCCTGATTTGGCCCTTGCCTGCTCAAGCAGGGCTGTTTGTCCGTGCCAGGGACGCTGTTTGTGAATCAAAAGCCAAGTTTGGCCAAAGGATTGCAGCTCCCATACTCCTTTGTAGAACTACACCTCCTTTTTGGGAAACAAGGGAGCCTGATTTGCCCCTTGCCTGCTCAAGCAGGGCTGTTTGTCTGTGCCAGGGACGCTGTCTGTGAATCAAAAGCCAAGTTTGGCCAAAGGATTGCACCTCCCATACTCCTTTGTAGAACTACACCTCCTTTTTGGGAAAAAAGGGAGCCTGATTTGGCCCTTGCCTGCTCAAACAGGGCTGTTTGTCCGTGCCAGGGACGCTGTCTGTGAATCAAAAGCCAAGTTTGGCCAAAGGATTGCACCTCCCATACTCCTTTGTAGAACTACACCTCCTTTTTGGGAAACAAGGGAGCCTGATTTGGCCCGTGCCTGCTCAAACAGGGCTGTTTGTCCGTGCCAGGGACGCTGTCTGTGAATCCAAAGCCAAGTTTGGCCAAAGGATTGCACCTCCCATACTCCTTTGTAGAACTACACCTCCTTTTTGGGAAACAAGGGAGCCTGATTTGGCCCTTGCCTGCTCAAACAGGGCTGTTTGTCCGTGCCAGGGACGCTGTCTGTGAATGAAAAGCCAACTTTGGCCAAAGGATTGCACCTCCCATACTCCTTTGTAGAACTACACCTCCTTTTTTGAAAACAAGGGAGCCTGATTTGCCCCTTGCCTGCTCAAACAGGGCTGTTTGTCCGTGCCAGAAAGTTCACAGCCCTCCACCCGGAGCCAGTTGTCGTATGGAGCTGAGACCACAGGACGATCAATGGAACATACAGGTGTTGCCGTCCTGGAACTACAGGTGGTGGATAGTGAGGATATAGATAACCCCACCCCTCCACCCGCTACTGACAGTGAGGAGGAGGTAGAGGAGGTTGTACCATCAAACCAAAAACTTTCTCTAGCTGACGAAAGGGTGCCCACGACTCCTATCTCTGTGGGCGTCGCCACAGTGGCTGTGGGGAGGCCAAGGTCATATATTTGGGACCATTTCCATGTCCACTCTCAGCGTGCTACTTTGGCAGTTTGTAGACACTGTGGGGCAAATATCAGCAGAGGCAGAGACCTGAGACATCTTGCGACCTCGGGGTTGAGCTCTCACATGAAGCGACACCATCCCTCCATTTCGGTAGGAGGGGGAACTGCAAGCCCTTCAAGTGGCAGCCTTAGCACACAAAGTTCTCCTGGTGAAGATGGTGGAAGGCAGACACAGTCCACCTTGGAGGATTGGGCCATTCCATTACCCAGAAAGAAAACGGGGGAAACATTACTCACACCCCACCAGATAACCCAAAGTGTGGGAGAGATGATTGCCCTAGATCACCATCCCTTCCGCCTGGTTGAACAAGAAGGCTTCGTACGCCTTATGAAACGACTGTGCCCCCGCTACAAAATCCCCTCCCGTCACACCTTTTCCAGAAAAGTTATTCCCGGCTTGTACGAGGGCTGTAAGGAACGCATTATCCAGATGTTGCGTAGCGCCATGGGAGGACACATCCATTTTACCTCTGACATTTGGTCAAGCTTGGGAGGAGGCCATTCCTACCTCTCTCTCACGGCACATTGGTGGGAGAAGGAAGGCAGTATGGATACATCCCATCGTTGGGCACTCCTCGCATTGGAGGTAGTTGATCGTGATCACAAGGCAGAGACCATCTGCAGCTATCTGGAAAACATGATGGGGGAGTGGATGCAGTGTAGGCCGGAAGAAATGAGGAGGGGCTTTATGGTGACTGACGCTGGTAAAAATATGATCAAAGCGGTTGAAAGTGCCGGGTTTCAGAATGTGTCCTGCATGGCCCACTTGCTTCACAATACCGTCAAGGAAGGTTTAAAGAGCCCGGAAGAGCAGCCAGCCAGCAACGCAAACATCGCCCTGCTGATCGAGCGCTGTAGAAAGATCGCGGGCTACTTCCACAGGAGCATCAAGGCAGCCCGGCAGCTGAGAGACAGGCAGAGCCTTGAAGGCCTCCCGCAGCACAAGCTGCTCCAGGACGTCTCAACTCGGTGGAATTCAACCTTTAAAATGCTTGAACGCATGGTCGAGCAGCAGAAGGCGGTACACGGCATCTCCCTCACATTGGTTGCGCCTGTTAGCAAACTTGTTCCAAATAAGCAAGAGTGGGACACTATCTCCCAGCTAGTAGACGTACTAAAGCCATTCAAACATGCCACTGAGACCCTTTCGGAATCAAAAGCCCTTCTTAGCCAGGCAGTGCCCATGGTCTTGAGGCTAAGGAGGCACCTAGAAAGGCTTGGGGCCGGTCGAACACTGGACTCCCTGGCAGGACCGCTGACACCGCCGGCCCAGGAGGTGGTGAGGAGGTTGTCCTTTGCTGTACGGAAATGCCTTGAGCCACTTCTTTCCAGCAAGGTCCATATGCTGGCGGCCTTGTGTGATCCACGGCTAAAGTACAACGTCTGCCCAAAAGACTTTACCGTGTGGAAGGCCCAACTAGTTAACCTTGTGAGGGAGGTCTTTGCTGCCAGGGTGGAGGAAACGGGCACAGCGGCCCCTCTTCCGGAAATGCCTGTCACCCCCAGCACTAGCGCTAGTGGCGAGACTGAAAGTCCCGGGGAGCCGGTAGGGGTTTGCCGTAGGGATACGGATCTCCAGCCGCGACCAGGAAACGTTTTTTTTGCAGAGACGGTGGCCATACTTGCCTGCTCTGAAGAATCCTCTTTGCTGGCTTCTGCTCAAAAGGTAGACTGGGCCGAATGCTCGGTCAACAGGTACTTTGAGGAGCCTCCTGAGATAATTTCTTGTGATCCATTGGCCTATTGGGCTTCACGTGAACACATGTGGCCGGATCTGTCACACGTAGCCCGCCAGTTCCTCAGCTGTCCTCCCACCAGCGTGCAGAGCGAAAGGGTCTTCAGCCTAGCGGGAGATGTAGTCACGCCCCACCGCAGCTTGCTGGACCCGCAAACAGTTGAGAAACTGGTTTTCCTGAAGGCCAACCTTCCCGTGTTGAATTTCCCAGATTTGGATTTTGACACCGACGGCTCCTAGAGCAACAGTTCTCCTCCTTTAAGCAGCTCTGCTTCAGAGTAACTTTGGCTAATTTTGTGGGTGGCCGGGGGGGGGGGGGTTGCCCCTTTGGACTCTGTCCAACAACTCTCTCCTCTAACCTACAATGCTTTCCTCTCTCTTTTCCCTTCCTTTCTCGTCTTTATCATCACTCACCGTTGCCCACTGTCGTTTTTGGGTTCATCAATCTCAAGGGGCCGTTTCCCGGATCATTGAATCATGGAATCATAGAAAAGTAGAGTTGGAATAGAACTCATGGGCCATCGAGTTCTCCCCCAACTAAGACGCAGGAAGTTTCATTCAAAGCATCCCTGACAGATGGCCATCGAGCCTATGCTTAAAAGCTTCAAAAGAAGGAGCCTCCAACACAGTCCGGGGGAGACAGTTCCACTGCCGAACAGCCATCACAGTGAGGAAGTTCTTCCTGATGTTCAGGTGGAATCTCCATTCCTATTGTTTGAAGCCACTGCTCCGTCCCGTTGTCTTCACGGCAGCAGAAAATAAGCTTGCTCCCTCCTCCCTATGACTTCCCCTCACATATTTGTACATTGCTATCATGTCTCCTATCAGCCTTCTCTTCTGCATGCTAAACATGCCCAGCTCTTAAAGCCTCTCCTCATACTGCTTGTTCTCCAGACCCTTATTCATTTTAGTCGCACTCCTCTTGACACTTTCAAGCTTGTCCGCATCTCCATTTATCTGCGGTGCCCAAAGTTGGACTCAGTATTCCAGGTGTGGTCTGACCAAGGCAGAGTAGAGGGGGAGCATGACTGCCTTGGATCTAGACGCTATTCCCCTATTGATGCAGGCCTAAAGCCCATTGGATATTTGATCTGCCGCAACCCATAGTAGGCTCATTGTTATCTTGTTGTCCACGAGGACTCCCAGATGTTTTTCTCACACACTGCTGTCAAGCTAGGCGTCCAAAAATCAGTCGCTTGGATTTCCATTATTTATACCGAAGTGAAGTAGCTTTCATTTGTCCCTGTTGAACTTAATAAAGTTACTTTTGGCCCATCTCTGTAGTCTGAAGTTACAAAACTTTTTCTCTCCTGTAATACTGATGCTGTAGAGGTAGAAGGATATTCTGTGGGAAATTAGTCCATAAAAGCCAAGGTAGGAAATGCTTCCTCTTTGGGTTCAGTACGGATTTCATTCAATTCTCTATTTTTCTTTTTTTTTGGTCAAAAAATATTTCCCTCATGAGCCAGGACTGTTTGGTCTTCTCCAGATCCTCGCAGTTCTTGTACAGAAAGAGCACTGTTATATTTGATGTGGATACTTCGGATAATCATTTTAGGTGAAGGAATACGCCAGACTCACACTTTACAGAGATATCTGTCCATCTGAACCTTTGAGGATGTGTTTTGCCGCAGGGATTAATACTACACCTCGACTTTGGCCAGCACTTCTCTAAATTTTCATCTTTCACTGTCCCATCGGCTTGAGCGGGTGTGGTCGACGCAGTGGCCGCGGGACGGCCGCCTTTGGGTCCCCTAGCCCTCTGCCCGCTTACGCGGAGGGTGCCTTTTGCCCGTCAGGGCGTGTGCCTTTGCGGCTGCTTTCGAGGTGTGGGCGCAGGTTACGTCGAGTGCGAACCGCTTTTTGCTGGCTTGTTGGTATAACTCAGAGGGTGGAATCATCAAAGACAGTGGGACACCTACGATTTTGCCAGCATTTCTCCAAATGTAAACCTTGTGTCCCATCACCCTGAAAGGCTGTGATTGACGCTGTTGCTGCGGAACGCCCGCCTTTGGTTCCCCTTGCCCTCTGGCCGCGCACGCGGACGGTGGCGTTTGCCCGTCAGGGCGTGTGCCTTTGCGGCTGCTTTCGAGGTGTGGGCGCAGGTTCCGTCTCGTGGGAACTGTTTTTTGCTGGCCTGTTGGTATAACAATAGAAGAGGGTGGAATGATCAAAGACAGTGGGACAGTGTCCCATTCACCTATAAAGGCAGTGTACTCAACGTTGTGGCCGCAGAACGGCCGCCTTTGGGTCCCCTTGCCCTCTGGCCGCGCACGCGGACGGTGGCGTTTGCCCGTCAGGGCGTGTGCCTTTGCGGCTGCTTTCGAGGTGTGGGCGCAAGTTCCGTCTCGTGGGAACTGTTTTTTGCTGGCCTGTGGGTATAATGATAGAAGATGGTGGAATCACTGAAAAAAGTGGGACACCTTGGACTTTACCACTTCTCAAAATTGTCTTCTTTCACTGTACCATTGCCTTGAGCGGGTGTAGTCGACAGTATGTGATGATAATCTTCCGCAGACTCATAAGTAGAGAATCAATCCACTCAGAAACTCTGTTTTGCTATTAAAAACAATTACTTATGTCTTCATGTTCCCTTTTGAATCAACATTTGTGCTTTGTTTCTACTTTGGATTCATTACTACTCCATTACACACAATATCTTTCATAATTGTACTTCCTCAACTTTACTTTAACTGTATACCAACAGAAGTCATTTCCCTCTATCCAGCTCATCTGCTGGAGAACTTTAATAACACCAGAAATACACACAAGTCTTCCCTGAAGTGCAACTCCATGGAAACATGAACCCAACATCAGAGCCTTAAAACCTTCCTCTTCCAAAAAGCCTTAGAGGTCTGTGTGGTCGTTCGTTGCCTATTGAAGAATTGGTTGCCAGGCCAATAGTATTTCGCACTGTATTGTTTTTTAACTGTCAAACTACCTCCTCTCTATTCAGCCCTCGGACCAGAGCCGTGTTTTTACACCACTGTTTTTTAAGCTGGTAATGCTGTATGCTGACTGTGACTTCAGTTATATTTTATGTCTCATTGACCCAACATTTCCTTGAATACAGAAGAGTCTCACTGATCAAAGCTGAACGGGCCTACCTAAGCTTAAATAAGGAAATATCTTGGATTGGACTTGTAGAAGAAAAGCGTATTACACATCATATGAGGTTATGATTTTCCTAATAAAGCACCAAAAATTCATGTTATACAACCAATGTGACAGAAGAAGTCGTTCAATATGCAGTAATGTTATGTTGTTATTGCTTAATTTATGAATTTGGCTGCAAAATATCACGATATAATGGAATCACTGACTACATAAATGGCTAGTTTTTTCCAGAGGCTAGACGGTTTGCTGTCATGGAGTGTGTCTTTGTGTCATGGGTTGTGGGGAGTGGGCGTGGGGCCGGCCAACGGTGGCTGGCCCCCCTGGTCTAAGGAGATTGGGCCCACATTTCAAAAGCAGACGTAACGAAAGCATGCCCTTCCCCATGTGGGTTCTGTGGTGTGTGCGTGGGGCCGGCCAACGGTGGCCGGCACCCCGTGTCTGAGGGGCTTGGGCCCACATTTTGAAAGCAGACGGAAAGAAAACATGCCCTTCCCCGTGGCTTGTGGGGTGTGGGCATGGGGCCGGCCAACGGTGGCCGGCCCCCCGGGTCTGAGGGGCTTGGGCCCACATTTCCTGGTTTTTTTCTTCTCTCTCTGTCTCTGGGATGCATGCCGGCCAACTGTGGCCGGCCTAGTATTTCAATGTGTGGGCCTTGCCGGCTGTAGCTTTTTCTTTCTTTTCTTTTCTTTTGTTTTTGCTGCCTGTCGGCCTTCGTGGTCGTGTTTCCCACGTTGCACCGCATCTCTCTTCTCTCGCGGCTGTCTTTCTGCACCCCTTGGTGCGATTTTGCACAGAAGCCTCCTTTGGGGCGGCCACTATTTCTTCCTCTCTGGGATGCGTGCCGGCCAACTGTGGCCAGCCTAGTATTTTAACGTATGGGCCTTGCCGGCTGTGGCTTTTTCTTTCTTTTCTTTTCTTTTGTTTTTGCTGCCTGTCGGCCTTCGTGGTCGTGTTTCCCACGTTGCACCGCATCTCTCTTCTCTCGCGGCTGTCTTTCCGCACCCCTTGGTGCGATTTTGCACAGAAGCCTCCTTTGGGGCGGCCACTCTTTCTTCCTCTCTGGGATGCGTGCCGGCCAACTGTGGCCGGCCTAGTATTTTAACGTATGGGCCTTGCCGGCTGTGGCTTTTTCTTTCTTTTCTTTTCTTTTGTTTTTGCTGCCTGTCGGCCTTCGTGGTCGTGTTTCCCACGTTGCACCGCATCTCTCTTATCTCGCGGCTGTCGTTCCGCACCCCTTTGTGCGATTTTGCACAGAAGCCTCCTTTGGGGCGGTCACCCTTTCTTCCTGTCTGGGATGCGTGCCGGCCAACTGTGGCCGGCCTAGTATTTCAATGTGTGGGCCTTGCCGGCTGTGGCTTTTTCTTTCTTTTCTTTTCTTGTCTTTTGTTTTTGCTGCCTGTCGGCCTTCGTGGTCGTGTTTCCCACGATGCACCGCATCCCTCTTCTCTCGCGGCTGTCTTTCCGCACCCCTTTGGGCGATTTAGCACAGATGCCTCCTTTGGGGCGGCCACTCTTTCTTCCTCTCTGGGATGCGTGCCGGCCAACTGTGGCCGGCCTAGTATTTCAATGTGTGGGCCTTGCCGGCTGTGGCTTTTTCTTTCTTTTCTTTTCTTTTGATTTTGCTGCCTGTCGGCCTACGTGTTCGTGTTTCCCACGTTGCACCGCATCTCTCTTCTCTCACGGCTGTCGTTCTTTACCCCTTTGTGCGATTTAGCACAGAAGCCTCCTTTGGGGCGGCCACTCTTTTTTCCTCTCTGGGAAGCGTGTGGGCCAACTGTGGCCGGCCTATTTTAATGTGTGGGCCTTTTCGGCTGTGGCTTTTTCTTTCTTTTCTTTTCTTTTGATTTTGCTGCCTGTCGGCTTACGTGGTCGTGTTTCCCACGATGCACCGCATCTCTCTTCTCTCGCGGCTGTCGTTCTTTACCCCTTTGTGTGATTTTGCACAGAAGCCTCCTTTGGGGCGGCCACTCTTTCTTCCTCTCTGGGAAGCGTGCGGGCCAACTGTGGCCGGCCTATTTTAATGTGTGGGCCTTGCCGGCTGTGGCTTTTTCTTTATTTTCTTTTCTTTTGCTTTTGCTGCCTGTCGGCCTACGTGGACGTGTTTCCCACGATGCACCGCATCTCTCTTCTCTCGCAGCTGTCCCTCTGTACATATTTAGGCAATTATGCTAAGATCCTTCCTTTGTGGCGGGCCACTCTTTTTTCCTCTCTGGGATGCATGCCGGCCAACTGTGGCCGGCCCATTTTAAAGTGTGGGCCTTGCCGGCTGTGGCTTTTTCTTTCTTTTCTTTTCTTTTGTTTTTGCTGCCTGTCGGCCTACGTGTTCGTGTTTCCCACGTTGCACCGCATCTCTCTTCTCTCGCGGCTGTCGTTCTTTACCCCTTTGGGCGATTTTGCACAGTAGCCTCCTTTGGGGCGGCCACTCTTTTTTCCTCTCTGGGATGCATGCCGGCCAACTGTGGCCGGCCTATTTTAATGTGTGGGCCTTGCCGGCTGTGGCTTTTTCTTTCTTTTCTTTTCTTTTGTTTTTGCTGCCTGTCGGCCTACGTGTTCGTGTTTCCCACGTTGCACCGCATCTCTCTTATCTCGCGGCTGTCGTTCCGCACCCCTTTGGGCGATTTAGCACAGATGCCTCCTTTGGGGCGGCCACTCTTTTTTCCTCTATGGGATGCATGCCGGCCAACATTTTAATGTGTGGGACTTGCCGGCTGTGGCTTTTTCTTTCTTTTCTTTCCTTTTGTTTTTGCTGCCTGTCGGCCTACGTGTTCGTGTTTCCCACGTTGCACCGCATCTCTCTTATCTCGCGGCTGTCGTTCCGCACCCCTTTGGGCGATTTAGCACAGATGCCTCCTTTGGGACGGGGTCCTCTGGGTTTTTTTCTCTCTCTCTCTGTACGGGATGCATGCCGGCCAACTGTCGCCGGCGCAGGATGGGGTCTTTGATGCTGAGATAGACATTGGGGTTCGGATCCCCACGGGGATTTTTTCTTTCTTTTTGCTCCAATTTTTCCCACTACCCCTGCCAGTGCTTTTAATGGATACTAACCCTCATGTGTATCTCATCAGCTGAGCCCCCGCCCTACTGCTTTAGGGAAAAGGGTCAGGGGTGTGGGATCCATGCCCCCATGTCTTTTTCCGCAGTTTAAGCCCACGCCCTGCTGCTTTGGGGAAAGGGACAGGGGTGGGAGACGGGCCACGGTGGACGGCTCCCCAGGGGAGTGGGATCCAAGCCCCCATTTTGCCATCAGGCAATAAATCAAACCAACGTCGCAGAAATCTTACATTTCTTGGGAGGGGAGGGGCTTGGCCACTGGGGTATAATGGCCTCCAATATGGATGCCTGGGGAAAGTCATTGCGCATAGTGGCAGGCAGCAAAATGTGTCTCTTGGCCAATGGCCCCCAATGCCCTAAAATTTTGACAGATTTATGGGCACTGAAACAATGTTACACAAGTAGAAGAAGGACTTTCACAGTGATGGAACCCCTACTGAATGAACAGGAAATAACAATTCAAAAGCAGGAACAGATTTTTTGCAATTGGTAAAGTTTTTTTATATGAACTATAAAATTGCGCAATAAATCTTAGGAAAGGGCAAACGCTCTGCAATTTAGCAAACAAACAGGGTGGATTGTGTTCTCCCACTGTACCAAATTTGATCAGTATAGCTGAAAAAATGAGAGCAGGAGAGCCCCCAAACTCCCCCCCCGGGGCTGTTTTTGGGCGACTGCGCATGCGCGTCCGCCATTAACGAAATAATTTTGAAGATAACGAATTTTCGTTAATTTCGAATTTTTTGGGGGGCAAAATTCGGAAATGCCTTCAGAAACGAAACGCTGCCCCCCTCTAGTTTTGAAACGAGTTTAGAATCAAATTTTTCGTGGATCGATCAAGCCTACTAAATAGCCTGTACTGTGTTACATCAGGGACTGACAAATTCATTCAGCCTTTGAGAAAAGTAGTCATACCAGATGACTGTAGAGGTATAGACCATCTAGCCTGGTAAGTACACAATTAGGATGAGAAAAGAGTGAATCTATGCTGTCAATATATTCTACTTAAGAAAATGAAAATTAGCTATGGAACTTCTGATCAGTACTTTGGAGATTGCTTCAAGTCACTGGAATTGAAATGCAGCAGGAACCCACCAGGGCATGATCCATGCAGAATAGCTTTTTGAACTCTTTGCTATCAGGAAGAAAATCCCCCAAGTTATGCTGTACTAGAAGTCTCTTCAATATCTACATTTGTCTCATAACAAATGTGTTAGCCTTTAAGGTGTTTCAGGCCATAACAGTATTTATTTATCTTCAATAGTGAGAAAGTGAGAAGGAACGTGAGTTTTTCAACCATCATAAATTGTTATTATTTGAAGAATTCATATTCAGTCATTTAAGATGAATAAAAATATATAACAATATATTTACTAGGGTTGTGTAAAATCCAGATGTGGGTCATAAGTGATTCAGTAAATTTGTACGTATGACCCATTTATGAAGCCAGCACATTGCACCCGCCCCCCTAAAACAAATTAAAACAGTAACCTGCAGAGAGTTTGTAATAACTTTGTTACTTTTATAAGTCACAGTGAGTCAGCTTCTTCACCGCAAGCAGACCCTACTGGGCAGCCCAGGCAATCTTGGTATGTCACATGCTCTCCTCAGCCTATCAGGGCTGAGGGAGAGGCGAAGGGAAGAAGCGTTCCTGGTGTTTCCTCGGTCATCATTGTGAGCGAGTTGGGAGAGAGCAGGAGATCTGCGGTAGCAAGTGACGAGTGACTAGCTAAGAGCTGAATTTTTCCATTCTCTAGTTTGCCTCCCTTACGCATTCTCTAGTTTGCAGCCGGGATGGATTGAACCAGCCAACCTCCAGCCTCTCCAGCCAGCCATATGAGTTTTATTGATATGCCATACAGGAGACAAACTATGCAAGAATCTGAGCTCAGGATCCACAAAGTGTCTCCCCCCCCCCCAGGTGTCTGTGTTTTGTGGAGTTAAGAGAAAGAACAAAACTTTAAAAATCCCCTAAAAATCAGTGGATATTTGAATACTTCTGAAACTTGGGGGAGTGCTCCCCTGGCGATGTTGTGCCATTGGAGAGGCATTGAAGGGGATAGCTCTTATGGGGTTTTTTTAAATGTTGTGCATAAAAACTTCAAAAATGTCCTTAAAATCAGTGAATGAAGGAAAAGTTCTCAAATTTGGAGAGCTTACAATGGTAAATATGTGCTAATTGTAGCAAGTTTAATCCCAATGGTCCTAAAATGAGGGGAGAGGTGCTCTGGAAGTATCCCCATCAGCACAAATGGGCGAATAATGTAATGAAAAACTAATAACATTTTCGTTAGACACCTTGGGAATTTTTCTGAACACTTCAGAATCAAAATGGGGGCCATCCCAATTTCACAAATACAAACGAAGTGGATGTTTGTCATCATGCACACCTCTAATATTTACATACTCATAATAATGACTAACAGGAACAGTGTCTCAACTATTTCAGCTTTGCTGATGTCTAAAGACTAAGTACTTAAACTGCACATGAAATTTAACAACATCAGAAAGTAGAGCAAAAAGTGCTGTACTATATCCTTTTCTCTTAAGATTGGACACCACGAAATGTTGCGAAGTGATTTAGGAGGGAGGTAATCATTCCATAATGTTTTACTGTGCAAAATTCAGCCATCAAGATATTGTTGAACTACAGTTCACAGCATTCTTTAGAATTAGCTATGCAAACTAGGGATTATGAGTATTGCAATCCAACAATATCTGGAGGGTTGCACACTTTCTAACTCTGGCATGTTATCTTAAGAGTTGGAAGGGATTTTGGAAGGGATCTTGTGTGATCTTAAATTCAAGATGCAGCTATATGCATCCATGAAGAAGTACTACTTGTAAGAAATATGGATAATTTATCACATTAAAAAACATTTCTCTATAAAGAGTCAATTACCAAAGCTCTGTCAAGAGAAATGTCTTCAGCTACACCTGAAAAGATACCAAAGAGAGGGTCAGTTTAGCTTCTCTAGAAAAGACCTTTCCACTGAGGAATTTATCTTCTCTGGGTGAACACTTAGTTTTTTCATGTGTTTCAACTGACCAAGTTCCAGTCCTTTTACCACTGCTATTCCATGGCTTATCTCTTGGTGCATTATATAATGGTGCTTCTTAAACCATTGGATATGGGAGATTGGCAGCCCCCACCCCTCCCAATGTCTAAGACAGGCATGGGCAAACCTTTTTGTCTTGGGGCCACTTTGTTGGCTCAGTCAGCAGGGCCAGGCCAGGAAAAAGGGCAGCCAGGCACACCCTAGGTGGGATGGACTCAGAAGGGGGAGGGCCTGGGAGAGAGCAGGGCCAAGAGGGGGCGGGTCAACCTCAGGTTGTCCTCCTAGCATAAGGATGGGGCTGCTCACCCCATCCTTATGCTGGGAGAAAAACAAGACATGCAGTGACTGCCCCTATCCTCCTCCCCAATCCTCCTCTCTCGATCTTCAGGCTGTCCTCTCAGCATTATGCCAGGAGGAGGGTGAGACCGGTGATGCCTGAGAGCACTCCGGAGCCCTCCTCAAGCTGTTCTCCCAGCATGAGGACAGGTTGTCTTAGGAGGGTAAGACATGCAGTGGCTGAGAGATCTCCAGAGGGCTCTCAGCTGCTGCGTGCCTTACTCCCCCATCCTTTCTGCATAAGGATGTGGCGGGCCACTGCAGACTTATGCCAAGAGGACAGGGAAAATGAGGAGGGCCTGAGATAAGCCCCCAGGCCTCAGTTTGTCCATGCCTGGTCTAAGGGATTGATACTATATTTGTGTCAATTAATGCAACTATTTCTTTTCCCCTCCTAAAAATTCATAGGGGACTAAAAGCCAATAAATAGGGCATGAACCAGCATTAGTCTATGAACCACCATTTATTTTAAGCACAGAAGGGAGGTATTGATGTCTCATGTTGAAAACTGGGGAAGCTAAAATGTTGAAGCCAATCATATAGGTAACAGGGTATGAGTAAAGAAAACCATCTATGCATATAGATAGACAGACAGACACAGAGAGAGAGACATTATGTTTTTGTATATCCTTGTATTTATCCTAGCATTTAAAATAAGTTTTAAACCATAAGAAATGACAATACCTACCTTTCTTGCAAAATAAGCTTATTTTCCTTTTTCCAGAATTCTTTGCAATCAGAGCTGAATTCATGCCAAATGCTGAAGAAAGCATTTAGGGATACTTCCTTCTCACCCATTTTTGCTTTCATACAGAAATATGATGCAGTCTCCAAAAAGCTATGGAAGAAATCAAAGATGGAATCTGCTTTTAGCATCAGTGAACAACATTCTTACTACATCCATCACACATGAAGTATATTAAGTATGCTGATTAGTTTCCTGTCAAAGATATAATCTTAATTCTTTTGTTTTCTGAACCTATAACTCTGTTTACTTAGGAAAAGTAGGTTTGGCATTTTCCATATATGTATCTTTCAAAGGGCAGAGCTCCTAATTAATTTTGTAAAACCAAGAAAATAAAAACACCATAACCATTCACATGTGACATTTTTACTACATTTTTGCAAAACAGACCACACTGTCTATTGTTCCTAAGAAGTACAAACATTATATCATATTCCTTTTATGAAATAAAAATTAAATGTTGCATAGCAGTTGACTACCAAGATAGATAGGAAATCTTGAAATTAAACCCAACAACAGTGAAACAGTGATTCTGTGGGATGATTGTTCTGTTAATAACCAGTAAATCTCTTTGTTCTGTCTGTTATAACATGGCTGAAATTAAACATTCTGCTCATTTTGTTTTATTTAGGTATTCGGAACAAGGTTAAAATACAAATATGAGAAAGGGAGGTTGGACCATTCCATTGTTACCTTCACTTGTGGAGGAAGACAGTTTGAAAAAAAGAGTACTCCTCCTATCTGCCATGTTTGTTTTAACCCTATAGACAAGCAGGTAGCTGAATAGAGTTATATTTTTTGGAAATTCTGTTTGCATGACCAAAATCAACCTCCAAGCCTTTTAAAGTGAAGTTATTTAAAGTTAGTGAATGAGACATTTCCCATGAAAGTATTCCCTGACAAACCCCTTTCAAGAAGAGAAAAAAATCAGCTCTGGTAAATGATAGGAAGATCTCTGGTTCCCAAATTTTCAATTTTTATCAGTAAGCAATCTGATTCAGAGCAGTATCACCTGAGAATGAAAACAATATACTTAGTCCCCCAGATATATTCACTACATTGCATATAAATATACACATATCAAATAAATTATGACCACTGGATCCAGTAGGATCATGTTCCCAGTCTTTGCATGAGTACTTGAAACTATGGGTGATAACAAATGATATTGAAATCATAGGATCATAGAGTTGGAAGAGACCTCGAGGGCCATCCAATCCAACTCCCTGCCAAGAAGCAGGAAAATTGCATTCAAAGCACCCCTGACAGATGGTCATCCAGCCTCTGTTTAAATACCTCCAAAAAAGGCACCTCCACCACACTCTGGAGCAGACAGTTCCACTGCTGAACAGCTCTCACAGTGAGGAAGTTTTTCCTAATGTGCAGGTGGAATCTCCTTTCCTGTAGTTTAAAGCCATTGTTCCATGTCCTAGTCTCAGGGGCAGGAGGAAACAAGCTTGTCCCCTCCTCCTTATGACTTCTCCTCACATATTTATACATGGCCATCATGTCTCCTCTTAGCCTTCTCTTCTGCAGGCTAAACATGCCCAGTTCTTTAAACCACTCCTCATAAGGCTTGTTCTCCATACCCTTGATGATTTTAGTCACCCTCCTCCGGACACATTCCAGCTTGTTGACATCTCTCTTAAATTGTGGTGCCCACAATTGGACACAGTATTCCAAGGTTTTTTTGTTTTTGTTTTTGTTTTTGGTCAGGAACGACTTGAGAAACTGGTGTGAGAGAATTGGCTGTCTGTAAGGACATTGACCAGGGGATGCTATGATGTTTTGATGTTTTACTATCCTTGTGGGAGACTTCTCTCATCTCCCTGCATGGGGAACTGGAGCTGACAGAGGGCACTCACCCATTCTCCCCAGATCTGAACCGCCGACCTGTCGGTCAGTAATCCTGCCGGCACAAGGGTTTAACTCATTGTGCCACCGAGGGCCCCTAGTATTCCAAGTGTGGTCTGACCAAGGCAGAATAGAGGGGTAGAATGATTTTCTTGGATCTAGACACTATACTCCTATTTATGTAGGGCAAAATCCCGTTGGCTTTTTAGCTGCCACATCACATTGTTAGTTCATGTTTAACTTGTCCATGAGGACTCCAAGATCTTTTTCACACATACTGCTGTCGAGCCAGGCATCCCCTATTCTGTATCTTTGCATGTCATGTTTTCTGCCTAAGTGGAGTATCTTGCATTTGTCCTTGTTAAACCATTTTTCAGTAAAGTTTCATAAAATAAATAGATAAATTATGGGCACTGATTGTTAATGTCTTTGCAACAGATTGCCTTCTTGTGGCCTTAGACTGTTGGATACTGATGGCTCACAAATTAACTTAGAATCACACTAGAAATTAACAGTATCCAGTTGTCTGGGATGAGAAGTGAGCAGGACCAAGAGTTACTGTTGTTGTTGATAATATTATTCTGTGTCCTCAAGCAATTTCCAGTTTATGTTAATCCAGAAGTAACCCACATAGTGTTTTCATAGCAAGATTTGTTCCGAGGGGGGTTGCCTTAGAAGAAAAACCATGACTTGCAAAAATCACTCAGTGTGTTTCCATAACTGAGCAAAGATTGGAACCCTGGTCCATTACTCAAACCACTGCACTGCACTGGGTTTCTAGATCAAAGTAGCTGACAAGAAATAATTAAAAAGACAGAAATAATTGCGACTTCAGCAATTCCTAACCCAAGTGTGCTCAATGAAGGAGGATTTAGGAGGGTTCCAGCAAGCATGGTCCCATCCCCATGCAAAAGTGTGTGAGCTACAAATGGCTGAAATATGCTTGTATTGTCCAAACATGATATGTTTACTGCATACCGTGATATACACATTCAAATCCTATTTGACATGTAAAGCCTAGAGCTTCCCTTGGAATGGGATGAGAGATCCATAGAACAACACTGTTTCCCCCAAGGATGCAGGAGAATGAAAAAGCACCACACAAAAAGCAGGCCTTCCCAGCACTATGTTTAAATGTTAAGTAACAATAAAGCTACATTTTCTAATCCATAGCCTTTTCAACAATTAGGAAGCCAGACTTGATTGAAATCCCCACAAATAAATTCTCAAGGAGTTTGATAAACAAACAGTGGTAACATTTATCAGAGGCATGGAGGCTTTTTGTTTGTTTCAGAATTCAGGATCAAAGGGGGGCCAAGGCAGGCTTTTGCACAGACTGCTGCTAATCTTGCTGGGAACTGAAAAACAACCAGTTAAGAGACACACCGGCATTTCCCTGCTAGCATAATTCCTTTATCTAAACAGCTAAAAGTTATAGTGAAGTCCTTAGCAGGTCACTTACACAGGAGCAGACTTGTCTGCAAAGTACAAAATATCAGGCAGCGATAATACACGAATACGGCTTACATACAAATATGGAGAATATGGGCTGTTGTATAAGTAGGCTTAAAAGCAGGGGTCCTGAAGAATTAACTTGTTTATCAAGTAAGCACAGGCAAGTTGCCTTTAAAGTAATCACCTCCATTTGGTCTGAGAAGGTTTTCCATTTATGGTAATTAAACCATCTCCACAGTGTCTATTTGTTTTAAAAAGGAAACAGATGAGCAAAGGCACAGTTTTACTTCCCTCCATCCATGTTTTTACAGTTATTTGATTTTTCTACACATATAGAGGTCACAGATCAAAACTGTGCATTTGGAGGTTAAATTCTATGCTATTCCTCTCTTTAAATTTCAAAAATGCCAGTAACTCAAATTACAAATTTTACAAATGAAGAAATATTCTACATTGGGGGGGATCCATTTCACTGTAGATTCCATATCACTGGGGTGGCGAATTCATGGAGTTTTAGACTGAACTTTTAAAAGGAGTTGTCTAATTTATTGATGCATTCGGCACACAATGTCTCTGCAATCATGGGTGCTTTTTAATAACTAACAGGAACAACAAGAGCTATATCAATATTTCTCAGCAGACTTTTTCCCCTATAAAGGACCAAGATTTTTCTTAGCACCCTGTCCACAAGAGAAATAAAAGTTATAGAATTTTCTCAAAGCATTCTGTTGTCTTGTTTAAAACATAGGAGCTCACTCCAACACCACCCATACCCCACAATGTCATAGGATAATACTAGAACCACTGTGCAGAATTATAGTTACTGGTCATATGAAATAAGAAGGGGTCTTGCACAAACTGTATAAAGGAAACTATTCCTAAGGATAAGTGCATATAAAGAAAAGGGAAAAGAGCTTAAAAATGGAGTAGCAATTCCATGGTGGGTTTTAGTTTGAACATTAAAGAATGACCAAAGTGCTAACTAGTGTTGGGCATTAGTATGGAATTGCTATCCGTTTCTGTATGTTCCATTCGTATGGCCCCATTTCTGTTTTTGGGCGCCGCTTCCGAAAAAGGGCGCCTATACAAATGGCATTTCAGAAAAGGTCTAAAACAAAACAAATATTTTTGTGCCTGCCAGGGTTGCAGGTCCTGGGCGGCATGGGCGCTTCTCTCTTCTCCCCTTTAACTGTGTAAATCAAAGGGGGGAAAAACCGTACTGTAACTCCATTGGCGTGTGTGGACACAGTGCATCTTCAGAGTCTGGTGTGCGCACATGTTTTGGGCCGGCTTGCCACTCTCCTTGGAAAAGGACTGCATCTGGCAAGCAGGCCTGTCAGCAGGCTCTGAAGTGGAGCACCAAAATAGCACATCTTACTCGGCACTCCGCTTGAGACCCTGAAGATGCGCTTGCTGTTCGGTCTGAAGTGGAGTGCTAAGTAAGATGCGGTATTTCCGCGTACTGCTTCAGGGCTTGCTAGTAGGCCTGCTTGCCAGGCGCAGTCTTTTTACAAGGAGAGTGGCAAGCCAGCCCAAAATGCATGTGTGCACAAGACCCTGAAGATGTGCTGTGTCCACACATGCTGATGGGGTTACAGTAAAGTTTTTTTTCTTTGCTTTACACAGTTAAGCAGGAGAAGAGTGAAGCTCCTGTGCCTCCCAGGGCCTGCAGTCCTGGCAGGCATGAAAATAAGATGACAAACAGTTACTGTTCCCACTTTTCATTTGTTTCATTGGTATTTCCAAACTGGAGTGGGGTGTACCATTTTGTGCATTCTGAATAAACAAAATGGTACAGAAACACAAATGAAACAGATGAAACAGTAACTGAGCCTATGTCTAGTGCTAACCTCTATGCCCAAATTAAGTTCAGCACATAGGATGGCTACTTTAAAGTTTGGACTAACTCCCAGAGTTGACCTACTGCTCACTGACACGGAGGCCATCACTGGTCATTGTTTGGTGAACTACCTCAAGCATCTTTCCAGCAAGCCTTTGTAAGTAGACCTTTCTTTGAAAAACATTTAGAAACTTCAGCTGGTACAAAATACAGATACACTGGTCTTGTACAATTTGCACAGACTTCTAATTTGTTTCTAGATGCAATTAAATGGACTAAACACAAAAGTCTTGGGCAAGACCAAGCAACAGACCACCTTATCTTATGGTAAGCAACCTCAGAGAGTGGATTCATGACCTACACCTGGAACACTGTGTCCAATTCTGGGTACTGCAATTGAAGGGAGATGTTGACAAGTTAGAATATTTACAGAGGAGGGTGACTAAAATGATCAAGGGTCTGGAGAACAAGCCCTATGAGGAGCGACTTAAAGAGCTGGGCATGTTTGGCCTGCAGAAGAGAAGGCTGAGAGGAGACATGATAGCCAAGTATAAATATGTGAGGAGAAGTCATAGGGAGGGAGGGAGGGAGGAAGCTTGTTTTCTGCTGCCTTGAAAACTAGGACACAGAACAACACCTTCAAACTACAGGAAAGGAGATTCCACCTGAACATTAGGAAGAACTTCCTAACTATGGGAGCTGTTCACCAGTGGAACTCTCTGCCCCGGAGTGTGGTGGAGGCACCTTCTTTGGAGGCTTTTAAACAGAGGCTGGATGACCATCTGTCGGGGGTACTTTGAATGTGATTTTCCTGCTTCTTGGCAGGGGGTTGGACTGGATGTTTCTTCCAACTCTATGATTCTATGACTTTCCAGAAGAGCGTGCTTAGCTGTTTCTTCTCTACTTGCAGTACTTATATGATGGAACTCCTTCCCTAGAGAAGTTTGGTTTGCTCTCTAATGTTGGAGCTTTAGACATGCGGCCGACTTTATTACAAAAAAATCTAACTTTTCCTTTGGACTAAAGTTCCTTTTCACATCCTGTTAATGACAGCAGCACTGTGGTCCAACCTTGCTTTGTGTTTTAAATGATTTTTATATTTGTTTTGTGGATTTTAATTGAAAAGTTGTTTATTCTGTAGATACATGTTTTCCTTCCTGGTTAGCTTTCCTGTTTTTCTTAATCCGAATAGAGCATTCCATGCAATTGTGGTTGATGCTTAAGTTGTCCTGCTTAATGACATTACCAGGGGCAGTTCCTTGTCACATTATCAAGGCTAAGTCATTTTATAGCCTTTCAGGTTTTGGACCCACTATGATAATCTTACAAAAGAGTTGTGGACAAAAAAGTACTGAAAAAAGTAAACATCAAGAAATTATGAAATTTAGAAAACTAGAGTACTTTGGCCATATAATGAAAAATCAATAATAGTGATTACTATAGTTCATTATTCAAAGTACAATAAATGGAAAAAGAAGTGTAGAGTGAAGAATGTATTGCCTGAAAATCACTTCAAGGGAATGTTCTGGATGAAATGCAGTATCTTCGTTTAGAATGGCTACATCAACAGAAAATATAGCCAAAATATGACAGGAGAAGAGTGGGAAGAAGAAAAGGTAAAATTACAAGTCACAATGGACACTAATAAAACTTGGATAAAGTATTTCCCATAAGGCTAAGTGGAGAATGGCTAGTGGTTTAGGGACTCAGAAACTGGAACTGTTGGGAGTCCTCTGTCCTGGATTGAGTGCACAATGGAAGTGTCAAAATTGCCAGCCCAGGCTATACATTGCTCTGGCTGTGTATTTATTAAACACAACATCACTTTGGTGAGGTCACATTGTGTCTGCACTTCAGCTTCCTTATCAGTAAATTGGGAACACTTACCAATGAAGAGATGGTTTTTGTAAGGTTAGGGTATTGTTTGTATAGCCCTTGGAGATGCTTATCTCAAGAGTGCCTGAGCAAAGAGGACTGCTGTACCTATGCTTCCATCACTAGTGCAGAAAGTGGGGGGAGATTGCTGTAAGGGATTATTAGAGGCACCAAAGGTCAATGGCTTTATTTCAGCTAGCATGACTTTTCAAATCCTGCTTAAAAACAAGTCATTCGTTGTTCACACCACTGTTGTGTTTATGGAGGGCAGAGGGTAATAACTGCAACAAAGATTTTAAACCAGTTCAGATTCCACACATAAAGGATTTAAATATCCTTATATAAATGAGTGGAGATAGTTCTTTGTTTTTACTTTATATGGCTTTAAACCCAGAGGCAATGGTGCAATGCTTTTCTGGATGCGTCACTAATTTTCTTATTTATATTTATTTAAAACATTTATTTCCTGCCTTTTGACAAGGCCACCATCAGATTTCAAACAGTAAAGCAAATTAGAAGAAAACATCATTCAAATAAGGAAATATAAGAAACAAAAAGTCTACCCCTAATCCCCAAACATGGTAAAGTCACAGATTAGGCAATAGAAATAGCAAAATCAATAGGAGATGGAAAGGACACCGAGAAAAATCTGAAACAACTTCACACCAACATTAGTTCATATAACTACATTAGTCAGAAGTGCCAAAAACAAAAGAAGGGAAATATTTCTCAATTAATCCCTCTGGGGAAATTCCACTTGTTTCTATTAGGCAGTCACAAAAAGAAAAGAGTGTGTCTTCTCTGTCTACTTCTCTGGGAAGACACTATACTCTTACTAATGCAGTCTAGCAATGCATTGGCTTTTTTAGCTGCTGCATCACACTGTAAACTCATATTCAGCTTGTGGTTCACCAAAAACTCCTAGATCACTCTCATATGTACTGTTTTCAAACCAGGTGCATCCATTGTATATCTGTGCAATTTATTTATTTTTTGCCTAAGTGTAGTGATGTGCATTTTCCCTGTCGATGCTCATTCTGTTAGTTTTGACCCAGCTCTGTTAGAGTCATTTGAGATTCTGACTAGTTGACTACTTCCCAATACACCTAATCATAGCATTATCTAGCCCACATTTGACTAGTTTCTTTGTGAGAACATCATGGGGGACTCTGTCAAAAATGTTACTGAAATCAAGATATGCTAGATCCACAGCATTCCCTTCATCTACTGTGCTTGTAACTCTATAAAAAAATATTTGTCTGACATGACATGTATTTGAGAAACCGATGTTGACTTTTAGTGATCACAGCATTCTTTTTTAAGTAATTACAGACATATTTCCTGGTATTGGTATCAGCTGACTGGGGGTGGTAGTAGTGGTAATTGTTTAGGCCCTCTCTCCCTTTTTGAATAGGGGGCAACATTCACCCTCCTCTGGTTTCTGGAACTCCTCCTCTTCATTAACAAGCTTTGTCACATGGTTGCCGAAAAAGGCTCACCTCGCTTCACCGCCCTGCATCATCTGGCTCCTGCAGCTGTTGATCCCATGGGGGGAAGCATGGAGCATGTGGCCTGCCCTGGTTTTTCTTGCTTTTTCTGAATTTTGGGTTGTAATGTATGTTATTATTTATTGTATTGTTAAATTGTGTTATGATATGTTGTTTTATATTCTGTCATATTGTATGGTTTTGGGCATGGCCCCATGTAAGCCGCCCCGAGTCCCCGTTGGGGAGATGGTGGCGGGGTATAAATAAAGTTTTACAGTAGAGTCTCACTTATCCAACACTTGCTTATCCAACATTCTGGATTATCCAACGCATTTTTGTAGTCAATGTTTTCAATACTTCATGATATTTTGGTGCTAAATTCGTAAATACAGTAATTACTACATAGCATTACTGCATATTGAACTACATTTTCTGTCAAATTTGTTGTATAACATGATGTTTTGGTGCTTAATTTGTAAAATCATAACCTAATTTGATGTTTAATAGGCTTTTCCTTAATGCCTCCTTATTATCCAACATATTCGCTTATCCAACATTCTGCCGGCCCGTTTATGTTGGATAAGTGATAAGTGATACAATTTTATCTTGTAAATCGCCTAGGGCATCTTGGATGGAGGGCGATTAATAAGTAATTAAATGATGATGATGATGATGATGATAATGATAAGTGAGACTCTACTGTATTATTATTATTATTATTATTATTATTATTATTATTATTATTGTTATTATTATTATTTCCCCCATTAAAGTAAATGCCAACACAGGAAGCCGCCTCAAGCGGTTGCTTCAAGGGTCAGATTGTTGTTGCCAAGGAAAGCCAGGCTAGCTCCATCTTTGAATCTACCTTGGAAGCCACCTCTCCACAAAAGTCAAAATTGACACTGTAATACAACACTGCCTGAGTTCTGCAAATGCAGCATTTTTCTGAATAAAGCAGAGAGTGTTTGAGGATCAGGACAGCCGTAGGAATACCAAGGTGCTTGTTTATAAAGCTATTGTCCTCCCAACCCTGTTATATGCCTGAAAAAGTGGACCGTCTACTGGCGTCACACTCAACTTATGGAATGATTCCATCAGTGTTGCCTCTGAAAAATCCTTCAAAACTCTTGGGAAGACTGGCGGAAAAATGTCAGCATGCTAGAAGAAGCAAAGACCACTAGCACTGAAGTGTTGCTCCTACGCCATCAACTCCATCCGACTGGCCATGTTGTCTGAATGCCCGATCACTGTCTCCCATAGCAGTTACTATAGTCCCAAATCAAGAATGGAAAATGGTATGTTGGTGAACAGGTAAAGAGATTTAAAGATGAGGTTAAATCTAACCTTAAAAACTGTGGCATAGACACTGAGAACAGGGAAGCCATGGCCCTTGTGTGCTCTAATTGGAGGTCAGCTGTGACCAGTAGTGCTGCGGAATTCAAAGAGGCTTGAATGGAGGATGGAAGGGAGAAACATGCCAAGAGGAAGGTGCGTCAAGCCAACCCTGACTGGATCCACCTTCCACCTGGAAACCGATGACCTCACTGTGGAAGAATATGCGGGTCAAGAATGGGACTCTACAGTCACCTACGTATCCATTGCCAAGACACTACACTTGGAAGGCCATCATACTCGGACAACAAGGGATCACCTAAATAAGTAAATAAGTATCTTTAACATCATTCCATCCATGGGCAATTTTTTTTATTTAGGCATGGTTTAGCATTTAAAGATTACTTGATTTGTGAATGTGGGTTTATTTTTCATGTATTTTAAATTTATGTGCTATCATGTTTCAAATAGAATGTCTATTTTATAGTTAGGGGTGCCTTTATATCTGTAACTGAACAGCTATAACAATAACAAATCAATAGCAAATGTATTCACATCAAGTAAAAGACATGCTTTCCCTGTTCAAGGGAGAAACTAAATTTTTCATTTCATTTATTATTTTCCAATTTCTCTTAAAATGAAGATTCAATTAAGAAATGACATGAAACAAGATATAAGTGATTATTAGGAGATTAGACCTAGTTAAGTGAATTGGATGGACCAATGAAGTGCGTGATTAATTTTCAGAATTGTTTTATTCAAGGGATTGCTTTGTTTCTAGATCTTAATTGATTTTGACATGTACTCCAGGGAAAATTTGTGAGCTGTCTGTGTAGCTTGTTAGGTTTCTGACACCTTTCTTAACTTCTTTGGCCTCTTTAAATATAAATGAGTCTTCTTATTAAGTAGTTTGCTCCAGAGTGTAAAGGCCCAAACACTTATATGATTGCAAAGGAGACACCTTTAAAAACACTCTATCTTTAACCATTGCTATCACCCCAAAACATGAAATGTTGACATTGGTGAGGACTAGCACACTTGCTTTATATGAAGAAGATCATAGATTCATTCTCTGGCATATCTTACTTTATGTGGGTGTGTCTCAAGTGGTATGAATGGGATCATTACTTATCTAAAATGCAAATTATGATTTATAATTCCCAACATTCTTTTGTCTCCTCCTCTGAACAAAATGTGTTTTCTTCTTTACCATGCCAAGTATTTTGCAGGTTCTCAGGTAGGTAGCAATGAGACTCCAAACTGGAAAGTGCCAGGACCTTTTCCTATTGCACTTTATCAATATTGTTCAGAAAGTAATATAATTGTTTGAGATTGGCTGAAGACATTCCGTATCACTTCAGCCTTAATGCCAGGCTGGAGCCTTCCTCATCTGCCTGTGTAAGCTAGATAAACACAGATCTGTGTGTTTCTTCTCATCTTGGAATACTTACTAGGAGATGTTAGACTATGCCCTTCTTATGAGCTAAACATTGAACTTTTCTTTTTGCTCATGTGCCAGAAATCCATTTCTTGAATAAACACTTCGCACATTGACACTCTTAAAGTTACTAAATATGATAAATAAATAAAAGAGTATACAACCTTTCAGAAACTATTAAACATCTCACTTCTGACAAATGAACAGCCAGACACTTTATGGAATCTCTAGGTCAGACATACCATTTCCTTTGTCTTCACTATGTCTGAAAGATTAATTTTCCATTTTAGCATTTCTGCTAAACAACTGGACATTTAGGTCGTACTGTTCTCAAACTATTTATTTGGGGCTCTCTTCAAAATTTAATTTTGTAAAACATTCCTCCCTCCCTGAGTTTTAAAATGTCACAGAGTGGTTGCATATTCAACTATTTCCCATATCAAACAGTGAATCTGCATTCAGTGAAACTCCATGACATGTAATCATGAGACAGACACTTTGTGGCACAAAGTCACTTCAAAAAGAAAAATCTAACCACATTAATCACATTAATTGTGCTCTAGCTAATCCATCACTGCAGCTAGCAGTCACTCACTTGTCTATTCACCCAATACATTGCTATTTTACCCATGATTAGCAGAATGTAACTAATCTCTTATTTATTTAGTTTAGTGAAGCACTGATTCTCACCCTTTGCTAAAACATGTGTGTTTAGCACTGAAACATTTCAGTAGATGCATTCGAAATAAAAATTTCATACTATATATTCTTTAAGAGGGAAAGCAACTGGACCAAATGTTTTAGCACACTAAATGTATTCAGCATTTTCAGTGATCTGTAAAGTAAAAAATGCAGGCCTGTATGTTCTTATTGACTAGTTAGACCTTGGCTCTAAAATTAAACATCAAAGATGCCGAAAGTATATCCATACAAGGGAAGCCAAAGACAGGAATAATCTTTTCAAGTAAGTAGGTACCTTAATGTACATATCACTTGAAGAGGATTCTTATCAACAGAAGTTTGTGCTAGTTTTTTTTTCTTTTGCTTTAAATGGCCACAACATTCTTTACTATTTTTATTGTCTGGAATGGTCTTCAATAGTATGTTTTCTTTAAAAAGCTGCAAAGGAGATGGCTAGAGATCAAAAGACAAACTCTGGAAACAACTGAGCGGAATCCAAAGTACATCAACATTAATTACAAAAAACGTTTGTGTATCATTTTGAAAGAAAATATTCTAGTGGCCATATTGTCTGTCTGTCTGTCTCTGTCTCTCTCACACTCACTCCCTCACCCATCTTTTGAAGTGATATTATACACAACAAAAACTGGGGGAAGTTTCCAGAGTTATGTGGTCCAGTGTCACCACTATTACAACAACATCTAATTCATTTTTTTCTCCTCATGGAAATCCAGTGAATCTGTTGCAGTTCTCAATGAGTGCCTGCTTTTAGTAATAGATTGGATAGAAATGGAAAAAAAAAAAATGAAACTTGATCCAGAGAAAACAGTGACCTTCCTAGTCAGCTGAAAGGGACTATCCAAAACTAGGAGACATGAAACCAACCTCTGTAGGATTGGGTTGCATTTTCCCTGAAGAAGCAGACATATTTTGAATTCAGATCTGAACCTGCATGTCCAGCCTTCTGCAATGGTCACGGGTCCATTTGCAAAGTTAAAAACTCATGCTTCAGCTACTCCTGAGAGTATCTGACCTGACCATGATGACACATGACTCATTCACATCCCATTTGGATTATTCACATCCCATATGTAATGTTCTCTGCTCTAGGTAGGCCTTTGAAAACTACCCAGAAACTTCAACTGCTACAAAACTATTGACGCACTAGATTACAGGGATCGTACAGATGCATTTGGCATTGATTTGTTTCTGGACAGAATCGAAAATGCTGGTTATAACCTGACTGATTAATTTGATAATTAATTGATTGATAATTGAATGATCATCAGTAATTATTCAGTAATTAATTAATAATTATTGATTAATTGTAAATATGTAGCCTAGATATATTGTTGGCTAAAATAGGTAGGGGGTTGTCCCTGGTCACCAAATGTAAATAATATTTAATATTAGATATAGATTCAAGTGATCCCTTTTCCTTAACTGCCTCTCCTCTACTGGGTGTCAAAACTAAATCTCCCTCAAAAAGTTATTCTTTCCTTTGAAGGTGACCCTCTTGCTGCTTTCTATCCATAACCTAATCAATCAACTTGCTGTCTTCTGTCTGCTGGCCTCTGTTGGTCACCTGTCTTCTGATCTCTCTTCACTCTTTGTTGCACCTTTTATTCCCCGTTGTCTTCTCCCGCTCTCATTTGCTGTCTTTCACCCGCCAATCCTCATAGCCTCTTCTGCGCCGTTGTCTCTCATTCTCACCACCTTGTCCGCACAGTTGCCTTCTTTTCACTCTGATTTCACCTTGTCCGCACCGTTATCTTCTCCCGTTCTAAGTCCAGTTTGCCGCTGCACCTCGTTCTCCACTAATTTACCGCTCCTGAATTCAGTCTTCAATTCCCCGTCTTAGTTATGGACCATTGTTGTTCTATAAACTTTACATTTCACATAGACTGTAGATCTATAGTTTATGGGCCTCTATCGATGTCCCTCTATCTCACATATTCCTTTCTCTATTGTTCCTTCCCCTTCCTGTTTCCTGTCTCATTGCTCTGCATTGTTTGGAGCCGGCACAAGCCTGCACAGTTTGTCTTCTATTTGTTTAAAGAAAGGAGGAGGATAGACACAACAATCTCGTAGCCAAGGTCAGTGGAAGTTCTGAATATCTGTATTAGAGAATTCAAAATGTCGGCTCCATCCCTCCTTCTTCCCTTTTTCCTCTTTTCTCCTTTAAAAGATGCAGTCTGCTTTCATTCATACATATTAATGTTTAAGAGGCATGGTCCTTTTTTAATATTTAAGAGGCCTGGGTTAATATAAGATCCCATCCACTTTTACTCCTTTTTTTCTTCCAATCTTTATGTAGTCTTTCAGCACTTTAGCTTCCAAATCGTGGAGGGGTATTGAACCAATAAAGGAGAGTCAATTTGTTTGAACTACTCACTCGTATGAAGCGTCTTCTTTTTGATAATGGAAAGTGGATGGGTGGGCAGTCAGATGGACAAAGTCTGAATCGCACCCCTCGCGGTCCGCTTGCCTGTGGGAAGCCTATTGCTGGATCCATGGACCTTTACCCTTGAGGGGCGAGGGGCTCTAAGACCATTGGCAGACCCTTTGAGTTTAGCTGTCTATCAGACTTAAAAATTCTGTCTGATAGAGGTAGCCTTCAGGCTCTATCCGACCACTTGGGTGGTAGCATCCTGGGAGCTTCAGGGCACCCGTCCTGCCTCCATAGCATCCACCCGGAAGTCCATAATGTCATTGGAAATCCTGCTAAATGAGATTAGACAAGACTCCAGACTCAGGGGTCTAAAGATAAAGAGTGAAGAATTCAAGATTAGAGCCTCTGCCGATGACGTGATTTGTATTATTAGCAACCCACTAGATAGCATAAAAAATTGGATTGAAAAAGTAGAAGAATATGGTAAAGTTGCAGGTCTAAAACTAAATAAAAGGAAATCGATGGCCTTAACCAAAAATATGACAAAAGAGTAAAAGGAAGAATTATCCAAACTTATCGGTCTTCAGGTGGTTGATAAAATCCAATATTTAGGTCCAACAATAACAGGTAAAAATTCCCAATTGATGAAAAATAATTATGAACAAAAATGGAAGGAAGTGAAAAAGGACTTGGACAATTGGAAAAATTTGAAGTTGTCTCTTCTTGGCAGAATTTCAATTATGAATGTGTTACCCAAACTGCTCTACTTATTCCAATTTCTCCCAATTATAAGGAATCTAAGCACAGTCATGCTGGCCACATGACCTTGGAGGTGTCTACGGACAACGCTGGCTCTTCGGCTTAGAAATGGAGATGAGCACCAACCCCCAGAGTCAGACATGACTGGACTTAACATCAGGGGAAAACCTTTTTACCTTACCTTAAGCACTTTTAATATTTGGTATAAAGACATTTCTAAATTCATATGGCAAAACAAAAAGCCTAGAATAAATCGGACGAATTTAATAGATGATAAAAAAGAGGTGGTTTTGGCCTACCGGACTTATGACTGTACTATGAAGCTGTGGGCCTAAGTTGGATTAGAGAATGGACAACTCTAAAAAGGTGAAGCATTTTGACCTTGGAGGGATTTGACTTACGGAAGGGTTGGCATGCCTATACATGGTATGATAAGTCAAAGATAGAAAGAAGTTTTTCTAACCATTTTATCTGAGCCGGCCTGATAAAATTTGGGATAGGTATAAATCTAAATTTTATACGCAAACCCCTTTATGGGTATCTCCTTTGGAATCATTCCAAAGGAGAGAACTGGGATGGCGAACTTGGCCTACTTATGATGATCTGCTAATAAAACAAAAAGGAAAATTTAAATTAAAAGAGGAAAAAGACATTAAAATTATGTTCCCGAAATGCTCCTGGTTCCACTATAGACAGGTGTATGACCTTTTCAGGAAAGACAAAGAGTCAGGTTTCGCAGACAGAAATGGCTTCTGGGACGATGTAATGAAGAGCGATCAAAAATTAATTACAAAATTATATAAAAAATTACTAGAGTGGGCAACAGCAAAAGAGCAGATAAAGGAGTGCATGGTGAAATGGGCCCAGAATGTGGGACACCAGATTCAATTAAAAAGTTGGGTGAAGGTTTGGAATCAGGGCCTTAGATATACTTATGCATATGACATGCGAGAGAACTGGTTAAAACTTCAATACAGGTGGTTTATTACCCCTTATAAAATCTCTAAATGTTATAAGAACACATCTGACAAATGTTGGAAGTGCGAGCAACAGACTGGCACTTTTTTTCACTTATGGTGGACTTGTCCAAAAGTCCAACTCTATTGGAAAAACATAAATGAAGCCATACAAACAATTTTAAAGATAAAAATTAAAAGAGAACCCGAGTATTTCTTATTTGGAATGTTGGACATTGAATATGATAAAAATAAAGAGATCCTATTTAACTATTCGGTTATCACAGCAAGAATAACATATGCCAGGTTGTGGAGACAAAAGGAGATTCCAAATAAGGAGGAATGGCTGAACAAAGACATGGAGGTAATGAACATGGACAGGCTCACATATTAGTTATCTCCAAGCCAAGGTTTACCAAAGAAAGAAACTAACTGGAACCTGGTAAAGGACTATCTAAAACAAATGAAATTTGATCCTATCTGCTGTACAGACACAATCTTAGAGACTGATGAGGACGAAGGGGATGTGGTGATTTACCTATTTTTACGAACACTTAATTTTTTTTTATGATGAACCAGTTAAAGCCAGATGGAAGTCAACAATTTTATTTTATTTTATTCATTTTTTATTTTTTTATTTTTTTATTTTGTCATTTTTTAATTTTTAAGATCTTTTTTCTTTATCATATATTTTATATACATTTTTCTCTCTTTTTCTTCTTTTATCTTATTTCCTACTTTCTATTAACAATAAGTGTTCTCCCACTTTTGATGTGAAAATTCTATCACTTGCAAACATATACTTCTTTCTTTTCTTCTCGTTTATCTTCAAATATAAAATTTCTAATAATTTTTTTAAAAAAGAAAGAAAATGCTGGTTATAACCTATAAAATCTTGTACCATCCTTCCCAATCTATCCAATACACTGTAGATTCCGATATGAAGCTGTTTGGGCTCTAGGTTCTTCAGGGGTATCTTTTCTCTTAGCCTCAACATCTTAGCAAGAATGTTTGGTGGAATCATAGAAGGTGCCCATTTTGGTGGCTGCTCCCAAGTTTGGTTGTCGTTAGAAAAGAAAACATTTCTATCCCGACAGGCTTTTGGGAAATGGGCATAGATTTATCTTTCACTTTTTAATGATATATTTGAAATAATTGGCATTCTGTAGAAAGTTCGCTCTCATTTTTTAAAATAATGAATCTTTATATGTTTGAACTTTTGTTGCACAAGGTTTTTGTCTATATTTGTTTAATTTTTGTGTATTGCCCAAATTCCAGTTTTGAGAAAAAAGATGGGTGATAAGTTAAATCAGAAATGTTGCTCTTTTTGCCATTATCCTTATTGTTGTTATTCATTGGTTTTACAGTTTACCATGTATTACTGACTGAATCAAAGATTCATATTGCATTTAATAATCTAGGTAAATGTGAGATTGCCTCAGATAATGATGGACAGCAGAAATAAAGACAAAGAGAATGAAACAAAGAATATGAATAATCAAGTACTGCAAATTGAGATTCAGTACCTCTGAGAAAGGAAAACAGTCATATTTTCTGTGGGAACAATTCAAAAAGGCTGACAAAATATCTGAATATGAAATCACTTAAGGTAAGTAAAGGTAAAGGTTTTCCCCTGACATTGAGTCTAGTCATGTCCACTCTGAGGGTTGGTGCTCACCTCATTTCTAATCCGAAGAGCCGGCATTGTCCGTAGACACCTGCAAAGTAATGTGGCCGGCAAGACTACATGGAGCGCCATTACCTTCCCATCGGAGCAGTACCTATTGATCTACTCACATTCACATGTTTTCAAACTGCTATGTTGGCAGAAGCTGGGGCTAATAGCAGGAGCTCACCCTGCTCCCTGAATTCAAACCACCAATCTTTCGGTCAGCAAGTTCAGCAGCTCAACAGTTTAACCAACTGCACCACCAGGGGCTCCCAAGGGAGAAACACAATAAAAACCAGCATGGCGTAGTCATTTGAGTGTTGGGCTACAACTTTGAAAATCTGCATTCAGTTACCGCTCAGCATTGGAAACCCACTGGGTGACCTTGAGTAAGTCAAACAGTTTCAGCCACAGAAAACCCTGTAATAGGTTTGCTTTAGAGTCACCATAAGTTGGAAATGACTTGAGGGGACACAACAACAACAACAACAATAACAACAACAATCACAATAGAACAACTTTTTAAAAAGTTATTATGTGGAATGTGGCTCCTCTGCATCTTCTCATGGTGGATAGAAGGCATCTATATTTTGAAATGGTCAGTGATTTCCAATGGTGCATTTATTCTATCTTTCACAACTACAGTAGAGTCTCACTTATCCAACACTCACTTATCCAACATTCTGGATTATCGAACGCATTTTTGTAGTCAATGTTTTCAAAACATCGTGATATTTTGGTGCTAAATTCGTAAATACAGTAATTACTACATAGCATTCCTGCGTATTGAACTACCTTTTCTGTCAAATTTGTTGTATAACATGATGTTTTGGTGCTTAATTTGTAAAATCATAACCTAATTTGATGTTTAATAGGCTTTTCCTTAATCCCTCCTTATTATCCAACATATTCACTTATCCAACGTTCTACCGGCCCGTTTATGTTGGATAAGTGAGACTCTACTGTACTATGTTTTAACCTTCTCCCTAACAACTTGTAGAAGAGTGAGATAATATAGAGACAACATATTATTTTCTAATTCATTGCTCACACAGGCTATAAATATGTAACACTTATGGAACATGCAAGCTAAACCAGATTCCATTCAAAGTAATTAATGAGTCATTAGTAATCTAGTAGACAGATTTATAAAAAGGACGACTAGCATTCTAAGTTATTTATAAAAGCATGTCCTCTTGTGCTTCCGAGAATTCAACAAAAGTACAATTAAAAATTGGCAAGCAAATGTGTCATTTCCATTATATATGGAAAAATGAATTTTAAGGAAAAAATAATTTTCCACTGCTATTATAACCAGTTCTTCAAGTAAGCCACAATGTTAAGGAAATTGCAAAAAAAGAGAAAAAAAGAAACTGGAAATTGTGTAAGAAAAAAACAAAGTCTTCAAAAGCTCAGACCCTATTAAGGCTTACATTAGATTGCAATGGCTTCATTACAAAATTAATTGAACACATTAAAGCAATGTTGAAGTATGCACATAATTAATAGGTTAATAACATCTTTTCTTTCTTCCTTTTATATACAGTGTGAAATTGAAAAAAATACAAAAGCGTTACGTGCATCTGTTTTCAGTCTAGGGAAGAAGACTCACAAGGTTATGCAAAGTCCTGGCTGATTTATTTTACTCTTCTTTGAAGTATTGCGTTAATTTCAGGAAGAACTAATTTTTTTAGGTTTAATAAGTATACTATTTATTTCCAAAGTTTATTCAGAAATCTCAAATGAACTGCAATAAAAAGTAATTTTCCCTCACTTCTGACACAAGAACAGCTTTGAGCACATTGATTAGAAAGACCTATATTATATTTATTTGACTCACCTTTTATGTGTTTCTGCTAGGGATTTCTCTTCCATTTCATGGTCAATTTTAGCTAGACAATAATAGAAAAAACAACATTATACACAACAATGAATGTGTCTTTGACCACATTATGTACTAGCGTTCACATTGTACCATTCGGAAAAATATTGTATGTTGATTTTTCAGTGAGAACTGAAATTACGTACTTGGGCTTAATGTGAAAATTATAAAATACCTACTGAAGCACGAAAAACAAATGAATCCATAGTAGGGGAGCACCTTTACTGAAGCACCAAGAAGTGGAAATCTTCACAATAAATATGAATAATGTTTTCAAAGTAAACACTTTTTATAACACTTTGGGAGCTTTCCTTGCCCATGACATTACATCTCAACTTTTCTTTTGTTTCAGTATACCTGTTCTCATGTTATCACATTTGTTAGACACAGAAACCAACAATTCCTAGCCCCATCTATTCCTCACTTGAGCACAATCAATTATTTCTCTTGCTAATATCTGGAACTGCTATGAAGAACTGGAAAGGGATAGTGGAGAATAGTAATGCTGAGTGATCTGATGCTCAAAAATGTGGTGATCAATTCTAGAATAGGTTATCTACTTTTGCTATGTACAGGCAGTCCCTGAGTTATAAATGTCTGACTTACAAATGACGAACAGTTAAGAATGAGGGTGAGACATGAGAGAAATCTACCCCTAGGAAGGAAAATTCACTCCTGAAAGATTTATCATGGGAAAAGGGTGTCTCCAGTGAAGCTTTCTCACCAACACTTGTTTCCACTACAATACTTTTTTTTTTAAAAAAAATAAATAAATCCAGTTATCACAGGATAGCAGGTGAAATCTTCTGAACAGGGGCACAGACAGCAAAACAAACACTACAGGGGTGTTAACCTTTCCTTATGCTATCCAAAGCTTAGATAGATAGATAGATAGATAGATAGATAGATAGATAGATAGATAGATAGATAGATAGATCTAGATGGCTGGAGTTACACTTAAAAATGTACCTGTTCCAACTTACAAATTCAACTTAAGAAAATCTGCAGAACCTATCTTGTTCATAACTTGGGGACTGTCTGTATATATCTGTCCACCATGGGCTGAGAATCATGTAGCCCTTAGGCTGCATGTACTCCCCCCTCAGGGGTACACAATAAAAATATTCTCCCAAATGCCCTCTAGGGATGTGTAGAGAGCATTTTCATCACATTTGGAAATGTTTTTCAGAAACATTTGCTTCCAAATATTGTCTTAGGGCAGGGGTCCCCAAACTAAGGCCCGGGGGCCACATGCGGCCCATCGAAGCCATTTATCCGGCCCCCACAGCACAAAGGCAGAAGGGTTGGGCTAAATGACCCAAGGGTTCTCCTCTTCTCATTATTATTATTATTAACATTGAGGTGGAGAGGCCATCTGTCAGGGGTGCTTTGCTTGTGCTTTTGGTGCAAAAAGGCAGAAGGGGGTTGGACTCAATGGCCCAAAGGGTCTCTTCTAACCCTCTTTATTATTATTATTATTATTATTATTATTATTATTATTATTATTATTATTATTAACATTGAGGCGGGGAGACCATCTGTCAGGGGTGCTTTGCTTGTGCTTTTGGTGCAAAAAGGCAGAAGGGGGTTGGACTCAATGGCCCAAGGGGTCTCTTCCAACCCTCTTTATTATTATTATTATTGCTTGGTGGCCAACTATAGTCCAGTCCTCCAATGGTCTAAAGCAGGGGTCCCCAAACTAAGGCCCGGGGGCCGGATGCGGCCCACCAAAGCTATTTATCCGGCCCACACGGCACAAGGGCTGAAGGGGGTTGAGCTAAATGACTCAAGGGTTCTCTTCTTCTCTTACAACCATTATTATTATTATTATTATTATCATCATCATCATCATCATCAAAGCTGGGTGGCCATCTGTCAAGGGTGCTTTGCTTGTGCTTTTGGTCCACAGAGGCAGAAGGGGATTGGACTCAATGGCCCAAAGGGTCTCTTCCAACCTTCTTTATTATTATTATTATTATTATTATTATTATTATTATTATTATTATTATTAACATTGAGGCTGGGTGGCTATCTGTCAGGGGTGCTTTGCTTGTGCTTTCGGTGCAAAAAGACAGAAGGGGATTGGACTCAATGGCCCAAAGGGTCTCTTCCAACCTTCTTTATTATTATTATTATTATTATTATTATTATTATCATTATTCTTAACATTGAGGCTGGGTGGCCATCTGTCAGGGGTGCTTTGCTTGTGCTTTCGGTGCAAAAAGACAGAAGGGGATTGGACTTAATGGCCCAAAGGGTCTCTTCCAACCTTCTTTTTATTATTATTATTATTATTATTATTATTATTATTATTATTATTATTATTATTATCATTATTCTTAACATTGAGGCTGGGTGGCTATCTGTCAGGGGTGCTTTGCTTGTGCTTTCGGTGCAAAAAGACAGAAGGGGATTGGACTCAATGGCCCAAAGGGTCTCTTCCAACCTTCTTTATTATTATTATTATTATTATTATTATTATTATTATTATTATTATTATTATTATCATTATTCTTAACATTGAGGCTGGGCGGCCATCTGTCAGGGGTGCTTTGCTTGTGCTTTCGGTGCAAAAAGACAGAAGGGGATTGGACTCAATGGCCCAAAGGGTCTCTTCCAACCTTCTTTATTATTATTATTATTATTATTATTATTATTATTATTATTATTATTATTATCATTATTCTTAACATTGAGGCTGGGTGGCCATCTGTCAGGGGTGCTTTGCTTGTGCTTTCGGTGCACAAAGGCAGAAGGGGGTTGGACTCAATGGCCCAAAGGGTCTCTTCCAACCTTCTTTATTATTATTATTATTATTATTATTATTATTATTATTATTATCATCATTATTCTTAACATTGAGGCTGGGTGGCCATCTGTCAGGGGTGCTTTGCTTGTGCTTTCGGTGCACAAAGGCAGAAGGGGATTGGACTCAATGGCCCAAAGGGTCTCTTCCAACCTTCTTTTCATTATTATTGCTGTTATTATTATTATTATTATTATTATTATTATTATTATTATTATTATTATTATTATTATTGCTCAGTGGCCAACTATAGTCCGGCTCTCCAATGGTCCAATGGATTGTGAACTGGCCCCCTGTTTAAAAAGTTTGGGGACCCCTGGTCTAAAGGATCATGAACTGGCCCCCTGTTTAAAAAGTTTGGGGACCCCTGTCTTAGGGTGACAATATACATTATCTACCACAATTCCCCCCCAGCCATCTTAGACCTAAGAGAGGACTTTTTCAAAAATAAAATTATCAAATTGTAGAATCTGAATCAATGATCAAATACACTTTTACTCATTTATTTTTGTTAAAATAGGCCTGTAAATCAGGACCATTTGGGGACTATATACAATGCATATACGTATATATTATTTTTATTGTTTGGAGGAGCAGCTGTCTACTAGACAGTTAGAGAATCTCCTGTGCATTCCACCATTGTCCACTTCTGGTTTATATCAATACCAGCGTATGGGATTTCAGGCATGATGGATTTGTGTAATTGAGTAATAGATACTACTCTTCACACACTACATGACTGGACGAGCTGAATGAATATGCTTAGATTACACCAATCAAAAAGAAATGTGAATTCTAATTTGTTGTAATTACCGATGAAGTAACAGCAGGAAAAAAAACACTAGAAAATGAAAACAAATTGCCAGATAAACCCACTCAAAGTGGTATTTGATTTGTTGCAGTTGTGCTATTTGTCAAGTTTATTCTATAATTTCATCTGGGATTAATACAAATGTGGATTTTGTAACATTCACAACTATTTTTTTTCTACATGTTTTCAGCTTTTCTGGGTTGTTGTAACTGGCTAGATAGCCATCCAGCCAGCCAAACATTCAAAAGAGCAAGTGAGTGCATAACAACAAATGTATTGAATTCTAAGAGAACCTCAAACTTTCAGAATTTTACCACTGGAGAACATTTGGGGAGAAGAAAAGTTACTTTTGACCATAAGCATGTCTGAAATCTGGAATGGGGAGGGTTTGCAGAGGAAAGAACCTAAGTCATGTTGGTACCCAAAACAACCCATGAGAAGAAAGCAACATTAGACCAGACCCGCTTGTGCAATACACAGAAGTGAGAAGTACTTTGAGATTCACCGAGATGTTTACTTCTATACATTTCTTTCCTACATAGAATAAATGAAGTAGGCAATACTTTTGTCTTCAAGTAGTGCAACTATTTTGACTGTGGAGGCACGACATTTTATGTCACTGACTTCCATCTTTTTGTGTCACCCACAGTTCGGTTCTGGTACATTTAAAATTCAGTGAAATCAAATGTGAAGCTTGAATATGCAAATATATGAAACACAGACCAATTGTGGACTGAATAGAACAAAGAAAAGTCTTTAGATCATCTCTGAATCATATCTAAAATTTCTTTATCTTAAGTTAAGTATGTCTCAAATAATATGCTGAGATTTATGAATGAAAATAACATGATAGCTGCCTCCAGGAAACTTAGGTACATTGCTAAAAGTTTATGATTGCTTAGTAATTTACTGGTGTAGAATGGAGAGTTAGAAAATATTTCTACATGACAAGCAAAGTCACTGACAGTTGCCTTCTTCCAATTTGAATGGACTTTGTATTATTTCTGCTTAAGTGGCTTATAGAAGCTATCACTTCCAGTATGTAAGCATTAAAAATGGGATAGATGTTGCCCAATTAATTTTTGGAAAGCACTAAATTGCAAAATTGTCATTCAGGCAGAACAGACCATTAAAATGTTATTTTATAGAAAGAAATATAAGATTGTTTATTTTTCTCAATTACATCATTATTTGTTTAAAACAACACACATAGGGATTTACTGATAATATTTATATGAAAAATAAAAGAGATTAAGATAATAAAAATAGTAAGTAATGCTGCAGTTTTTGGTATGTTCTGTTAAATGAGAATAACATAAAGGGTTCATTCGTAATATTCCATTTATTGGAATATATAGCTTGTTGCCCTGAGATTTTTGAATATAGGGTGGGATGTATATATTTTCTATGAATAAATACTAGGAAAGGTCTGGCTGAATCATCAAAAGAAATCAATTAAATCGATATATGATACAATATGGTGATGACAGTGGGACATGGGTGACAGAGGAACTATAAAAAGAATTTTTTAAAATGCCATGCATTTTACAGAACTAGAATTTTTCCAAGAGCATTTTCAGTGATGGAAGATGGACAGAGAAAATTTATAATCGACTCCCCCATCACTCCTCTGCCTCATGCCCATATATCCTTAAAAGATACCCTGGAAATCCTTACAAACAGAAAGAGAGATGAGGCTGGAGGTTTCAAAGGAAGAAGATTTGACTAAATATCCTTCTCTTCCCCCCTTCCACTTTAGAATATTCTAAGAAGAATACTGATAGGAACATATTCTGGATTCAACATATTCTTAAGGAATTACAGGGGGGGAAAGGAAAAGATTGTTTAAATATAGAAATGAACCAGAATCAGTGGGAAAGAATCAGCATCACATTTAACCTATATCATACAGATGAATCTACACACTTTATACAAGAGTTGAGAAATTTCCTTTTCATTTACAATATCAAAAATGAAAGTTATCCTAGGATAAAATCATTCCTCCCTCATCAACTGAAATGCTTGGTATTGGAAACTAATAACAATACAGCACTAGCAATGAAAAATCTGACAAATCAAATTTAATTAAAAAGGGGCAAATAAGATGACCTCCTTTCCTAAAACATACAGAAATCAAGACTACGGAAGCTAAGCCAAATATAGAAGCTAAACTACTCTAGCTTCTGATGATGGTGAAACCAAATACTCATTTCATTTGTGTTTTTGATTTAGCATAACAACATTACTGAGAAATTGTTTGCTAATGGTTCAATAGGCAAAGACAGGCTGAAAACTTGTAAACTGTTCAGAAATTGTTAACAGATTTTTTTATTGCTTTGTTTTGCTTAAGCATGGAAAAATTAAACCAAATGAAATAATAGAAATTCTCACAGCAAAAACATCTACAAAAATTGTTACAGCGTGTGCAGGTGCACACTCGTACACACACACAAGGATATAAAACAAAGGTGGGGAATCAATGGCCTGCCAGCTGCGGGAGGGCTATGTCATCCATAATCCTGAAACAAGGGCCAACATAACTGAGGCTGATGATGATCAGTTTCACTAAGGTTGGCATCACCTGGTGCGGCAGCTCATGGTATCACCCCAGTGATCTTTTCCTATATTAAACCATACCACATTATGGTAGCCAACATACCAGAAAATTTGACAAACTCAGCAACTATTAAAAAACAGCAATGAAAACAACAGCTAATGCTTGCAGTATGTGGAGATAAAACCTAATGATTCAGTATCATTCAAAATGAATAATGACAGCTCTGGCCAGAGTGAATATACACTAGAAAGTGATGCCTGGCAGAAAGGCCAGGCAAGGAAGAAGCCCCCCCTCCCACAAGCACATGGCTGGCCCAGGGACAGACAGCAGAGACCATCACATTGAGACTTTAACATGGAACATGAGCAGAATTCTGGGAAATGTAATTTAGGGCAAGGCCTTTTGAATTCTCTGCCACAGGGGTCCTCACCTTCCCAAACTACATTTCCCAGAATTCTGCTTACTGCCTTGTGCCCCCCTCCTCCCCTCTGAAAGATTTTGTGTCCATTCTCTAAAAGAATTTTGAGATAAAAGGGGATTATTGGGAGTTGAATCAACCCTGTGAGGTAGGCAATTTGAGAGGCAATAACTCCAAAGTTTATCTAATAGGTTTCTTATTTGGGCGTCCTTTGGCTGTGCTTTTCCTGCCAGGTAGAAGGGGGTTGGACTGGGTCTTCCAGTGAAATAGTACTGTTAAGTTTATGTTGGTTAAATCTCTCTAAAGATCAGTAGAAAGATCAGTAGCAAATCTTTCTGAATCTTGAATGGAATGATTTATTTATTTAATTTATATACCTCTCTTCTCCCCCCCAGGGGACCCAGAGTGGTCTTACACAATGGCAGAATTAAATGCCACATATAATACAACATGTAGTAAAAACCAAACATAAAACACAAATAAAAGCCAGCATCCAAATCAAATTAAAACAATTAAAACCATGTGACTATTACAACAGGGGAAGTTTTGAGCCAAAGTCAGAGCCAATCCATGTTCGACTTAATAATAATTCACTGAATTCATCAGGTCATATCAACTCATATCTTAGGATGGGCCAAAAACCTGGTCCCACAGCCAGGTCTTCAGCTGCTTCCTGAAAGACATGAGTGAAGGGGCATTCCTAATCTCCCTTGGCAAGGAGTTCCACAGCCATGGAGCCACCACCGAAAAAGCCCTATCCCTCATCCCCGCCAACCACACCTGTGATGGCGGTGGGACCCAGAGCAGGGCCTCACTCAAGGATCTTAATCTGCGGGATGGCCCGTAGGGGAAGATACATTCTGAGAGGTAAGTTGGACCAGAGCCATGATACTCTGGTTATGTTGTATAATTGAAAATAGAAATTCAAGGAGATAACTCTTGTAATTTTTTAAATGTAGTTCATAAAAACCTTTTAAAATTTCCAAAAATTGGTGAATGTGTGAAACATTCTGAAACTTGGTGGGAGTAGCAGTGGTAAATGAGATCTACAATTGTAGCAAGTTTCATCCTGATAGCTCTAAAAATGAGGGAGAAAGGAGCCCCAGAAGCTTCTCTATTTGCACAATTACATAATGAAAAAGTAACGAAAATTTTGTTATACCATTATATGGACCCCTTACGATATTTTAGGAGCACTTTAGAAATGATCCCACCACCCAATTTAGTAATGAGTATTGAAATATTGTTTTTCATTGATAGCACAGACCTAATATCAACAATGGGGAATATCTGGTCTTCCATAAACTGTGGGCTACAAAAACCACAATCATACATCCTTGCCCATGCTACATGGTGATGATGGGCATCATAGATCAAAATTTTATTTCAAACAGGGATGTGTTATTGCCCCAACCTTATTTTCTATCTTTATCATTATGATACTTCACCTTGTTGATGGGAAACTTCCCACTAGCATAGAAATCATCTATCTGACAGATGGCAGACTGAAAGGCAAAATCAAAGTCACAACAACAGATCTAATATGCTGATAATAATGTAGTCTGTGCTCATTCAGAGGAAAATCTACAAGCCACTCAAAACGCTTTGCAGAAACATATGACAAGCTTGGCCTCTCATTGAAAACCAAAGTGTTTTTACAACAGGCACCAGCCAATCTCTCGGCAATGCCAGAAGTACAGCTTAATGGTGTAACATTAGAAAATGTTGACCATTTCCTCTACCTTGGCAGCCACCTCTCCATAAAAATCAACACTGAAACACAATACCGCCTCAGCTCTGTGAGTGCAACATTTTTCCAAATGGAGCAGAGTGTTTGCAGACTGGGAAATTTGTAGGGAGACCAAGGTGCTTGTTTATAAAGCTATTGTCCTCTCAACTCTGTTATATGTCTTTAAAATGTGGACTGCCTACAGATGTCACACTCAACTCCTGTAATGATTCCATCAGGATTGCCTCTGAAAAATCCTGCTAATCTCTTGGGAAGACAGATGAGAAATGTCAGCATTCTGGAAGAAGCAAAGACCATCAGCACTGAAGTGATGCTCCTCCACTGGACTGGCCACTTTCTCCAAAAGCCCAATCACTGTCTCCCAAAGGAGCTACTGTACTCCCAATTAGAATGGAAAATGGAAGATTGGTGGTTTAAAGAGGTTTAAAGATGGGCTTAAATCTAACCTTAAAAACTGTGGCATAGACACTGAGAACTGGGAAGCCTTGGCCGTTGAGTGCTCTTACTTAAGGTCAGCTGTGACCAGCAGTGCTGTGAAATTTAAAGAGTTTTGAATTTAGGGTGAAAGGGAGAAACGTGCAAGAGGAAGGCACATCAAGCCAACCCTGACCGGGACTGTCTTCCATCTGGAAACCAATGACATCACTGTGGAAGAACATCGGATCAAGGATAGGGCTCTACAGCCACCCACTACCACCAAGACATAACACCTGGAGGGCCATCATATTCAGACAACAAGCGATCACCTAAGTAAAGTAAGAAAGGTCAAAATATCTGGAGAACTATGGGTTGACCAGCCTAGCTTATTTAAAATAGCAAAGGGCTGTTGCCTAACCACTCCTGTAATATCTAAAGAAATGGCAAACTCTTGGTTTCATTCAGCCATGTCTCTTACAGATACTACTTGCATTGTCTATCTACTGGTCTGAAAGAGGAAAATATTAGCTTCTAACTTTCCAAATGTTTAAGGTTTCTGGAGACAAGTGACAGTTTGAGATACATTTGGAATCTATGAAACATTTAAAATATTTGCCTTTGAATGCTAATTGGAGAAAGATGATTATGGGAACCAAAAGCTGTTTAAAACTTTGTATCCTCAAACTTCTCTTTTAGCATTATTTTTAGTTTTGCTCTTGACCCAGTGATAGCTGCTTGCTGTTACTGTTTCAGGCCACTGTCTAGCCTGAAGTCTTCTCAGTAATTTAAGACATTTTAGCTGAATCAGAAACAAACTACTGTAAGGGAATATCATAATTTCTCAGTGTAATCACATTTGAGAAATCTATGATGGAAGATGACAATAATTTTTCATCCTCTAAACACTGAATTCTCTTTTGTATGCACACAAGGCATAGTTTTTTCCCTATGGGCACAATGTTTATAGGCATTTCCCCTTCACATTTTTCATTTAGAGTGTAATGGAGATATTTCCCTAATTTCCAAAGACTCCACTTACGAATCACTTCCACATGTTGCCACTTTCCCTCATCTGTCAAAATTAATGTCATTGACATAACGTACTGCACATTTCAGAGGGAGAAAAAGCATCATGGACAATTCCAAATTAGACTGGTATCGCAACAGTAATGATATGGAATAGTGATTATCAATGGTATCCTAGTGCTTACTTCAACTTAGTTTGGGTGTCAAGTGATATGGTGTTCAAGATTTGAGCTTTTGAGATCAATTGTATATTTCCTATTCCCATTCTAGTATCATTCCATAGAAGGAAATGCAGACAATTATCGAGGTCATATGTCACAATCTAGATGCATGTAACTAACATCTCCCATTATACTTGCCTTATTCATAAATGCCACTGCTGAATTATAAGTTTGGTAATATTTTATCTTTCTTTCTGCTCCTGAACATTTTTTCCCACTGTCTCTTACTATGAATTCATAAATGAAATGCAGATTTTTCTCAAATTGGAACTATGCACTACACACACAAAAGGAAATATGCATTATACACAAGCATACTCAGATCTTTGTCACTTTGCAGCTATAGGAGTAAAGCCAATGAAGTATGATGCGAAAGTCCTTAGATTGTTTAGGTTGCTATGATCTATTGCCACAGGTCCAGAAGCATTGAAATATTGCTTTTCAGAATCTTAATTCACCATTTTATGCAGCATATACTGAAATGCTTTTTATTTTGATTGTGGATGAATGAGAGATAAGACTGTAGCCCCTAAACCCAGCAAATGTGGAGGGTTGACTGTATGCATTATAGATTTTCTACTTGTACTCATAGAGAAAAATATGTTTGTCTAACCAGGACCTATGTTCGTTTTAGTAGTTTTTTTTTTTTTTTTTAAACTCATTAGAAGCAAACCAAGGGTGCAAGTTGTAATGTATTTGAAAACAAAGTTTTTTTTTAAACTTGGCGTTAATACTAAATGTCTTTTAGTAGGTGAATGTTTAAAAATCCTCCCAATTTTGCTTATGCTTCTTTATTGTATTTCTTACAAGATAAAATAATCAGAGAACATAAATTTATCTGCAGCACAAATTTGAGCATATTATAAGTCAAAATAGAAGGGAAAAATTCCAAAGCAAATGTGCAACAAGAGCACATTCTTCTCCTCCTATGTCTAGAAGAGACTTGCACTCTACCACCCTGAAAGTGTCAAAACACTAAACAAATCAACTTAGGGGACCGCTATAGTAAAAATTGATATAGTATTTGGGCCACATTTGTATTAGATAGTGCCAAATGAGTTCAGCGTGTGTGACTGGTAACAAAGGGGCTTGATCTAACAAGTATCAGATAAAATTTGGCTATATTTTCTTTGAACTAGTAGATTAGAAGTGATATCCATATCTTTGACCTATATCATGAATGATGTGGTTCTCTAGATGCAAGGAACCTTAAACTGTGGAATATTAGAAAGCTCAGAATTATGGTTCATCTCCTGTTTATTACTTTGTACAATCCTTGTGAACTGGAAAACCTTTAAAGGCAATTTTTTCTTTAAATTTACTTTTAGCTATATAAATAACAGACAGCCTACAAGGATGTCTAGAGTGACACAGAGAATAATTTAAAAAGAAAAGTTCAGATATTGAAATAAACAGCTTGACTAAGAAAAGGAAATCACATAGTGTGAATTAAAAAAACAGTATACTCAGAGAATATTAACTAAACTACAAAAATGTTTGGAAATTCCATCTTACTTTTCACAGTCACACCTATATAAATGTACACATTCTCAGAGGTGCCAAGTGTTACCTTCCCTTTCCTCGTAAATTATCTTTGTGCCATTAGGTAAAATAACTCATTGATTAAGACGACATAAAGAACAAAAACCCTTAGAAAAAATATTGAGATCAAAAGCCTGTCAAAGACTAAGGAGGAAAGAGCAATACTACTTGAACTGTTTCAAGAGTGAATTCACTGCAGACAAATAAAAACAAAAGGATTACATATTGAAAAGTATAAAATATTACTGCATTTTGGAACTGAATCAAAGAGGTCTTCCAAACTGAATCTGTCACTTCTGTGCTAAACATAGTCTTACAATGTTAAAATGTATATATGTTCAGCCCATAATTTTCTAGGAAGGCAAATACAGGGAAAAGGAACTCTTGAAAGGAGAATTACTGGACATGAAAGTAATATACACTCCTTCCCATTTCAATGTCCTTGCCCTAATCCCACTGCTGTAAAGCAATTTAATTTTGTTTTCTTTTACAACCAGCTTCTGAAGTACCACCCTCCCTGTTGGGAAAATCACCTCTGAAAAGATGGAGTAGGAAACATAGTTCCCACAGGTAGAGTTGAACTGAGAATTGCAGTCCAGTTTTTGGAGGGCTACATGGTTTCTACTCCTGTGATAGCTGTTCGTGTTCACACATTTCCACATTATTTTGGAGAAAGAAGTCGGGTATATTCAATTGTCAGAATTTCTCCAATTCAAGGATATATTGTTTGGAGGTGAGTTATTCAAAGTTAAATATATATCCCTAAGTTCACAGTTCCCATATCTTCTAGAGGTTTTTTTTGTTACAGGTCTAAATGCATCTATTTATATCATTTTATAAGTTAGTTATACACTAAATTCCTAGTCCATTTACTTCTTCTGATTATAGATGGACAAGCTCTTTTAAGATCATCAAAATGTTCTCTCTCTCTCTCTGCTGCCATGAATTGGAAGAACTCAGAACGTCTTTCAAAGGAAATCTGGTAAGTTAGAGAAAGGAGAAAGTGGGTTTGATGATCATCAACACTGGGAATATTTAAGAGCCTGCAGTGATCATTTCAGGGGAAGCAAAGGAGCTCCCTTCAGGTTAGATCAGGCATGGGAAAACCTTGGCTCTCCAGGTGTTTTGGACTTTAACTCCCACAATTCCTAACAGCTGGTAAGCTGCCTGGGTTAGATTCAGACAGACCTATCAGAGTTGCTATTCGACCAGAATTTGCCCAAATCTCACCGCTCAGAGTTTAATGTAATTTGTAGCATATACACTATAGAAATTGTGAGACAGGTCATACAATAAAATACTGTCAAAACATGTACTTTCTAAAAATCTACAAAAGTACACAAAAACAGCAAAATCATGACAGTAAAAAGATATACTGGTTGAGCATCCCTAATTAAAAATCAAAACTCTTTAAATGCTTCAAAATGTGATACTTTTTGTCACCAGCCATCCACCTCCACCTTTAAAGTGGTTGCTGAGGTGTGCCTGCTCATTCATCCATTCATTCGCAGGTTTTATGCAGAATAGGAAACTGACCACAGTATTTTCTGCAAAAGACACATTTCTGCACAGAAAATGCTTTTTTGCGGGGGGGGGGGGGGTGAATTTTGTAAAAAAAAAAAAAAGTAAGTAAATTCAAGGACAGTCTGCAAACTTCTTAAATAAATATTTTAAAATAAATATAGTGATCCTCTTCCATGCAATGCAAGACTAGCAGCCAGGTATTGGGAGGCCTTTCTGCCTGTGGTGTGGGGACCGAAGCTACCGGATAGACTTTCCTGCTTTTCTCCCAGCAGGAAAATAATTGCTAAAATTACTAATGCCACTTTCCAATAGGAAATTCTCAAGGATTACATCTCTAATTCTCAAGTTTTTAGGTGAGACACCTCTGCTACATATTCAAAGACAGGCAATCAAGGAAGAAAAGCTACAATGTTTCTATCTCAGTTTCAAGCCATAACAACAATTAATAATAACAATAATAGGGATATTCTGTTTCTATCTTTTCATCCATCTATTCACCCATCCATCCGTCTTTCATGAGTGGAAAAAGCACAATAACAAACAGATTCATGTTATAGGACATCTAAGCCTGACTTTCAGATTTTTCTGGCTTGTTTCCATGCTATTCCACCCTCCAAAACTCTGGAATTGAAGTGAGAAGTGATTCATTGGCTGCAAGTTGACATTTGTGGCACTTTTTGTGAATGTGACTCAAGCATTTTACACAATTCTTTAGATTTTGTTTCCAAAACATATGGCATTTCAAAGGCAATTTGCAAGTGAAAAAAACCCAGAAGTTTTCACCATACCATATTTTTGGTACTTTGGAAAATGTAGCCATGTCTTTGGAGACAAGTCAATGTACAGCTCCAGCTCCCAGTTTTATGAAGCTATAAAGAAAGATAAACGATTCTCTATACAAAATAAAAACTCAATAGAGAGTTATATTTAAAAGCTGGAAACTGCATTTACTATCACTCAGAAATGAAATACCACACAGGTAAAGCTGTTTTGAAATGAAAGACTATCTGATGAAGCTAATCTACACATTTCTATGGTTCCAAAGTAAATAGACCCTTTACTCACCATGTCTAAACATTGTTTCTATAACCTCCTTTTGATAAAATGTGGAAAGGTTAAATGACATGTCATTATTTACCTTGACTAATGAATTTCTCCATGTTGTCTTTAAAGGGCTGAATGTGCTCTTCCAATGAAAACTGGCAAACTTTTCCTGCTTCTGTCTCACATGCTGAAAATTGAAGTAACAACTTTGGATTACAATGCTATTAATTACAAACAACCTTCTCCCCCCACCCCTTTATTTTCACCCGCAGTCTGATCCTTTGACCTGTTGGCTCCAGCAACCCAAGAATGGCCTGCCATAACTGTTTGGTCTATGCAAAATCACATAAGATGGAATGCCTTGCTATCAGGTCTTGGATTGGTACAGTCAGTGTTTTGTTCAGTTGACAAAAAGCCATCAAGGGCAGAATAGAATAGATTGTACAGATTGGGACAGGAGGTCAGGCTAATTCATTTACATGTCACTTTAAAAACGTGCCATGCTTCCCTCATAAAAGATTGCAGTTTAATCTGAGAACATAACTTGAACACAGAAGCAACAGAGCATTTTCCTTCTTTTTTTGTTTCAAGAAGAATTTAACAAAATTTGAGTGTGAAAGAATGCTAAGCTTTTTTCTGCATAAGCATAAACCAATGTCTCAATTCCTTTATGAAATCTTGTTCTTCCCAAACATATACCCCCAAATTCAAATTCAGACTACCTGTAGGAAAAGTACAAGCCCTCAACCTTTCTTTCAGATTACATTCTTGAAATGGCACTGTGTTCTTATCAGTCAGAAACACATATACTATGCCTTGCATGGTGTATCAGAGGACACTAAAAGAATGGGAAGAAATGTGGAAATGCTTTCTAGGTTACAGATGTTATTCACCACCGACCTAGGTCCAATTGCTATTTTCAGTTGCAGTATATCTATGGAATCATTGACTTACTCCTTCAGCAAATGGTTCCGTGGACTTAGCTGGGAGTAACAATTAAATATAGGCCAGCATCTTTAAAACTGTACTTGGAAAAAATGATTCAGGCAGTCTTGTTCATAATGGAAACTGAATAACACATTAATCATGTTACCAGTTTACAGAATTCAGTTACAATACTGAAATCTGATGCTCAAATAAAAGTTAAAAAATAAAAGTTAAATGAAAGATCCTTGAGAAGTTACTTTAAATAATGAGCATTGTACAGCTGTTGATTTTATTTCACTGGTGGTTTTGGAACTTGTTGGCATTCTTCAAATGCAGACCATTTTCATTAAGATGTTCATCTGAACTATTTGTTAAAATGTTGATTACAACAGAATGTCAAGGAAGGCTAAATCAAAGCCTTGTCATGATGGCACTTTGTCAGACTTCATAACAATCTAAAAAGATTGCCTTTGGCAAAAACTGGAAAAAAAAACTGAAATTAGTTGTTTAAAAAATGTTTAGAAAAATTTATACTACATGCTTTTAAAATATTACTTCTCTAGAAGCATAAATTTCACATGGATAGAGTTTTGAAAAAACAGTATTTCATTAGTGTAGCTAAAGGAGAAGAGTCAAAATGAGGCAGACTACTAAGAATTCTTGGTTAAAACAAAATAGCTTGGAGTTCATTGGCAGCAGTAGGGCTCCAAGAATTAGGAATTAGGCAGAACTTTAGAGCAGTTTAATAGTCAAACTTTTTACTTAAAGTTAACTGAATTAACTATTAACTATTTGGTAAGAAACTAACACATAAACACAGCATCTGTCTCACAGGGACAAGCTTTAGAAGCATATACAACTTGTGCAAATGAAAGAGCACAAATGATATTTCTAAACTTTGTGGCATGGACTACTTGGTTACAGTAATTTGCTGAGGCTTAGATCACACACACATGTAAACATGCTTAACTACAGTACCATGTGAATTTTCTTGACCTCAATGAGACCATTCATGGTTACAAAGTTAAAAATACATAAAAGTGTTTACAGGCTCAGTGCCTAAACAAATGCTACGTTAAGTCAATTTCACAGCAAATGCAGGGTCTGCAGTGCAATACAAACTTGTTTTGATAACTTATGTGGTCTCTTAACTTCTGTTCCCTCTTCTAGCAAAACTGATGTACTTTCTGAGCACCAGTTGAAAGCAGAAAAAAGCCACACAGAAGTGAATGTATATCAGCGGTAGGGAGAGTATGCTTTGTGGGCTCCATGTAATCTCAGTCTCCTTTCTACAACCTCCCCCAGGTCTTGACTGAACACAAAGTCTCCACAATCCCCACATTTTTTGGGCAAAACTCACCCTCCAAACAGAAAAAAAATGTCTACTAATTGCCACTTCAGATCCAGGATTAGTAGTTTATGTGAAAAACACCTCCACCCCACAGCCACTCCATATATACAGAACTAATTATCAAAAAGTTGGTTCTTGTTATATCTGTGTATGATGAACTTGTTTTTGGCTAAAATTTGGAAATGAGGGTTCCAGCACTTTCTGGGGAACAGGAGAAGGTGTTCACCTCTGATGTGTATGGTTAACGATCCATATTAAGTAAAGAAAATTTTCACCCTCCTTAATTGTTCAAAGAAATTTCAGAAATGGGAAGCTAATATTGCTTTTTCTTCCTTAATTGCAGAGCTAGATACAACCTGAAACCTGTATACCTTTTAATTCCAAACAATGGGACAAACAGTTGGACTTTTATATATGGAATGCCTATCTTCTTGTGTGTGTGTTCTTGTGTGGAACCATAGTTCAAAGGCACTGCTATCAAAATCTCGCACAAATCTTATCACAATTAAAATGTGTTCATTTAAATTTTAGAAATCTGTTGTTTTATAATAATATGATGTTTTATAATAACCTCAGTGGTCTGAGGTATAAGGATTTTAATGATAATGATAAATGTTGTCATTTTAGTCTATTTATATCATTTATGCAATGTGTTTATACTATGTGTTGGGTTATTGTTCATATGCTTGGGTTGGGGAGATGTGGTGTTTTTATATCATGTAGCCTTGTTTTTACCTTTTTTCCTGCATTGAGTCCCACCCATGGGAGCAAAGCAGGATAATAATAATAATAATAATAATAATAATAATAATCTGCCATGTTTTTAAACAAGAGGAAATTATGAACACATCTCATATTTGGAACCCTCTTTCTACTGATTTTTTTTTTAAAAAAAATATACGTATAGAATGTGATTTTCTAAATATTTATTGAATGAGAGACTTGCATCTGATCTGGTTATCTCAAAATTATATAGAAATACTTGATGTTGGAGACTTTAACAGGAGCCTAGAATTTAATATAAAGAAACAAAACCTAATTTATCTGAATAGCATACTTTTTCAACAGAAGAGAAAGACTTCTCCGTTTTCTTTTATTAATTTTTGGTATTGTTAGAACTTTGCTAAGGACTGTTGGGGCTTCAGAAGCTTCTGCAGACAGCTCCTAGTTTGAAATTTTAAGGACAGTAAAACATGACTCACAGATTGACTGAAATCCTGGCTTTATTTTCCATATGGTTTCGGTTTAAGAGTCTGCATGCAGAAATGTTCCAGTCATTTAACCCTTTCATGGAAGTTTGCAGAGGCTACTGAAGTATGTGGGTGAAGGACAGAGCATCGACTAGTCCCAGCAGAGTTCTATGAGGCAATGCAGTCATGCAAGCTACTGATGAGTTCAGTAGTCCTCTTACTTTAACTGGAAATGAGAAGTACATGTGGAATGCTGGTTGTCATCCTCTGAGATCCTAGCCTTAGAATATTGTTACATGCCAATTCTGTGTCTGAGGCTGTATCTAATATTAGTATTACTATTATTATTTTTATGTTTATGTTTATTTATATCTCTACAGGGTAGAATCAATGCAATGATCCATTATACATGTGTAATTTGTACTGTTTTTAGTGTTGTGAGCCACTTGTTTAAGGGAAGAAAGTCTTGTTTAAGGGAAGAAAGTGGGATATAAGTAAGTATAATATGTATGTATTATGCAGATAAGTAGAAGAAAAAATAAAATATTCATTTAGAAAGAATTGTTTACCTGCATTTTAACCTAGTAACTTCATGTGAAATAACTGTAATATTTCAGTATTTTATCATAAACAAAATTTGTTAAATATATAATATATGAGACCTATTCACATGATCAATTTCATTTCTTGTCTGTTTAGCACTATCATCATTAACGCTTGTGCCATACAGTGCTTTCAAGAGGAACAAATTGCCATAACTCAACATTTAATAAACTTGAAGAGGCACCTTATTACTGTTCCTTATCCCATATGTAATAGCACTTTAATGGAACCTCTCCCCATATTCCTCCTTTTTTCACTCTGATTTTATCAATAGACCCTTGAGCTCTACACTAGTCACCTTTTGCCGTGTGCAAAATTGATGCTCGGGCTTTTAAAGTAATTGTCTTGTTATGTCATTTTTGTTTATTGTTGGAATGTTTTAAATTGCTGTTAAATTTTATACATGTAATGCTATGTTATGTTGTTGTTCGGGCTTGTAAGCTGCCCGGGTCCCTTTGGGGAGATGGGCGGGGTATAAGAATAAAGATGATGATTATTTATTTATTTATTTATTTTGAACATGTTAAGACTGTTGTTTATCCAGTTATCGCAGAATTTAAGATACACCAGTTTCTCCTTTATGCCTAAAAGAAGCGAAGGTCCCACTACGGAATAGGTCTATATACATCCAGGAAGCTTTTAAATACTGCTCCTTTTTCTCAATGGTTTTTACTTGTTGAATGATGCCATGCTGAAAGAGAATATTGTTACATATTAATATAATAAAATTTTAAAAAACTTTATTTATATTTATATAATAGTTACCTGGACAAAATGCAGTCTTACTTATGCAAGTTACATATAGATCTGATGACTACCATGTAAAATTAATGAGATTACTATAATAGGGTCTTCAGATAGTAAGCTAGGCCCCTTTGCAGATCCCACGCAGGACCTGGTATGGATCTGCACAGCTGCACAACTGAATTTTGCCTTTATTCATTCCTAATGGTTATTTTCCCTTTGGAATCTGCCCTATCTTTGTGGTCTTAATTCTCCTTCTGAGTACAGCCATCTCCAGATCTTACATTTACATTCTTCTCTGCAGACAGAGAAGAATGTAAATGTAAATGTCTCCCCACCCCACAACTATCTCAATTTTTCTCAACAGCTCCGATTAGTCCCCTGCCATCCCACTTTCCACCTGCTTATGAATTGACACAGTTTTCATGTTATCTCCCAACTTACTCTTTTTGTCATTCAGCTTACTTCTTTTACTTCAGATGAATTACAATGCTGCAAAAGTCATTTTTGCTCAGCTATCTCAGCAAATGGAAGAGGGCAATCTTGCCCTTCCATGCAGGCTATGACAAAAATTGATGTATCATCTCCTAGTTTGTCTGCTCATCATTATTAATAACTATTGTCACCTTGATCACACATTGATGTTGTTCAGTCACATAAGTCACCTGTGAAATATTGAAGAGCATGTGATCAGGAACCTGGGTGAATGGCACCATAGAAGTAGAGGAATGGCCAAGAAGCCAAGGAAAACATTCCCCGCACTTAAAAGTTTCTTAGCAAAGGACTCTGATAAAATATTGAAATATGATCATAATTCAAGAGCATGATTTTTGGTTTTGTTTTGCAACCTAGCTGTTGGCAATATATCACAAGAAAACAGCACCCTGCGTGATACATTGAAATGTGTGTCAGTAACTTGGGTGTGAAATAATTTGCAAAACCACTTTGGAAGCACAACAACTAGAAAGTCTATGACAGTATTAATTTTCAAGAGCCGCTGAAAGCAACTGATCTCAAGCTGCCATCTTATATACATTTCTCTAGGAATAGCTCTCATCAAACTCATAGGTTTGCAATGTTATGTTATCAATCACTTCAAGATGATCTAATGTGTGAACGAACACAGATGTGTGTGTCAAAGTAATGGAAATCCTGCAGAATAATACACAACATTTAAACTTAAATATATTGTTTCCATGGATCTCGCTTTCCAATGCTGTTTAAGAGCAAGTTGTTTTAAGGCTTGTAGCAAATACTAACATTTGAAGTCTGTAATGACAGCATTACTGAAAGTTAGAACAGCACATGACTGCATCAAGGAGGTCTGCTGACAGCCAGGGGAGATCAAAAGCAGATCAAGTTGCTTAACAAACTATATGTCACTGAACTGAGAAAGGTTAAACTGAGAATCCTGGAGAGCTGTGAAATCGAGGGGCAATCGATGGAGCCAAAGCAGCAGATATATTAATAAAATGCCTCACTGTCTATGGTCCTTTGTTTATTCGAATGTCTGGTACATAACACATTAATGTCCAGCCACATAAGGCTTTAAAACAAAAGAAGTTGGAATTGGTAGCAACTGAGCAGGATGATCAGGAAAGATAAATACTTGATGAAACTACAAATGAAAATCCTGCTTCAAATGAAGGCCCCTTTCATAAAAAAGAAGAGAAAATATGAAATGTTGGATATTTTCATGCCTGTGATACCTTTCCCACTTCCAGAGATTAGCAAAAGCGAGTACTTAATGCTCACAAAATAGGAAAAATCAGAATTTAAAAAAATTAAGAAGAAAATGGGCAGGCCAAATATATAGAAATAGGTGTGTTCATGCAAACAATATTTCCCTTTAAGGAAAACCAACAATGAATTCCCTTTTAAGCACATGTGCACCCAAGCTTAACATCCTGATTATGCAGCATAAAGAAAACATTTTACATTATAAATACAATTGTAAGTTTGTGTGGTTTCCCACAGACAGCCAACACACCAAAGTGGTCAGATATAGCAACCTATGTTAGCATTTGCTAGAATCAGGAGACTCCACGTTTTGAATGCAGTGTCCTGAAGCATCCAATTATTAAACCTCCAGGCCAAACTGATTTGCTTCAAAAGGCTTGCACATGGTTTAACATTTTGAACCTCTTATGGCTTGTTAAATTTGATTATGTTTTAGCATATTAACATTACTCATTGTTTTTACCTGTTTATTTTATGTGAACATCACATAAAATCTTATGATATAGGACAAGGTAGAAATATTTTAATTCATAAGTAAATTGCAGGTAGAAAAACACATACCCTATATACTCGAGTATAAGCCAACCCGAATATAAGCTGAGGCACCTAATTTTACCACAAAAAACTGGGAAAACATTGACTCCAGTATAAGCTGAGGGTGGTAAATTTCAGAAATAAAAATAGATACCAATAAAATTACATTAATTGAGGCATCAGTAGGTTTAATGTTTTTGAATATTTACATAAAGCTCAAGTTTAAGATAAGACTGTGTATGTTATGGTTGAGCCTTATGGCTCCGATACTGGGAGACGTGGTCGTAAGACTCCTCGGGAGTCAGATACTCTCGAGGAGCGAGAAAGGAAGCGGCTGCGGGACTTATTTGCAGAACCATCTGACGAGGATTCCTTTGAGGGTTTTACTGAGAGAATGGAGGAAGAGATGGTTAGCTCAGAGGAGGATGACATGGAATGGACTCGTGTGAGGGAGGATTTGGGTGCCACTGGCAATGATAGTATGGAAGGCGATTGGGGACCTTCAGGATTAGACCCGTGGACAAGCTGGAGGGATGGGACGGGATCCACAGCTGGGGATGCTGTGGGGCGTAGTCAAAGGTGTTTCAGTTCTGATGAGGAAAGTGATGAGGAAACGCCTGGAATTAGGGTAACAGCTGATAGTGATGAGGAGCTGTAAACTGGCATAAAATGGGGTTTGGAAGCAATGGCTAATTGCGTTGGGCAAGGTAATCTGGACGAACGCTTGGGCTCTGTGTGGGAAATTCCTGAAGACGGGTGTGATTCGTTTGCTGACTACGTAAGTTACCAAGGACACTGGGCATAGACGGCGGGAGGAACTGTGTGGGCTTTTGTTGTGCAACCTGTGCTTAATCTTAATAGCTTGGACCTCCGTCGTCTTCTTGACGGACGCCATCTGTTTATTCTGGACTGACTGACTGACTGACTACGGCCTCGGACTCTCCTTCCTGTGATTATCGTTGGACCTGGTGAACTACAAACGTCTGTATCTGCCTTACGACCTTCGGACCGGATTGGAACTTCGCTGACCGCTTCTGCCCTTGAATGCTGCGTTTGTATCTGGAAATTGCTTGCTGTGTGGAGGAGTAACCTCTTAGTTACTCAAACATAGCTTTTGGCAGCAGAGAAGCATCTGCTGCCAGTTTTTTGTATTCCTTTGAACCTTTTGTTCACCAGCTTTTGTTTGTTTTAGTCCCAGGCTGAAGTAAGCTTTTTTGGTTTAACCCGGATTAAACTCCGGTTTAATCCGGTTTATCTTTTGAACGTTTTCCTTGTGTCTTTTTACTTTTAAGGCCAATGTTTGCCTAGCCCTTGTCTTTTACGGGCATTTTTGGTTCTGTAACTCCAATAAACTTTGTTATATCTTATCTTGTGGCGTTCTGTCCTTGACAGTGTAACTCTGATCAAATCATTATTCTCATCTTCTTCAATGTAAATGTGCTTATGTATCCTTAATAGAGTAAAATAATATATGTAATAATACTAATAATAAATACAGGAAAATAATAAATGTAATAATAGAGTAAAATAATAAATGCAATAATAATAATAATAATAATAATAATAATAATAATAATAATAATAATGAAATCCAGCATATCTAGCTTGTTTGCTGTGTCATAATAACATAATAAGATCAGAGTGAAATAATAAATGTAATAATAATAATAATAATACTAAGGCCTGGCTATGGCTCACGAATGGGACCCTGAAGAAGGAGACAGAAGGCCTGATCCTTGCAGCCAAGGAGCAAGCCATCAGAACAAATGCAATTAAGGCCAAGATCGAAAAATCAGTTGATGACCCAAAATGCAGACTGTGCAAGGAAACCGACGAAACCATTGATCATATCCTCAGCTGCTGTAAGAAAATTGCACAGACAGACTACAAACAGAGGCACAACTATGTGGCCCAAATGATTCATTGGAACTTATGCCTCAAGTACCACCTCCCAGCAGCAAAGAACTGGTGGGATCACAAACCTGCAAAAGAATTGGAAAATGAGCATGCAAAGATACTGTGGAACTTCCAAATCCAGACTGACAAAGTTCTGGAACACAACACACCAGACATCACAGTTGTGGAAAAGAAAAAGGTTTGGATCATTGATGTCGCCATCCCAGGTGACAGTCGCATTGACGAAAAACAACAGGAAAAACTCAGCCGCTATCAGGACCTCAAGATTGAACTTCAAAGACTCTGGCAGAAACCAGTGCAGGTGGTCCCGGTGGTGATGGGCACATTGGGTGCCATGCCAAAAGATCTCAGCCGGCATTTGGAAACAATAGACATTGACAAAATTACGATCTGCCAGCTGCAAAAGTCCACCCTGCTGGGATCTGCGTGCATCATCCGAAAATACATCACACAGTCCTAGACACTTGGGAAGTGTTCGACTAGTGATTTTGTGATATGAAATCCAGCATATCTATCTTTTTGCTGTGTCATAAAATAATAATAATAATAATAATAATAATAATAATAATAATAATAGAGTAAAATAAATGTAATAGTAGCAACAATAATAGAGAAAAATAATAAATGTAATAATACCAATAATAATAGAGAAAAATAATGAATGTACCATATATTCTCGAGTATAAGCTGACCCAAATATAAGCCAACCAGGACCCTCACCCGAGTATAAGCTGAGGGGGGCTTTTTCTGTTATGATTGAGCCTCATGGCTCTGTTACTGACAGATGTGGGCGTAAGACTCCTCGAGAGTCAGATACTCTCGAGGAGCGAGAAAGAAAAAGACTGCGAGACATTTTTGCAGCACCATCTGACGAAGAGTCTTTTGAGGGGTTTACGGAGAGAATGGAGGAGGGGCTGGTTAGCTCGGAGGAGGATGAGATGGATTGGACTCGGGTGAGGGAGGAATTGGGTGCCACTGGCCATGATGGGATAGAAGATGAATGGGGACCTTCAGGATTAGACCCATGGTATAGCTGGAGGGATGGGACGGGATCCACAGCTGGAGATGCTGTGGGGCGTAGTCAGAGGTGTTCCAGCTCTGATGAGGAAAGTGATGAGGAAACGCCCGGGTTAAGGAGGACAGCTGACAGTGATGAGGATTTGTAACTGGCATAAAATGGGGCTTGGGAGCAATTGCAAATTGCGTTGGGCAAGGTAATCTGGACGAACGCTTGGGATCTGTGTGGGACGCTTTCCTGAAGACTGGTGTGTTTTCGTGTGCTGATACGTAAGTTGTTTTGGAATTCAGGGTCAGACGGCGGGAGGAATTGTGTGGGCATTTGTTTGTGCAAACCTGTGCTTACTCTTATTAGCTTGACCTTCCGTCGTCTTCTTGACGGACGCCATCTCCTGCTTTGAAAACTCGGACTGAACTGACCACGGCTTGTCTTCCCCCTTCTTGGACTTGGAAACTACAAACGTCTGCTTCTGGCTTTGATCTACGGAAAGGAACTGGGTCTACTCTACTGCTACAATCCTTGGCTGATCTGTTCGTGTTGGAAATCCTGTCTGCTGTGTGTGTGGGAGCGACGCAAGTTACTCTAAGCACAGTGTTGGCAGCAGAGAGGAATCTGCTGCCAATTAGTTGCATTCTTTTGTATCTTTTGTTCCTCGGCTTTTGTTTTGTTTATCCCCAGGCTGAAGCAAGCAGTTTGTTTTTACCCGGATTAAACTCCGGTTTAATCCGGTTTATCTTTTGAACGTTTTTCCTTGTCCCTTTTTGCTCCTAAAGGCTAATACTGCCTGGCCCTTGTATTTTACGGGCATTTTTGAGTTCTGTAATCCAATAAACTCTGTTATCTTGAATCTTGTGGCGTTCTGTCCTTGACATTTTCAGTCTTAAAAAGAAGGCTGAAAAACTAGGCTTATACTCGAGTATATACAGTACTTTGGCAAACTTAGTTTTCTGTGAAAGAAAAGTGCATTTTACTTTTAGAATTCAATTACAAGATATGCTTAAAGTCAGACACTCTAGAAATCAGATTTTTGTTTATGCATTCTGCCTTCCTCTTCTTCTCTCCATATGTATATTTGCATATATATGCATATGCAGATAAGTATATCTGCATGTGTGATTGTGTGTGTATGTGTCTATGTGTTCAGAATAGGAGGCACATGGTGCAGGAGGAACTTATTCTGTCCAGCAGTGACCAGTCTTCCAGAGGATGATCACAGTATGATAACCTCTTTATGTTGTTACAGAAGCTCATTAAGCTTCAACCCTATTTTTAAACATGTTCTTAAATACCTTCTGATTTTTTAAAAGCTTGCATGCTTTCAATCAGATCCCAAATTACATATGGAAAAAGAAGACTATGTTTCAGAATATCATAACAGTCAGGATGTACCCTGGGCATGGCCCCATGTAAGCCGCCCCGAGTCCCCGTTGGGGAGATGGTGGCGGGGTATAAATAAAGATTATTATTATTATTATTATTATTATTATTATTATTATTATTATTACTACCCAGTATGGTTGCTGTAGAGAGATCTGACACACACAACCCCCAGGATAAAGGATGTGGGAATATTAAATATACCGGTACATGTCAATAGAGGGACAGCAGGGAGAAAGATTACATAATTTTCAGATATTTAAAAAGCTAAGGAGAGGCAGAACTGGTTTATTAGTGAAGAGTCAATATCAAAGGTATTCAACCAAGCTACTAAGACTTACTTCCTATCTACAAAGCGACAAGTTACAGAAGTAATACACAATATTTATGTAGCACTGGGGTATGTTCATTTCTTACATATAATATTTATCCCATGTGTATCTGCCTTTAAAACAAGTCAATATTGTTAAAAACAATACTAATAGATATGCTTACTCACAGGTAAATTTCACTAATTTCAATGGAAATTAATTCCAGGTAAGGGTTTATAGAACTGTAGCCTAATAAACACTGAAGTTCATTTGTGTTTTTGGACCATGGTCTATGCCAGTGATGGGCAACCGTTTGCATTTGGTGTGTCAAAATTCACCAAAAAACCTAGCATGACTTGGATGGTGTGTCACTTTGGGGGAAAAAACCATAATTTTGCAATATGTATAGTTTAAATAACAAAAATGTATAATTGTAATATATAACTGTATACTATTTACTACCATTATTTCCATGTACAGCAATCTATGGTACTTCTTGCATTTTCAACTTCACAAAGTTTCCACACTGATTTCTCTCTATTCTAGTTTCAGTATAGTCATGACTAATGAATAATATAATAATAATATAATATAATAGTAATAATATATTATACTACAATAATAATAGAATAATAATAGAATGATATAAAATATATTAATAGGATAATATAGTAATAGGATATAATAATTATCTATCTATCTATCTATATAAATGTACTGTTCATTTGTAGGACAGAGTAAACAAAAAAAACAACTGGATGAAATGACACCAAATTTGGCCAGAAAACACTTAACAACCCAACAGATGACCACTGCGTGTCAGCAAAAATGGCTAGATGTGTCAGTGCTGACACGCGTGTCATAGGTTCACAATCACTGGCCTATGCATTCATGAAGAAGAAATTTTAGCAAGACATGGGTTGCACCTCATGATATTTAAAAATAATGTATTTGCTAGGAGTCTCAAAAACGTGATCATGGGCGCTTTAAACTGAATTATATGGGGGAGGGAGATGTTTATTTAGGATTGCTAGCACATACTGGATACCTGCATCAGACATTTTTCTGGGTGTATTTCAAATGAAAAGCAACAATGAACCCCAAACAAGCTACATACCTTTCAAGTCTTTTTTAAGCTTGCGGAGATCCTTTTGAAACTCTTCAAACTTTAACTGAGAAGCTTGAAAAAGATCTTGGGGCTCTGGAAGAGGGAAGATGCACTGCTCTTTTCCAGCATCCTGACAAAGCATAAAATAAATATGGTCAATATATTAAAAGAAAATGAAGTAGACACTATAGTGCTTAAGTCAAATATGATGTCCAAGACATACAGTAATACACTCTCATTACTCTACCACTCTCATTACTCTACTCTACTCTACTCTACATAACACTACTATGCATCAGAGTATCATAATACAGGCAAATTAACCATGAAATATCACTTAATGATTTAGTATGTGCTGATGGGAAAGAGGAGCCAAGCTTTGTATTATATTTATGTGGCTGAAGTCTTCAGATGAGTGGATGAGTTGTATGTCTCCAGCTGAGAAACAGGAGGAGGCCACAAAATATATCTTATTACATTAAAATATGAACTCAGTCTCATTGTCTGTCTTCGTCAAGATTACCAGCAGTATGACTCAGGCTTATATCTGTACAGTTATATACAACGGGGGGGGGGGGGGGGGGCGGAGATGGGGACGGACAAGATGTGACATCCAAAAATTGAATTGAGACTCCAATGAGCCCTAGCCATGGTGAATGATGAAGTGTGACATATCACCAACATGTTGATGACACCCAACTTCTACTCTCACTTTATCTAATCCTGGAGAGCCAAACTAGGACTATATGAAGGAAGCACACTGGTGTCTCTGTCCAGCCAAGATACAGGAATTGTGACTGGAAGGATTATTTGTACATCTGAATAGTATTCAGCCCACTCTGAAAAAGGTAAGATTCAGATTCAAAATGTAGAAGTACTCATTGATTTATAATAATTGCCATTAAATATCCATGTGGTTCTAAGTACCTTTTACTAGTTGAGGCTAATAAACCACTTGCAACTCTTTCAGGACAGAAATAACTTCATCATTGCTATATTCCTTTTGGAAGTCATCGTTTAATGTGTTTATAAATGACAGTTTCTGAAAATACTATGGAAACTTTGATTAGACCCAAACAAGGTGGCAAGATTGTTAAACATGAATGGATTCATTCATATCAGACTTTTGTCATCTTGGCTGGCCTCTGGTCAATTTTTCAAGTACAAGTTCTGATTTCAATCCATAAAGCACCAAACAGTTTGACGCCAGGTGATATGGGTCATTTCTTCCCACCCAGACAGTGAGGTAATCTTTGGTAACCTTTCTCCATGTCCTTTGCCAAGTGAGGTGTAGCCACCAGCACTTTGTTAATGAAAATTTCCATCAGAGAACCTTGTCTGGCAACCATTCTGCATTCTTTTCAGGAAGGACTGAATCAGGCTTTTAAAAACATTTTTAACAACCTGTTGCTGATGAATTTCTATTTTTTTATTTTGGTGACCTTTTCTTTTTTGCTCAATACTGAATTTGTATGTTTATGGTTGAATAATTATATTGATATATAATGGTTGGATGATAGATTGATATTTTAGTGGAAGTCACACAGAGAACTGGTTATGGAGCAGCATATGAATGTCACAATTCAATAAATAAACCAAATCACATATGAAGATAAGTGGCAATTCAATAACATTTGAATAGCTTACCCTGACAGCTATTGGTCGCTGATGTTGTTTAGGTGAAAGTCTAACTTTAATCCTCACAATGGTTTTTGCTGTTTTTTATCCAGTTTATTTCACTTCAAAATCACATTTAACACATTAAAATATATTTATCAAACTAAGCCAAGCAATCAAGTGAATCACACAGTGTTTTTCTGCCAATGGAATTCCCACTCCTCCTTTGTGGTTTGTTGTACTCTTCAAAACATTTTCTAGAGGTTTGGAAAAAAAACTCAAGGGCATATTTTCTGATGACATGGAAGGCTGTTGGAGGAAGGAGATGAGGAAGTCCACAGCACATATCTGCTGGAAGAATGATGGACTTCATCCATTGTATTCTTAAGGTGATGAATCAAACTCTAACATTTTAAAAAGAAACAAAATAAGACAGAGGGCTTTATTTACCCACCTCATCAAAATTGCGCAAGTAGTAGGAGACAATGTATGACAGAAGACTTCTGCTGTTGTCCTGTGTAGAGGCAAAATTAAATTACAATGTTTAAATACATCCATGTATTAGATACAGTAGAGTGTCACTTATCCAACATAAACGGGCCGGCAGAATGTTGGATAAGCGAATATGTTGGATAATAAGGAGGCATTAAGGAAAAGCCTATTAAACATCAAATTAGGTTATGATTTTACAAATGAAGCACCAAAACAACATGTTAGACAACAAATTCGGCAGAAAAAGTAGTTCTATACGCAGTAATGCTATGTAGTAATTACTGTATTTATGAATTTAGCACCAAAATATCATGATATATTGAAAACATTGACTACAAAAATGCGTTGGATAATCCAGAATGTTGGATAAGCGAGTGTTGGATAAGTGAGACTCTACTGTAAATGCTAGAGTTGTTCCTATTTTAGTTTTATACATTTAATTAATCATTAAGCTAGAAGGTAAAGGATATTTGAAAGGGGAAGAGGGCACCATGATTGCTCTGATAAGAATAAGAGCTAAAGTGCATGCTAAAGAAGGATTGAGGCAAAAACACTAACCTCACATGCATGTGCACAGTTTAATGAATGTTCTATACCAGTGGTTCTCAACCTGTGGGTCTTCAGATGTTCAACTCCCAGAAATCCTAACAGCTGGTAAACTGGCTTGGATTTCTGGTGGGTTGAGAATCACTGGTGGGTTGAAAATTACTGTTCTATACAATATATGAATATATAGTAACTAACTAGACAGAATGAGCAAGAAATTATAGTAATTTTTCAGTCTCATTGGGTTTTTCTGCACTCCATGAGTACACACAAAGTGTAACTACTAGCATGATGGATTTTATATCAGTATGGTATAATCTGCTAGTAGAATTATGGTCTGCATATAATAACGATCATCATATCATATGATGCCATAAATAATTCCTCTTCTGTTTTCAAAGTCTATGTTTAATGAAAGATGGAAACTGCATTTGCCCTTGGGACTGCCTATCACATGTAAGTTTAACAGGGAGACAGTACATAGAACATGCAGGAACACATAAAACTCCTGCATTCTCTATCACTTCTAGTAAATAAAGGAGAAGCAGCAAGGAAGATTCTATTTTTGACCAAAATGTTGCAATACCTCATTGGCATTCAAGATCTGGAGAGCAATGATGAGGAGAATTGGAGGCCTCAGAGCAGTCTGATCTAGATGTTTTAGAGGGGATTCACAGAGGATAGATATCCTATTTTTTCTCCCTTCCTCTATAACTCTCAATGACACTGGAAAAATAGCTAAGGGGAGTAAGTTTCCAGTCTTTCAAAACTCCAACAATGGATGTAGTAGGGAAAGGAATAATCTCCCTTCATTTCCACTGGGCTCCATTGTTTCACTACTAAAAGTCCAGCTTTGGATACTACCTATTATTATTTGTTATCTAAAGAGAATGATTCTTGGTCTTGTTCTTATATGTTATATAGTTCCTTGCTCATGTGGAAAAAACACCTTATTTTCCCAGATTGTAATTTTTTCAAATGTAAATTGATGGGCTCATTTGTATTTCAGATGTAAAGGAAGATGAAAATTATCTATATGTAGCACAAGTATAGAAATGAAGAAAAAATAAAATATCAAACTACAGAAGTTTTCCTTTGTACAAAAATATATTGTTGATTCTAAACTATTGAATCTGGAGCCTATCTCACAGTACACAAACATGCTTTAAGTAATATATCCATAACAGATGTGTTCAGCTTTCCATTTAATTAATAAGATAAGCATGAGGGACTTTGAGTTAAAGACTACAATGTAAAAAAAAATTGTGGCAACTGGAACAAAGGAATGGAAGCTAAACTTACACTGCTCTTGACATCTTTCAGTTTGGGCAATATGTCTAATCCAAACCCATCCGCCTGTCCTCTTGTTCTATTTCCACCATTCATGTAATTTCCAAATGCAAGGACCAAGCCTAAAACCCGCATAACTCCTGAGCCACTTTTCAATGTCTGAGGAAATAAGATGTAGACAAAGGTCATATTCAATATTTCAGAAACAGTTCATTTCCCTTTTTTATATAAAAAGTAACACAATTTACTTTTTAGAGAGCACAATTTTCAGAACAAAAGAAGTTTAGCAGTACATCAAGCATCCTAGCACACTGAATTTGGTAAGTGTGATGAGATTGTATGGAATCTCCCCAGAAAAAGTTTTTGGTGGCATTCATTTGGGGACAAACTCTGTGAGGCACAACTTGATGTATTGCTAAACCTCTTCTGATCACATGACACATTCAATGTCTGATATTGCCACAATGTTAATCCCATTCATGGTTCTTTAGCCTTGAAGACCAGAGTCTAATGTAGTAAACAATTACAATAATCTTCATGGAAAACCACAAAAGAACTGCAAGCTTCCCTTGCTAACAAAGTAGTCCTCTTGCAAAAAAATTAAACAAGAATTTTACCTGTGACAGTAATAGAGTAACAGAGATTGAATCACCTATAGAGATAAAGCTCTAGAACTCAAACACTTGGCATAAAAGTTCATCACAGAGGCTTCTCTCTGTTAGCTAAGCATTTTCTAATGCAAAGAGATATCTGGCACAATGAAACCATTCAAACTCTACTTCGGCAATCATGCTGCTATTGCAGTCAGAACTATAATACATGCAATGCTCTTAATAAGACAAAGCCACAGATCCTAGCCTGTCTCTCAGACAGAGATTTCTTGATGTATTGCAGACAAAAAGTAAACACTAATTAAAATTCTAAACAATTGCACATGCTTTGCATTTCAGGAACATTGTCTGCAAAATTCTTGAGACAATTAGAAGGAAATTACAGAGGACACAAGCAAGGAAGTAACAGCAGGATTTTGTAGTTCTAAATCAGTGATCTTCTTAGGATCAAACCAAGACTTCTGCTTTCAACTGCATGGATCAACCAATTTTAGTCTGGCTTCATTTATAGTGCTGGATTTCCCCCCATGATTTAAGTTAGCACTAGGGCCCAGGTTGTGGCGCAGGCTGTTGAGCAGCCAGCTGCAGCCAGCTGCAACAAATCACTCTGACCAAGAGGTCATGAGTTCGAGGCCAGCTCGGAGCCTGCATTTGTCTTCTGTCTTTGTTCTATGTTAAGGCATTGAATGTTTGACTTATATGTGTAATGTGATCCGCCCTGAGTCCCCTTTAGGGTGAGAAGGGCGGAATATAAATACTGTAAATAATAATAATAATAATAATAATAATAATAATAATAATAATAATAATAATAATAATAATAAGGTTGTTAACTGAGCTGAAATGGAGTTTGGATGCCATAACGAGCTGGGGAACAAGAAACTGAAGCTGAATACTAGTAAAACAGAGGATTTGTGGCTTGACGGTTCTCAATACAGGAACTGGGTAAACAGAATATCTTTCAGGGGATTTGTCCCCCCTCCATGGGAACAGGTGCATAGTTGGTCACAGATGAAATCTGCACCTCAGAATGCTAGAGGCAGCTTTGACTGGTCCATCCATTTCCATGGATAGGGATAACTTAACTGCTGTAGTCCAAACACTTGTTACTTTTTGATTAGAAGATCACTCAGAAGCTAAGGTTGTGTAAAACAGCAGCTAGATTGCTGGCCAGAATACCATATGAATTCCATGAAACACCCTTTTTTAACAGAATGGCACCGTAATGTACTTTCAGTCTGAAAATTTAGGATGACATGGAAAGCCCTAAACAGCTTGAGACCTGGGTACTGGTAATATGTGGAAAACATATTCTTAGCTATAGCACTCCAGTTGTGGAATGGTTTCCCTTTGGAAGTCCAGTGGCAGTGATGCTGGTATTATTTCAGCAGTATATGAAATGGCACTAAAGTTCTGGTCAAAAACCAAAGACTACTTGATATACTCCAAATATCCATATACATATTGTAAATTTTAACCTTTTATACATACTGTAATCTGACAAATTTTGCAATATAGTGTTCCCTCACTTATTGTGGGGGTTATGTTCCAGGACCACCACAAAAAGTGAAAATCCACAAAGTAGGGGCGCTATATTTATTTTAATAATTAGACATTATATTAGTAGTTAGGTGGCCTTTCTCCCCTTCAGAAGCCTTCTTCCTGCGCTTCTTCTTGCCGGTGCCTGCCAGTGTCCCTTTTGCGCATGTGCCTCCCTCTCGTCGGCACCCAGAGTGGCCTAGCTGGACACCAACTAGAGGGAGGGCACATGCGCAAAACCAAAACTTGCACTTTTTGCACATGCGCCACCACTCAGAAAAAAACTCATGAAGCAGTGAGGAAGCGAAAAGCGAACCACAAAAAAGGGAGGGAAAACTGTACATATATTTAATCTAGTTCAATTATATTATTGTTTTAATTTTGTTTTAAACTGATAAAATAATTTTTACTTATATGTTGTCCTGAAATGTTGTGCAGAGCACAAATGTCTTAATAAAATGACTAATAGATAGATAAATAGATGTTAGAGCTTTGATGTGCTTTCCACATAACATTTCAAAAGTGGGTTATAGCAGGTAGCCATGGTGTGAGAAAATACAAAGTGGGAATGCACTACTGTATTGTCACTTTGCACATGAAAAGACCCATTTTCAGAAGGTTGTATCTTCACCCAATACCACTCTTCGTGGCGAACACCCAGTGAAGGATTGTTGGGTGTTTTTCCTTGCAATTTTGGTAAGGAAAGGCTTTCATGAAAAATGTTCCTGTTCTGCCACATTTCATGGTAACCAGTTAGGATGAACTTTAGCAGGATAATATTCATTAACTGGTTCCTGATTGGTTATTACCATAAAGAGAATAAGCAAGAATTTCCTAACTGGGAGAGAATGGATCCAGAGAAGCTGCAAACAAGAATGAAAATGCCTTAAAAAAAACAAAACCAATAAGGCTAGGGGTGGGCAGTATTTTAATGTTTTTTTTTAAAAAAAAAGCTTTATGGATGTTTAGAAACAAACAATCAAAGTAGACTAGTGTTCCCTCACCAGAAAACCACAGCCATGAAGGTCTCACTTCTAGAGAACAGCTTGGAATGCACAATGCACATAAGAAAACAGTTCGCTATTTGAAATGATCACAAAGGTTTTATATTAACCTCTTCAAAAATATTTCTAAGTATGATTGTCATTTTCTGAAGGAAAAATGAAAAAGAACCCTTTAAGATGTGATTACTTTAAGGCATGTTTTGCCATTGTTACTTAATTTATTCCATTGTCATAAGATTACTGATTACCAATTATACCAGAAATATAGCTGCCCCAAATTAAGGCACCCATTGGAGGAAACAAAACAAATAGCTTTTGTTTGAAAATTAGAAAAAGGAAGCAATGTCTACTACAAAGACAGTAGATTTTGCTTTGGCACAGGAAGAAGGTACATTATTCTCGAAAGGTTGATGTGCATTGGCTACAGACTCATGAAGTTATATTTCAGCACTGAAAGCCAAATCCTAAGACTTGCTTTGATCTTGAAGCACATTCATAAAATGTTCCATTCAGCAGGACTGCTATCCTTCACATTTAATGAGTGTTTAAAGTAAATAAAACTTTTGAAATATGAGTATCGCTGAGCAAGAAAGATTAAATATCAGCAAATCTAGCTCTCACATCAGATGGTCCAGAACGTACCTCACACAGCTTCTGCAACAATTCAAGTTTGCTACGGATGGAGGAAATGCTTTCAGAAAATGTTGATTGGAACAGGATACAAAAGACTCGTTCTGAGAAGTTGGGAATTAGGGATAATTCATAAAGAAACCTGCAGAAGTCAATGAAAATATTATTTAGATCTATTATTGAGACCCCTACTTATATAGCGTTCCACAACAAAGCAGATCTAAGTAGTATAGCATGTTTTAATACCCAGTCAACCAATGAATTAAACTGAACCAGAACCGGGTCTTAATTTTATTTTCCCCAATGATTATCTGAAAATCTCTGTTATAGAAGAACAGAAAGAACCAGTTAAACAAGGCAAAATTCTTAACAGCTTTGAAACCCAACAGAGTTTCCTCTCTCCCCTCAAAAAAGCTGGAAAGATGGCAACCCATTCCCCATTTTTGAAACAGCAAAACCATCTCCTCATTCACCAAATTGATCGCTTCCATTATGTATGCATGTGTAAAAAAAAAAATCTTACTGGCCATTGCTTTTATAATGGCCAGTCTATCATTTCAAGGGTCCTGATGGAGTGTTGCTTTGGAATACCGCAGCATCATGACTCCTGAGTTATTGTTTTGGATGTAAACTCTGTGTAAGCAGTAATATGTAGTAATGACACCGTTTTTCCTGTTCCTAGTATCCTATTGCCCCAAAGTAAAGAGAGAAAAGGAAAACAGAGCTGGTGGACTGATTAGCCCTCTGAAGGGTTTGAGTCCCAGCAAGCAATAATGGAAACTCAATGGTCAGACAAGGGTTGGTAGAAAGGATTTCATGAGTCAACAAAACAAGCCAATGTTGTACATTCACCAGAGCTACTAGAACCCATATTCAGAATGACCACATTGGGGCAACTGATACATTTTCGGATTTGTACAGGTCACTGTACAAAGTATGAGCCTGGGAAAGCATTAAACAGAAACTGGACTCCTTCCTTTTTGTGATTTGGATTTGATCAACATATAATTATGTGATGCGAAACAACAATAAATGAAAGGAGGCAGCATAGTTGGTCTCCATTCAATGAGCTTTACACATTCATTGCAATAAAAATATCAATACAAATGAAAAATAAATTAGAAACGTATTTGAAGTAAAAATTATTCTGAATCTGAAACTGTAGTAGGAAAACAGTTAACACAAAGTTAGAGAAAAACAGGAAAAACAGAAATAATGATCACTTAGAGCCCAAAAACAGGAATGTGTTCAGGGGAGAAGTGACAAGCAGTGTCACTTATTGCAATGAACCTAATAGAAAGAAACAGGATATCTAGAAGTATACCACTGTTTTTCTTAAACCAGTTTAAATAATGTTCCTTGCATATGAACTGGAAGTAAACTGGATGGTTACCATACACTGAACGAGTTACTGAATAATAATAATAATAATAATAATAATAATAATAATAATAATAATAATAACAACAACAACAACAACAACAACAAAAGATCTCAGCTGGCATTTGGAAACAATAGACATTGACAAAATTATGATCTGCCAACTGCAAAAGGCCACCCTGCTGGGATCTGCGCGTATCATCCGAAAATACATCACACAGTCCTAGACACTTGGGAAGTGTTCGACTTGTGATTTTGTGATATGAAATCCAGCATATCTATCTTGTTTGCTGTGTCATAATAAAATAATAACAACTTTATTTTTATACCCCACCCCACCTCTCTGAAGGGACTCAGGGCGGCTTACATGTTCTGCCCAGGCAGAACAGACAATATAAAAATGCAACAATATAATACAAATTAATAACACATAAAATCATAAAATCACATATACAGTTAACATACTGAGATAACCAGTTAGTTTGATCCAGACCACATTCATTACAACTGAACCAGAGCCAGAATCTCAGCCAACAAATGTAATGATTTCAACTTCCTGCAATCAACATGCTCTGTACACAACATTCTTACTGTTCAGGTTTATCCAAAGACTTGGCATTCTCCTTTTCTTTACTTGACTTGCCATGTTTTTCTATCTTTTCCAGTTCATCTGATTGTGCTCTCTTAAAAAAAATTAAAGAAAAATGAAGACATTCTTATAGATATAAAGTAGCAAAAAATATTATTAATAAATAAACAAATGATACTTATTGTAAAGTTATTGAATGCAGTTATGATTTCCTAATTCTCTCTCTCTCTCTCACACACACACACAAACAAATATCTGAACACTTATTTGTAGTGAACTGATTTCGCAGAAAAAGTGCTACATTTAAAATGTTTGATTCATCACAAGATATCTCTAAGTACCATTCTATAATTTGAAGACATCTGCCAATTCAAGTGTATACTAAACAATGCAAGATCTTCATAACTCCACAAACTCCCCAATGCTTTTAACTGGCCAAGCTTGTATATTTTCTAAGATCAAATGACTTTCTAAAGCACTTTCCTGGAGTCAGTTGTATCACCTGAATGAAATTGGACCCTTCTAAACACACTTAAGAATAAAAAGCGTAACAAGCAAAATCAAAGGTTTCTAATGTTCTACTTTATTCTAATGTAGCACAGATCCTATGTAAAATCATACTACGTAGTTTGGACAATAATATTGAAATTTTAAATATATGCAGAAAATCTTTATTTGAAGTGAATCAAAATTTTTATTTTATTGAGGATGGACAGAGGATAGTAATTTGTCACTTAATTTTTTATCAAACCACAGGAGTTAAACCCCATACAATAAAATGCATTTTACCTCTAAAATATATTTCATTAAAGTTAAAACTGCTACAGTCAAAATCTCTTCTTGGTTTAATATGCAATGCCTTTCTGTTAATACACCATTTTTTCAACCATGTTCTGTTCAAAGGGAAGGAGTATTACTTTATGGATCAAAATGTTGCAACAGGAGAAACCAAAACAAAAATATGTAACCCGTCCATCTACCATTAAGTTACTATGGAAAAAAACATATTTAACATCTGATAAACCTCATATATAATATGAGCCAGAAAAGTACAACAGTTTGAGTGTTGCACTATGGTATTAAACATCGATTTTAATGAGATATTGAACTTGGACATCCAAATGACATCCAGAGGCTTCTGGTCCATAATGTGGGGATAAAACAAGCTAACCCAGAATTGAGTCCCTTCTCGGGTTGGGGAAGGCGGGGTAAAAATGAAGTAAATAAATAAAATACTCCACATTATGAGAAGTTGAGGAATGTTCCAGAATTTTTATATTTATCTCATTTTACCTGTTTTCATTGGTATATTTTATACTGTTGTGAGCTGCTCTGAGTCCCAGTGACAAGCAATACATAAGTCAAATAAGATAAAATAAATAATAAATCTGTTGACCTAGAGAAGCCAGCTCACACCAACTACAAATCTTTCAAACAGACATGATCTAAGGGCCTGCCCAAAGTATTGCAAAAAAGTAAGATCACTTACAGCAGACATATATTCTAAAATGGTAAGACTACATGGAGAATTACAACATGGAGCTGCCAGATATTTGAATAGATTCTTTGCTGATAAATTCCTAGCAAGTACATACTTCATTGCAGGTTCTGGGAATTCTCAAAGCTAAGTTAAACTATGCATGCTTTTGCAGCAAGGTGTAGAATTCACTACCAATGTAAATGGCATTAAAAGAAAACTGGATAAATTTATGGAGAATAAATTTAATCAATGACTACATGCTACTTCCAGAATCAGAGGCAGTATGACTCTGAGTACCAGTTGCTAAGTAATTGGCCTACGATTTTATCACCTGTTGTCTCATTATAATCAAATTGTTTAAGCAAGCAGAAACATTCCATTATTGGAATGATCTCTTTCACACCTTGGCACAATTGTACATTTTGACACACCTGGCACTCAGCACATGCATGCTGTGTTTTTTCTATTTTTCTTCATTTCCCCCCAATTTTGTTGCAGTTGTATAGATGTATAATTCTACCTCACAATACAGAGATTGCAACAGGAGGAGATTATCTCACAGGGAAGAACAACAAAACAAGAGTGATATTGGATCCCCATCAATGAAAAGAGATGATTCCATCACAAATCAAGTACAATCAGATTACAGGCCCCATCATTAGGTACTTTTATCATACAATAATTAAACATTAACAGTGCCATATGATAAAGTCCTGACTGAAGTGAACTTCCAGAGGTGTTTGATTAGTCACTATAGAAAAGGAATGCTGGACTAGATAGGCATCTGCTATGCCCTAAACCAATAAAGTCTTACTTCAACAAGGATGAAAAGTTATTTAAAATCTATAAGCTTTTTGAAAGTTTAAAAGAAATGGTATGGGCTCAAAGATTTTGATCAAGTCCTGCCCAGATTTGTATCAGCATAGGTAGACATAGTAAATAGACTTTGAGTTTATAATTTTACATCTATTAGATTGCCATTTATGTAGCATAGCAGCAGGTTTCTTTTTGAAAGTTACTTGGTTGAAAAGTTATTTAATCTGTCTGTTTTTGAGTTCCAAAACAAAAAACGGTTTTCACCTAATGTCCAACTTGCCCCAGACCAGTGGTTCTCAATCTGGGGTCCCCAGATGTTTTTGGCCTTTAACTCCCAGAAATCCTGACAGCTGGTAATCTGGCTGGGATTTCTGGGAGTTGTAGGCCAAAAACATCTGGGGTTCCACAAGTTGAGAACCACTGGCTTATATGGATGGCTTTATGTTGTATGCTGATTGTTTCAATTGATTTTACATCATTCGTTTGGTTATATAGAAAGTGTGAATAATCTTTAAAGGATGCAATTTTAAAGACTTTTATGCATTGGGAAAAACATTGAAAAAAATTCTTTTGAGAATAGAAGAAATAGTGAAAAAATGCATCTCCATTCCATCCTATGTCTATTTATAATCTTCCCAAGAGAACACCTAACATTGATCGTTTTAATGTCATGGGCAAACAGACACTCTGGCTGAACTCTTCTATGAGCAACCAGACATAAGCCAATGCTCTTTTTGTATTTTGTGTTCTGTTCAGAAGCTATCAGGCAGCATGAATGACATAGCTGCTCATAAAGAGCAGTAATAGAACAACTCTGTTCTGCTTTGGTCAGAGTCATCTGGAATACTCTGTCTATTTTTGGGCATGTCAGTTCAACAGTGATATTGACAAATAGGAATATCTCAAGGGAAGAGGAGAGCAATCAAGATGGTGAAAGGCCTGGAAAACAAGCAACAACTTAGGGCAACTGAGAGGTGACATGATTGCTCTCTAAATATTTGAAAATATGTTTTGTAGAAGATAGATCACACTTTTTTCTGCTGCTCCAGACATTACAAGATAAAACAATATATTCAAATTACATGAAACAATTCTACTTAAAAATTAAGAAGAACCTTCCCGACAGTAAGCAATGTTCAATAATAGAATAACCTGCCTTGGATGATGGTGCACCTTTTTCCTTAGGGGGTATTTGAAAAGAGATCAGATGGCCATATTTTAAGAGTATTTTAGTTTTATATACCTGTGCGTAAAGAGTTGGACTAGATAATCCTATTGAAGTATATAATTCTATTATGATTTTATAGACAATAATTAGAAGTCCACTGCCTCTAAACATCAGAAGGTTTCAAATTATACGATTTGCAATTGCCCATATATTTCTTTTTTAGAAGTAAAAATTACATTGGAAAATGTTCTTGGAAAAAATTATGAAATTTTAAACACATTTTCAGTTTTGAACCATAATGAATGGGGTCTTTATATTATTTTCTTGAGCAAACATTCTTTTTATTTAATACATGAATGGACATGGCATCATCTTTCATGAAGAGATTTCTATCCATTAAAAATTGTGCCAAAATACATGTGTTTTAATTTGTCATAGTCATGACATCACTTATAAAAATGAACACCCAATCATTTTGGTAATGTATTATTTATATATTTCAACTCTTCTTAGCTATAGAGAAATCTTACATCTTTCTTTTAAACAAGTGAACAGCAAACAGTGAGAAATTAAGATGGGTTGGATACTTCATCAATAATGAGATAATTTTTGAAAACTAGTTCGAATTTGCCTATTTATAGAATGATGAAGATGGAAAGGTAAGTTTTCCTCTTTGAAACCATTTCCCAGTCAATCATCCAATCTTATCTTAAATTTCCATCCATCTTGTAGTATTGAGGCTTGGTGCCCCAAAAATCTTTAGTATCTCCCGGTATATTCCAATCAGACACTAGAGGTGAGGAGATTTAAATTGCAATAGTTTAATTTGCAAAATACAATATTCAGTGTGAAACAGGAACAAAGTGCTACACTTGACTGTTCTGCATCATGGATTTTATAGTTGACCAAAGTGGAGTAAAGTAAACATGCATACACTCATACAATCAAATGCCTCCCTCTTTCCTGTCTGCATTTCTCCCTCCCAGCTCTGTTCTTCATTTCGTCTTCTGTCCTTCTCCAGAGTTTCTTGGTTCTCTTTGTTCCAAAACAATCCTGTTCTCCAAAACAATTATTGTGCGCTTCCCCCTACCTGTGCTTCCCTCTCCCATCTATCTCCTTCATGTCATCCTGATCTTTCTTCACCTTTCATACACTTTTCATTTCCCACTATGCTAGCAATGCTATCTTTTCCCAATTCAATATACATATTGAATGATATATTCTTAGTAATATCATCCTTGCTAATTCCACCTTCTATCTTTTTCCAACTCTTTCACTCCCTACTTCCCTCCCTTTAACCCATTCTCAAAACATAATTCTTATAAAATTCACAATTATAAAATCCCACTCTCTTCAGTAGTTCGTAATTAAAGTTCCTTTGTCTGCAGCTGTCATTTAGGAATCTCATGTTTATTATTTGTATATTTATTTAGTTATTTATTTATTTCCATCATTTATATGCCGCCCTTCTCACCCGAAGGGACTCAGGGCGGCTCACAATCTGGCAAATTCGAATTATAAGTATAGAATTATATTAATAACTTTTTGTATATATACTATAAAAGTGTAAGTAAAGCAACTGAAATTATTATCTCTTTAAATAAATGTTACTGTAATTATATGTCCAGTCGGAATACAGAAATTCCATATGAACAAGAGGATGCAGGAGAGAAACATTCATGGTCTTGTAACGCAATCACATTTTTCACTATCCTGAAGTAATACAGGTCAATAAGTTTAAATAAACTGCATGGGCTTTTAAAAATGGAAAACAAAACAAAGAAATGACTAAGATGTATTTAGTAACTACACAGTTTAACAAGACTTTAATTCTTCAGTAAACAGGAATTGAGCCCTCAGGATTCTAGCTTTTGAAATTAGGGTGTGTTTAGACTTGGAGGCTGCCCAAATGTCTTTCCCATCTTGAAGGAAAAGCACCATGCCAAACATATGTAATCAGCAAAAAGTGATTACATTTTGAAGAAAGATCATAAAACAAATGCTCCCATATGTTTCAGAGATCAAAATGAAATGTCTGAGAACTAGCACCACAATGTTTCAACTGTGCACTAAAGAATTTTCAGATCTGACAATTAATGCAATGTGTGAAAAGCAATAGGAAATGGCCATGTCACTTGATAAGGCATATTGAAGTCTAAAGCACAAAAATATCATGATTCTTCTTCAGGCCATACTTTTTAAAAATGAAATAATTTATCTTGTCTTAGAAACAAGAGGTGTAGGTGGCAGTTAACTGCAAAATGACCAACAGGGATGTTTTCATCCCAATTTTTAAACACTTTTATGGGAAACCTACGCTCAGATGGTTAGTATTTGAGTCATGATTCACATAGCATAAAGCACAGTAGTGATGCTGGCTGGCAACTATAGCTCAATTCTCCATTAAGTTTAATTTTCAAAAGTGTCATCAGCTATAGCTGTGTAGGGTTTCAGGTGAGTTTCATATTTCTTACTGAACGGGATTCATTTGTAAAGGTTTGGTTGATGCCCAAAACAAAGAAAGAGTTGTCCAAGGCAAATTAAATCAAATCCTTTTAAGATTTATTGGTTTCTTTCAAAAGGACTGTACTTCAAAACATAGTGATGAAACAAATCTCTCTTATAACTTTTCCATCTAGACAAATAAAATGTGTCATTCCAGAAATGGGTTTCTACCATTGCTTCATATTTTCTCCTCCAAGAACCAAACAATATTTTGCTAATAATGTTTTCCAAGTATTTTGTTTGTCAAGAAAAGTGACTTCTGATATGGTTCCAATCAACTCAGAGGGCCCATAAAAGTGACCTTGTTCAATTAATTTGTGGGTGTCTGTCTTATGCCGAGATGCGTGTCCAATCTCCTCTCCCTCTTGTTCTTGTTTCTAGATTTTTTATGTCTTTCAGTCTTCACAGATGTCCTTCTGGTTCCTTACCAACATCTCCTTTGGATTTTTTTAAAAAACTTGTTGACATTTCTATTAAAGAGTAGTGACAATTCAGCAAGGTGTAGTGATGGTATTGCTATCCATGTTTCCTTGGAGTGAGATCTCACCCGCCCACATTCCCTAATTCTCCTGCAACACCTCCTTTTATGTACACAGTGTGCAGACAGGTTGATGAAAACTGGTGGGAGAAAGAAGGAACTGTGTTCTACTGGATTTGTCAGAAAGGAATATAGTAGTGTTTGAAAGGAAAATTGCAAAATCACTCAAAATGATTTTAACTGGATTAACATCCCAGAACTATAAAGGCTACTCTTAAAAAAAACCTGCAGTAATTATTCTAAAATTTTGTAAGTGGTTTGTTTAGCCACAATTCTGTAAAAATGACAGCATTTTGTTATATGGGCTCTTTTTGCAGTGGTGAGGAAAGGATTAAAATGACCTTTGCTTGCATCCTGCAGTGACTGAGATGTATCACAAGAGGAAAATTGCATCTAAGCTTTTGTTGTTCACAGTGGGGAACAATACATTAAAGCTATATCTCACTCCTCAGTCACTCACCCACTCTCTGAAAAAGAGGCTCAGCAAGAGTTACAGTGGAACATGAGCAGTTTCAACATCACAAGCCATTCTCATCACTGGCATGTGTTATTCTCTCAGTTAATATTTGCAGTGTTTTATGGAAGTGTGGCAAGTAATTTTAAAACAAGAGCTATGAAATGGAAACAAAACTAACACATAATAACTACTTCAGTTACAATGAAACTGTTGCATCTATACAGATTATTTTGAGAGGCAAAACGTAAAAAATAGTATCACCACTTCTCAATTTACTAAGCTCCATTACTAGCAAGCTTTTCCCCTAAAAGCACAGTCCTTCTGCTTTTGTATGAATGATATTTGAATCAGAAAATGTTTAATCTAATCAAGCACCCAACCATATTTTTCTAATCAAAACATTAGGTGTTTCAGATCAAGCCAGGATAATAAATCAACTTTAAACTATGGTTTAATATCATGGCTTCTTCCAAGGCTTCCAATGAAGAGGAAGCAGCATGGAGGTGGCCAAGTATTCCAACAATTCACTGATATTGTTTATAAGCTGTCAACTCTGATTGCTATACCCAATTTTACACTGAAAGTTTTCATTCAGTATGAAATATTACACAGTAAATTCAATCAGAATACAAATTAGCTAACACATAATGAAATAAATGTACCAAACGGATTCAGTACAAGTTTGACCTCATTAATCTATAAGAATATTTTTTTTTCATAAGGTACTTTTCTGTAATGCTAGACAGCATGTCTTAGGATATAAACTAATGAACTTTGGTAGGATATCTTAATATTCCTCTGGATTATGTAGGTTTTTCAGAAGTTTCCACTTCTGGCCTTTGTTCTGTTAGTGCAAGTCCATTAAGACAATTATTTATTAAGTTCAAGTCAAAAGCATTGCATAAATAAATAACACTGGTAAAATAAAGGGAGAACAAGCAGCTAAATAATTTTAGACTAAAAACGGGCAACAGTGACCACACTGTCTGTAGCTTTAAACAGTTCTTTCTTTGTGCATGAGGCAGGGCATTGCGGGCAAGCATACAGATGCGGAGTTGCAGGGTTGTTGTATGTCTTTCGGGCTGTGTGGCCATGTTCCAGAAGCATTCTCTCCTGACGTTTCGCCCACATCTATGGCAGGCATCCTCAGAGGTTGTGAGGTATGGATAAATTAAGTAAGGAAAGGAAAGAATATATATCTGTGTATAGTCCAAGGACAAGTCTACATAGGGACCACCAAACGCAGCGCCCAAACAAGAGTCAAAGAACATGAAAGGCACTGCAGACTAATTCAACCAGAGAAATCAGCCATAGCAGAGCATTTGATGAACCAGCCTGGACACAGAATACTATTTGAGAACACAAAAATGCTGGACCATTCTAACAACTATCATGTCAGACTACACAGAGAAGCCATTGAAATCCACAAGCATGTGGACAACTTCAACAGAAAGGAAGAAACCATGAAAATGAACAAAATCTGGCTACCAGTATTAAAAAACTCAAAAATCAGAACAGTAAATAAAAAGCAATACTCTGAAAACAGAGGATTTCCAGACATGAATCAACCAAGGGCAGTTAACGACTCTAAACAAAGGATGCCCCAGAGGCAGGAAGAAGACAGCAGATAAGCTTTTCAATGCTAATTAAAGTGATTAACTACACAACATTCACACTGACCTCTCTCACCCTAGACTTTCCACAGATATATATTAACCTCTTTGCTTAGTTTTCTCCATACCTCACAACCTCTGAGGATGCCTGCCATAGATGTGGGCGAAACGTCAGGAGAGAATGCTTCTGGAACATGGCCACACAGCCCGAAAGACATACAACAACCCTGTGATCCCGGCCATGAAAGCCTTCGACAACACAGATGCGGAGTTGTTTGGTAGTGCCATTTTGCCAGGATGTCTAATGATCTGCCAACTCCACTTCTAAGTCTGTTCAGGGACGTCTAAGTTGCCCATTCAACTCAAGACAGTTAATTTAGTTGTTTATGCACTGTGTTTTGTCCTTACTCAGACAGGACAAGATCTGTTTCACACTTGGAATACTGTGTCCAATTTTGGGCACCACAGTTGAAGGGAGATGTTGACAAGCTGGAAAGCGTCCAGAGGAGGGCGACTAAAATGATTAAGGGTCTGGAGAACAAGCCCTATGAGGAGCGGCTTAAAGAGCTGGGCATGTTTAGCCTGCAGAAGAGAAGGCTGAGAGGAGACATGATAGCCATGTACAAATACGTGAAGGGAAGTCATAGGGAAGAGGGAGCTGCCCTCTTCTGCTGCCCTGCTGACTAGGACACGGAACAATGGCTTCAAACTACAGGAAAGGAGATTCCACTTGAACATCAGGAAGAACTTCCTCACTGTGAGAGCTGTTCGACAGTGGAACTCTCTCCCCGGGGCCGTGGTGGACGCTCCTTCCTTGGAGGCTTTTAAGCAGAGGCTGGATGGCCATCTGTCGGGGGTGCTTTGAATGCGATTTCCTGCTTCTTAGCAGGGGGTTGGACTAGATGGCCCATGTGGTCTCTTCCAACTCTACTATTCTATGATTCTATGATTCTATGATTCTATGTTTAGTTTGTGTACTGATGGTTAACATCAATTCATTGGTAACAGTCTTTAAATTCCTACCTAATGTTTTCTACTTCGTCTGTACTTTAAGAATTCCCTGTCATGGCAATACATTCAAGGCAATTGATAGTTTTCAGCAAAATATTCAGAACTGTTTTTCAACTTTAATTCAAAACAATTAGTAAATGTGTATTTTTCTTGTTACTCACATTTTCATAAAGGGCTTGAAGAGTCTCTAAGTCAACCACAGAGTTGTCCAAGTTCACAACAGCTGTGGAAAAGACAGACACAAATGAAAAAGGATTATATGTCAAAATGATAATCCATTGGCAAAGAAAAGACTAAGTACAGTAGAGTCTCATTTATCCAACACTCACTTATCCAACGTTCTGGATTATCCAACACATTTTTGTAGTCAATGTTTTCAATACATCGTGATATTTTGGTGCTAAATTCGTAAATACAGTAATTACTACATAGCATTACTGCGTATTGAACTACTTTTTCTGTCAAATTTGTTTTATAACATGATGTTTTGGTGCTTAATTTGTAAAATCATAACCTAATTTGATGTTTAATAAGCTTTTCCTTAATCCCTCCTTATTATCCAACATATTCGCTTATTCAACATTCTGCCAGCCCGTTTAGAAGAGTGAGACTCTACTGTACAATAGTTTTTTTATGGCCTGCTGGTCATGAAGTTTATGACTTAAGGTTTACTAAAGCCTTGGGAAGTGCTGCATCGACTAATAGACAGGGATCCTGGTGGAGCCAGTTGTCAAATGTTCGGAAACTCATGTCTGCTTTCTCCTAGAAATCTCATATAAGGTCCCATGAGTTTGGCAAAAGTCAAAGAACAGAGATAAGCTTTATATCCAAGGTCCATGAACATACTAAAAGTAAGTTTGTTGCAGTCAAACACTCTAGTGCATATACACCATTTTGGCTTCACTCTTAAATGGTTCAAATCCACAAGACAAAGTGAGCTCTTGTCTGTCAGCTCTAGCTTGCGTGAGAGAAGCCTCCCAGCAGGATGGTAGCACATCCCAGTGTCCTCTGGGCTATGTCTCTGTAGTCAGCTAATACTCTCACACCAGAAAAAACTTGCAGTTATGTTCTCAAGTCGCTTCTGACATGATAAAAAAATCAAAATAAACTTCTTAAATGGATTAATCCATATATCAACCAGTGCTCTTCAATATGCCTTATAAGGACTGTGCACAGAAATTTCAGATTTAATTCTTATATGTAAAAATGCCTTTCTGATCCTGAATCAACATCTATACTATACCACAGATATCTATCATTATTCTTTTTATATGTAAAAACACCTATAATAAGTCATTTCATGAACAGTAATCTCAACTGAACTGATTTCAAAAGGAAGGAAAAGATTATTATGGTTAACACATTTCGGATAATTCAATAGGAAAAATATGAAAAATCTCTCTGTCTATCTGATTGTCTGTCTATGCATAGTACAGAATGGAATGTGATATAGAATTATTGTAAAGGCTTACCACTATGCTCCCCCCCCCCCAAAAAAAAAAAATCCCAAAGCAAACTTTGTTTTAAATAAAGACTCCAGGCCATTACATAAAAGGAGGAATCCCAGCCAAAGGAATAAATAAAGAATACATCTAAACTGAAAATTTGCAATGCTCATGGGTAGTTTAATCCTTTCAATAATAGTATATTCCTTAAAGTGACCTCTGATTTACTAAAAATCTATATCTTCTCTAGATTAATCTTTCATGTATTTGACCTGACCATTAATGTCCACAAATTTATTTATTTATTTATTAAACTTACCATATTTTTCGCTTTATAAGACGCACTTTTTCCCCCCAAAATAGAGGGGGAAAGTCAGTGCGTCTTATAAACGCAATATGACCCATGAGCCCTGCGCTCAAGCCGGCTTTAAGGCCTGCCTCCCATTACATTTTCCCTCTGGAAATGTGAGGGGCTGTCCCGTTCTCCCCCGGGTCCTCACCATCCTGAGGGTCGTCTTCGGGGTCCTGCGAGGCGCCGGGAAGCGGGTTCAGGAGCCGCTCCAGCTCCTCCACCAAGGGCGCCGCCATCTTCCCTGGCCTGGCTTCTCTTCCGCCTCGCCGGCTGCGAGACTTCATTTCCCAGAAGCCCTCATCATTGCAGAGCGCAGCCGAGGCTTCTGGGAGTTGAAGTTCGCGTGCTCTGAGGCGAGCCAATGAGGAGAGAGAGCCGTTGCCCCAACTAATTACTTAAAGGGCAGGATTTTAAACAGCCAGTGAAAATTGAAATAGTAAAATTACAGGCAGTTTTCTGACATGATTCCAGTACTTAAATTTGGTTCATACATTTATTTATGTAATGTTGCTCAGTAACCTGCAAAAGCCAAAATTTGGATATTTCTTGTATCACAAATTCAAATTAAAAATACTCGAAGGTACAACGGACATTCGTTCTCAACTCTTTTGCTCATCCTACAGTGTGGTGAAATAGAACCATCTGTACAGCATTTATGTATCACGGATTACAGAACTAACCAATACAATTTGTGGAAGATGTCAAGGTGAAGCAAGGAGACATATTTGACACGTACCCTAAACTCAGTAGCGGTTGTGAAACTAGGGGGGGGGGGAGAGAAGGGTAAGGCACAGTATAGGGGCAATCCTAATGCTGCTGTTGACTGTTTGGTAATGTCTACATATTACATGTTATTTTATTAAAATGTTCTAGGTCATCTTTTAGTTCAAATTATTTTTCCCCATTTTCCTCCTCTGAAAACTAGGTGCGTCTTATCATCTGGTGCGTCTTATAAAGCGAAAAATACGGTATATACCGCTACTCCCAGTTTGGCTTGGAGCGGTTTACAAAAATAGATTAAAACAATACACTTGGCTTTAAAATAACAATAAAAACAACAATAAAAGCAACAATAAAAACAGACATAGCCCCGAGTTTTTCACCCATTGAAAGCTTGTCGGAAGAGCAAGGTTTTGCAGGCTTTCCGAAAGGCAAGTAAGTCTTGGGTGGTTCGAGTTTCAACTGGCAAGGCATTCCATAAATGAGGGGCTACAATCGAGAAGGCTCTCTGCCTAGTAGAAGACAAATGATAAGTCTGTATGTTAGGGACTTCAAGCAAATTTTGGTCTTCGGACCGAAGTAATCTCTGGGGTTGGTAGGGGGATAAGCGGGCCCTCAGGTACGCTGGCCCCAGACCATGTAAGGCCTTGAAAGTTAGTACCAGTATCTTGAAAGTAATCCGGTACTCAATCGGTAGCCAGTGCAGCTGTTGAAGAATTGGGGTGATACGCCACCTCGCCGGCACCCCGGCGAGAAGACAAGCCGCCGCGTTTTGCACCAGCTTCAGTTTCCGGATCACTGACAGAGGAAGGCCAATGTAGAGGGCATTACAGTAGTCGAGCCTCGAGATGACCGTCGCCTGGATCACCGTCGCCAGGTCGTTCCTAGATAGGTAGGGAGCCAGTCGCCTAGCCTGACATAGATGGAAAAATGCAGATCTGCTCACAGCAGAGACCTGGGCCTCCATTGTGAGCAGAGGGTCCAATAAGACACCAAGACTTTTTACAGAAGATGACGGATATAGTGTCTCACCATCCAGGGTAGGCAGCTGGATCTCCCTCCCACCCGGAGGGCACAGCCAAAGGATCTCCGTCTTCGCTGGATTCACCCTCAACCTGCTGGCACGCAACCATCCAGTAATGGCCTCAACGCACTGATGGAAACTATCGGGTACGGAGTCCAGCCGGCCCTCCATCCTCAGAATGAGCTGTGTGTCATCAGCGTACTGGTGGCACTCGAGCCCAAATCTCCGCACCAGTCGGGCAAGCGGTCGCATATAGATGTTAAATAATAGAGGAGAGAGAATAGCTCCCTGTGGGATCCCACAAGTTAGCGGAGACCACGCGGAAACCATCCCTCCCCTCACCACTCGCTGATGACAGACCCAGCCTCTGTGGGACTCATCTGTAGTGACCACAAGGATCCTGTTATGTTGTGGTACTATTCAACATCTTTTTGAATCTGCGGAAAGGTCTAGATCAGTGGTTCTCAGTCTATGGGTTTCCAGGTGCTTTGGCCTACAACTCCCAGAAATCCCAGCCAGTTTACCAGCCAAAACATCTGGGGACACACAGCTTGAAAACCACTGGTCTAGATTATGATGTTTCTCATATCACCAAATGTTTTTAGTTTATTATCTGATATATGAAATCAGAGTTTTAATTTTGAATTAATGCAAGCAGGTGTTATGGAGAGAATGAAATCAAGGCTCAATCCAGCTAATATGGAAGTAATGATAGTTATAGGCTCATGTGATCTATGCAAAAAGAATGATCTCACACTTTCTTATAAGGAACAGTTTCATAGCCTGAGGGGTATACATTCATATGCTAAGCTTTGCTCCATAAAAAGAAGGTAGAAAGAATGCTTGTCATCCGTTCATTTTGAAATGCTGACAATGTGCCTTCCTAGAGGACTAAGACTCTGCTGCTGTCATTCGTTTCCTGGCAATTCGTAATACATTTTAGGTATTAGGCTCTATTCATTTTGGATGCATCTTTCCCATTTGATTAATTCTACTGTTTCTCTTAAAATAATTGCTTTTACTACTTTTTGGTGAATCACCTTAATCTTCCTTTGAAATGAAAAAGCAGTAATGAGGTTCCAGTGCAACCTCATTTTCTCTTTTTCTTCAAAATATTTTGCCTTATGCTTTCTATTTGCTAGACATTCCTACAGGGCAAAACATGCCTCAATGCAAAACCTAACTAGTGCTTCCACTTGTGATCTCTGACAGAATCCTGAAATCAGATTACTTGATCTTCTAAAAATCCGTACCCTTCACTGTTGCTAAATGATTCTGTGTATATACCTCAAGATTAGAGACAATATAATTCATGCTCATTTGTTTTTCATTGCTGTAAAGCATTCAGTGATAAAACACTATGTCTGGGACTCATCATATTTTACCCCTACAGGTCTCAAACATAATTGTAGTTACAGTATAATAAAAGAACACATAAATAAAGGAACAGCAATTCTAATTGCACCAAGCAGGGTCTAACACAGATTGAAGGAAGAAATGTAGATGAAAGGAACAGTCATTTGTTTAGTAATGTACTGGTTTGCTAAGACAATCAAGATGCTTCTGGTTTTCTTTCATCTGCTTTTTCAGAAATTCCCCTTTCTTTCCCATAATCTACCCACCTCTACAAAATCTGGGTAAAAATTTATCTGGCGAAAAGACAATTATTTCCTTTACTTACTTTACTCGCTTATATTTCTTTCTATCGTGACAGTCAGGAAAGATTTTTAAAATAATCTCAGCATCAAAGGCATGACCTTAACTTATATAAAGCAGAACTATATAAAGCTGATTGTGCCTCCGCCTAGTCCTCTCTCTGGCTCCTCATCACTTTAGGGTTCTCAGAACAGCCTTTTTTCTGTCCAAAAACAGAGGAACAAATGGTAAAACACCCTTTAAATAGGCTGCGGGGACATTTCCACCTTACAACATTGACATAGAAGCAAAATCTCATTTTTGAAAGCAGGGAGTATTTCTTCCCCATTCTTCTTTTATCATTCTTATGGCCATTTCTTCATAATAAGTTTGAAGATCTTTAATGCTACCTGGAAGCATTAGGAGAACTTGTCATACTTCACTAAAAGTAGCTTCCTAGTTATCCAAGATATTCCTGTTGAAGACCATAATAAGAGTTCAGTCTTGCACATTGCAGTCTGGAGATCCAGTCATGTTGAAGGATCTAGGGCAGTAGCAAAAAGTGAACACTCTAACACAGGGTTTCCAGGGCCTCTTTAATAGCTTATACATTTTTAGCATTTATAATAGACAATTATGAACCCAGAAGCCCCCAGTTATGAATTCCAATGTTATTTTGTGGCCTCACATTTTTGTCTCACATTTTGATCTCCTGGAACACTCCCTCGGAAATTATACCTTCCTCCAAAAATGATCTTCTTGCCACTTCTGTTTGTAAAATTAAGAGATGAATGCACATGAAGACAGTCTAGAGGTGATCCATAGGGAAAAGACTCTGGCTACTACTGCATATCCACTAATGTAGGTCAACTTAAAACTACAAGGATCAACTATATGGGATATAGTTACTTGTAACATACCATTTGGAAGGAACAAATGATGGTATAGATAACAATTTTGTTGTATCCCTTCCAATTATTTCTGTCCTATGGCAAGCTCTATCAGGGTAGTCCCTATCCCTTACCCTTGCCTTCCTCTCAGACAGAGAGTGTATGACCTGCCTGAGGTCAGCCAGTAGATTTCCATAGCTGGGCAGGGATTTGAGACCTGGTTCCCAGAGTTGTAGCCCAACAATCAAACCACCACACTGCCTCTCTCGTCCAGAAATAATATTTCATGCTCTGATTTATCAATCTTACGAAGGCTCAAAGAAATGAAGGTAACAGTGTGAAGAAAACTGAAGAAGAAAAAGAGATAATATTGCTGGATTTGCTCAAAATAGTTATTTAGTTCAATATTTCAACAGTAACATATACATCAGCTGCATCCTGAACCTTAACACAGGTCCCCATATAAAACAAACAGTCTTGAGAAAAACACATAAGCAGACTAAAACAGATTAAAATCTATCCACCTGGGAGCACAGACTTAGCTAGCGACTCACTGGCAACATGCTGAATACGAGAAATGAAAAATTTTAAAATCTCATTATTGTATTTACAAGGGAGGCAGGGAAAGGGGAAAATACTATAGGACTAGTTGAAATATTCGGTGAATTTATTTCCAGGGAGTTATTGCAGCCTTCCTTTATCCTTCTGAAAAGACTTTGATATGTATTAGTGAATTATTAATAATATGATGAAACAAATGATGTGGGTCCAACTGAGGTCAGATATCCACCTTGAGACTACATCCGCAGCACCAAAATGGCCAGAGAAGTTCATGCTGAATTTACAGTCAGAGAGTGTTCATATTTACAGATAAAAATATATTGAGGGGTGATCAGGTCATAAATACCTGGAATGTCCCACTCTTCCCATGTGCAACATTTGTTTTTGCTTAATGCCTAATAATAACAACAACTTTATTTTTGTATCTCACCTCCATCTTCCTGAAGGGGCTTGGGGCAGCTTACATGAGGCAGAGCCCAACAACACAGTTAAAATGTAATTACATAAAAATGCAATTTACAATGTAAAAACAGAATAAAAACAAAACATTTTAACAGTAATAAAAAAGCATCAATCAGAAAGCAATTTCAGTTCCTATTGTCTTTGAGGTTATGTGGCCAATTGCAGCAATAAAGGATAGGCTAATGAATAAAGTACATGATCATATGTTAGGTAAGAACAGTGATAAAGTGCAAGAAAGATTTGAGGACCCAATTAGACTAACTATCTGGAAGGCTGTCTATTCAAAGGCGCAACGGAACATCCACGTCTTTAATTCTTTTCGAAAAGTGGACAGGGAAAGTGCTAGCCTAATCTCCCTGGGGAGAAAGTACCAGAGATGAGGGGCCATGGCCGAGAAAGCCCTCTCTCTCATTCCCACCAGTTACATCCAGGATGGAGGTGGAAGCGAGAGGAGAGCCTCCCCAAAAGATCCTAAAGATCATGCAAGGTCATAGGGGAAGACACAGGTTACAAAGATAGGCAGGTCCTGAACTGTTTAGAGCTTTATAGGTAATGACATGCACCTTGAATTCGGATCGGAATGTTATCAGCAGCCAGTGGAGCTGCTTAAACGGGGGGAGGGGCGTTTGACTGCTCCCTGTAAGTTGCTCCAGTTAGTAGCTTGGCCGCCGACATTTGTGCCAACTGCATTTTCTGGGCCGTCTTCAAGGGCAGCCCCGTGTAGAGTGCATTACAGTAATCCAACCTTGAGGTAATTAAGGTGTGGACCACCATGGTCAAGTCAGACTTCTCGAGGTACGGTCGCAGTTGGCACAACAGTTTTAACTGTGCAAAGGCCCTCCCAGCCACCGCCGAGACCTGAGCATTATGCATCAGAGACAGGTCCAGGAGAACCCCTAAATTGCGGACCTGTTTCTTCAGGGGAAGTGTGACCCCATCGAGCACAGATTGCCACACTATACCCCGATTGGCCAAGTGACTAACATAGAGAACCTCTGTCTTGTCAGGATTAAGCTTCAGTTTGTTGGTCCTCATCACAGTGGCCAGGCACTGGTCTAGGATCCGGCGGGCTTCCTTGGAGGTGGGTGGAATCTGCATAGAGATGGCACCGAACTCCAAAACTCCAGATGACTTCTCCCAGTGGTTTCATGTAAATGTTAAAAAGCATGGGGGAGAGAATAGAACCTTGCGGGGCCCCACAGGTCAAAGACCAGGGATCCGAGCAGGTGTCCCCCAGCTTCACCAACTGGGTGCGGCCCTCCAGGAAGGAATGCAGCCACTGAAAAGCAGTCCCCCAAGCCCCATTCCAGAGAGCTGCTCCAGAAGGATATCATGATCGATGGTATCGAACGCTGCTGAGATGTCCGGGAGAACTAGCAAGGACACACACCCCTTGTCAAGTTCTCTGCAGAGGTCATCCACCAAGGCGACCAAAGCCGTCTCGGTGCCTTTACCAGGCCTGAAACCAGACTGAAATGGGTCTAGATAATGGGTTTCTTCCAAGAATCCCTGGAGCTGAGAAGCAACCGCCTCCTCCAGAACCTTGCCCAAAAAGGGATTTGACATCGGTCGATAGTTAGTCAAAATTGAGGAATCAAGGGATGCCTTTTTCAGAATTGGTTTTATAATTGCCTGTTTTAGACTTGATGGAAATTGTCCTTGTTCCAATGAGCCATTTATAATCCTTGAGAACCAATCTGCCAGTCCCCCCCCGGCTCGGCAAGTTTTATAAGCCAGGAAGGGCAAGGATCTAGAACACATGTGGTTGATCTCACAGCTCCAAGAATTTTGTCTACATCATCAGGCTGCACAAGCTGGAATGAATCCAACAAGATTGGACCGACAGGTGCCTCAAGTACCTCCCCTGACACTGTATTAAAGTTGTCATCCAAGTCGGAACGTAACCAAGTGACTTTGTCTTCAAAATGATGCACGAACTGTCTGCATTGAGTGACCAAATTGTCAAGGGATTCCTCCCCCTCATGAGGATGAAGAAGCTCCCTGACAACCTGGAACAACTCAGTTGGTCTATTTGTTGCAGACACGATGCAGGCAGTCGAGAAGGCCTTCCTGGCTGCCCTCAAACCTCAGAGTAGGCTTTAATAGAGGCTCTAACCCATGTTCGGTTGGCGAAACTCTCCGCCACAAGCACTTTAGTCTCAGTCTCGTTCGCTTCATCGAAGCCAGCTCCTCAGAGAATCAAGAGGTTGGATTAACTCTGCACAGTGAGAGGGGACGTTCGGGGGTGATCATGTCTAGTGCCCTGGCTATCTCGGTATTATAGAGTTCAACTAGGGTCTCGACACGATCATCATCCGCCATGACAGGAAGATCCACAAATGACATCAAGAGTCCATCTGGATCCATAAATCTCCCGGGGCAGACCATCTTAATCGGCCCCCCTCTCCTGTGAAGGTTTAAGGTAACAGTAAGTCTAACACTGACCAGATGATGGTCGGTCCATGACAATGGATGTTTTGTTCGTCTCCACCATTTGTTACAAATACTAGGTCTAAAGTGTGTCCAGCCTGATGAATGGGACCAGATATCACTTGGGACAGTCCTATGGTCGTCATGGCAACCATGAAGTCCTGGGCTGCACCAGATAAGGTAGACTCTGCATGGATATTAAAGTCTCCCAGGACCACCAGTCACTGAGAGACCAACACCAAGCTAGATACCACCTCTGCAAGCTCAGGCAGAGAGACTGCTGTGTTGCAGGGTGGATGATACACAAGCAGAATCCCCAAACTGTCTCATTTCCCCACCTTCGGGTGGACACATTCAAACCCAGATGATTGTGGAATGAGGGATCTGGTCAGGGGCATGGATTCCTGATAGACCACTGCAACCTCACCTCCCCGCCCCCCCCCCCCCCCGGGTCGAGCCTGTTGATGCGGGGGGAGGGAGAGATTAACTTCCCCCCAACTTGTCCAGCCAGGTTTTGATGATGCAAGCCAGATCTGTCTTTTCCTCCAGGATCAAATCCTGGATTACTACTGTTTTTCCATTAACAGATATAGCATTTAGTAACAGGACCTTAAACCCAGGGGGTCTGTTATGAAGGCTACCAGACCTATCTTTCCTCAGGGTTGCAAGAACTTTCCTGCACTTCTCCCTGGGCTGATGGATTTGACCACATCTTCCCCTCCCCACAATGGCCTCTCCTCAATCCCAGAAACCTCCCTCCCCCGAAACCATTGGGGCAAGGAAGCTATCTGATGGAGCTAGTCAGCTCTCTGATACCAGGGAGCCAAAAGATATCCTAATCCGAGAAGTCTTTGGGGAGAGGGTTTCCTGAAGGAGGGAAAGGAGGGAGGTGCTTGAGGAGTTAAATAAGGGCAGTGTCTGGGGCTGGGAGAAAAATGTGGCTGGAGCCAAATGTGGAGTGTCTACTCCCATATATAATATTTCAAGGGGTGATTCTGTGGACCTTTGGGCAGAAGTTATGCTGGTTATACTTAGGAGGTATGATCTAAGGTCCGTGATAGGGGACTTTAGGATACTTTTTAGACTAGTTTTTATCTGAGGCTCTGATTTAAAATTGATAAGAAGGGGCTGAACAACTGGGTCGTGAAGAACCCTCGTAACGTAAATACCCCAAAGGTTGAGCTGCCAATTTTGTGCCAACACCTCTTCTGGTATTAAGCTGTCTTCAAAAGTAAGTAGAAGACGTAGGGTGTGGTCTTATTGTCTCTATCCCTAGATGCCATCAAATGGGTTTGCTATGATCTTCAAGAATTGATTCGCTTTAACAGAGACTTCATCTGAGCATCTGTACTAATGACCATATCCAAGGGGACATCTACACTGTAGAATTAATGCAGTTTGAAACCATTTTAACTACCATGGCTCAAAACTATGGAATACTGGGTTGGGAAGAGTCTCAAGAGGGAATTCTCTATGGTAAATAATCAGTGTAAGCACATGAATGAGGATAAGCATATGAATAAGGACAAGAGAAGCAATTTTGTAGGTACCATGTGCCCATGATGTTCTAGTCCAAAGCAATCCAGGTTACACTGATACAGGTTTTAAATAAAATGCTATAAAATCAGAGATATTTTTAGTATAAACATTTCCAATGCAGGCAATTTTGAGTAAACAAGCTTATATAAATTCAAAGACATAAGTTACTGATTAAATCAGCCAAAACTTCATACACCTATACAGTTTGTTTATAAAATTTGTGCAAGCTAAATTCTTAGTGAAAAAATACATTTTGTTTGAGTCAGTGTGCCGCCTTCTTGTCTGGGGAAAGGGAGGGAAAATGGGCTCTGAACTGTAATCCTTTCAGAATAAAACGTTTAAATGCAAACATGATTACCATTGTAGACTGTTTGATCTAAAGAGATTATATTGCAGTTCTATTCTTGAGAGGTGTGTTGATATGTCCATACAACCCTTCAGTGCTTATCTCAATTACTTAGATAAGATTTATTTCAGTCTGGCATGTGAATCAAACATGGGTGAAGAAATTAGGAAGCTTCCAAAGGGAATTGCACATGTTTCTAAAGTATGAGTACATACCTACCTTTTCTTTTCATGCTACAGATTGGGCACATAAAACAAAAATATACTTAAATAACTTTTGACCAATAATATTTTTGAGCTAAATATATTTGATTTAGTACTTTCCACTAAGGTCCCATCTACACTGCCCATTTAATGCTGTTTCAAAGTTGTATTGAAGAAAGTAGCCTTGCTGTGCACATAACTCAATTGGAAATCCTGGAACCAATTTGAGGTTCAGATGGTTATTACACAAACAACAGAGCACTGGGGCACATAAAGGGTTTTCTTTCATGCATTTGTAAGGGAGTTTGCTATCTGGCCACCACAGTTTGAAGCTAGCTTTGAATTGCAATAAATAGTCAGTGTAGATGGGGGCAAAGAAAATTTGCTAAAGTAAGAGTTATTGATCCAAATGTTACCTCACATAAAGTGTTTAGAAACTATTTAGTTGCAACATGTCCTAAGATGTGGAGTGGAGGTGAACAAGGTGGGTGTTTTTTATAGTAAGAAACTGAGATGTTGGATTGCAGAATTTTATCACTGAAACAAAGCATGGAAAGTACACAATACATACCTGAGGAGAATAACATTCCACAGTTGGTATTTGACTGAATGAGAAAGCAATCTTTCTGAATAAAAGTTTATGGCCCATCAGTTTGAACCATAGCATTCCTCAGATGATTTGCTTATTAGACCCTTCAGTATATCTGGACAGATCCTCTTATGTGCAGCCCAGAAACAGATACAATATTCCAGGTGACATCTCACCAAAGCAGAATAGAGCAAAAGTGGGCACTATAATTCTGTTAAAACAGCCTAGAACTTCATTAGCTTTTGGGGGTGGTGATATTGCCTCATATTTAATTAGATTGGCTTCTAATTAAACATTCTCATTGGATAGCTTCCATCATTGCAAATGGGGTGTGTGTACTGGAACATATTGAGAAGAGGATATAGGGAGAGTACAACTGTTCAAATTTCTAGTACCAACCCATGTAGACCTTCCATAAATTATCAGCAGCACTTTAACAAGAGTCTTTAGGTCTGCCAGATCCTTATTTTTAATGAAACTAAGTGAATGACAAAAGTTAAATTCTTCACCATTGACTCCATACTCTGAGTGGAACTGCAAGTGATCACTATGAACTATGTGACCAGACCACCTAATTGAAGCACTCTTTGTAATTTAAGGTAGTTTTTTTTCTCACCTGAGTGAATTCGCTAAAATATTTCTCTCTTTTAAAATGTGTACATGTAAGTGCATCTGTGTATCCGCGATTCATTTCTTCTATTTCACACAACACAATTTTAAACAAAGTAGGACTGAAATAATTCAAATAATGAAAGTAAAAACAGGATAATGCTAAAGTTGGGGAACAAGTAGTTTCAGATGCTAGGGGTAGGATAAAGCAGATTTAGCAGTGGTGGAAGATATATATATATATATATATATATATATATATATATATATATATATATATATATAAAAAATCAAGAGTAAAAAATGGCTCAAACCTCTCTATTTAAATAATAATAATTAAATGACACCACTCAAACAGATCGCTACCAAGCAACTCAACAAGTTCCAAAGCTGCAACTTTCCAACTGTTGCAACCAGTAATGTCTCAAATTCAGATGAGTTCTGTTTATCTGTGGCACAATGTTAATTACAGGAAGGGGGTAAAGAGGCTTTTCTCTTGCTGGATTCCCCACTCTTGTCTGAAAACTACCAATTGCTAGCATGTGAAAATATTTTCCCAGACATCAATTCTTTATGTTGTTCTGACATCCATTTCCATATGGGAGAGAGACATTCTGTCCAATCTTGATGAGGGAAAAGTGTTACATTCATTATTGTTTAATGTATTTATTTTGCACGAGAGGGTTTTAATTATATGACTCTACTATAACCATGGCATCAAATGCTGAAAACATTTATTCATGATACATTAATGACTTGATCCTAACATATTCCTAACTTGATCCTAACATAGTCCTAACTTCCTAACTCCTTGAAGGGTAATACTATCGCCATTTCAACAATACCTACCCTTAAGAAATGCCATAATACACCCCTACATTTGCACAGACATTTTTCTCTAAATCAATGAACCAGTGACAAACCAACATTTTTGCACTTGAAATCATACCTCTTATTTTATCTTCATTAACATCAACTAACCACATGTCTTAGGAAACAATTATGTTCACTCTATAATTGTTGACAAATGACAACAACATTTAATGGGAGGGATGCAATTATTCTAAAACTCAACTGGTGGCTGAAACACCGTGCTACCTTTTGAGTTGGAATAATGTTAATAAGGAGTAGCAGGAATATCAGGGGTCAACCTTGTGATCTAAGAAGGTGGGAAGCATGCCACCTGCCAAACTGGGCCAAAGCTTGATGTGACTCCCCCAAATTCTTTATGGCAACCTCCAAGTAAAAAGAAGAGAGCCAACCTCCCTGTACTCATGTTGTGGATGCAGGCCAATGCCTCTACTGCCTGAAATGGAAAGTTGCAACAGAACTATGGAAAATGAAATTAAACAAGGAATTAACAAATAATTAACATATTTGTGTCTGTGGAAAATAGCTGTTATTTCCCCTTGTGACTCTTATCCTGCCCCCCTACAGAGCTACCACATTTTCCAACAGTTCAAATTCTCGAGAGAAAAAGCACAAACCACGTATAAAAATTCACAAACATTCCCTTGGACTGAGAAGAAAAACAGCATGTCATCACATTATGAATAATGTCAAGGAGAAAGATTCTGAAGTTTTCTGCTTTACTATGTGAGGACAAACCAAATCACATTCCTACAAATAAGCTGCTACCTTACTAATCACTCTACTTGCTTACTCATTGATCCTATATGGTACCCTAGTATCTTGGAGACAAGAGATACCAAGATGTTTGTTTATAAAGCTATTGTCTTTCCAGCTCTATTGTACGCCTGTAAAACATCACTCTCGATTTCTGGAAAAATTCTATCAGTGTTGTCTTTGAAAAATCCTGCAAATCTCTTGGGAAGACAGGTGGGCAAATGTGAGCATTCGTGGAGAAGCAAAGACCACCAGCACTGAAGTGATTTTTCTTCAGTATGAACTTCACCAGAGTGGTCATGTTGTCCGAATGAGAAATCATCTTCCAAAGAAGTGACTTTATTCTCAATTCAAGAATGGAAAATGGAATGTTGGTGGACAGAAAAAGAGAATTAAGGATGGGCTTAAAGCTAACCTTAAAAAATGTGGTACAGTACAATGCTGGCACTTCAGAATTGTAACTGGAGATCATCTGTTACTAATAGTGTTAGGATGCTGAAGAGACAAGAACACAGGTTGAAAGGAAAATCAAGAGGAAGGCAAACAAACCCTTGTCATGACCACCTCCCACCTGGAAATGTATGTCCTCAATGTGAAAGGCCACGTGGATCCAGATTAGGTCTTCACATTCCCTTACAGATCCACCACCAATACTCTACCACTGGAATACAATTATACTTGGTCATGCGTGATCACCTATGATGATATGATCATATATGATCCCTACCAAAAACAGGGGGGGGGGGGGAGGGGATGGACACCCAGTAGCAGGGGATCAATGTCATCACACAAAATACTTTCTTTGTTCAGTTTGTCTGATGAGAGTCATTTAGTGTATTGAAAGTTTCTGAATACATGAGATAACCAAGTTTATTTTAATTTGGAACTTGTATTAAGGAGGCAACTTGTATTAGTCCTGTAGCACATAATTACAAAGCACATAGTTCCATTTATTATTCCTTATCACATATTGTTCTTTCTTGCCAGGCATGTAGCTGGGGGGGGGGGGAGCTTGAGGGGCTTCAGCCCCCCCCCCCCCCCCCCGAAATTCCCAGGGTGGTTCATGAGAAGGCGTTACATTTATTATTTAAACTGTTATGTTTATTCATATCATGATCTGATCAACATGCTCAATATATCCCATATACATGGGGGTATTGGGATAACGATACAAAAGGTTTGCTGGGGTAGACCCTCTCCTGCTCAGACTCAGCCCCCCCCCCCCCGAACCAAAACCCCACCCCCTCCCAAAACAAAATCCTGGCTACGGGCCTGTTTCTTGCCTTTTCTCCCGAAATCATCCATTTTCAGATTTATCACACAAGCGAGTGCAGTTCCCGCCCACTCCATTTTTTTTTTCAAATTAGAAAATATTGGGGGAAAAAAATTCTGGACACTGGGCTTTCCCATCCCACCAATCCTGCTTCTCTGGAGTAAACCTGAGCCACTGATCTTAGAGAAAGCACTTTGACTCTGGGGATATTGGGCTTCCCTCTCCCTCTAATCCTGTTTGTCTGAAGTAGACCCAAGGCACTGATCTTAGGGACAGCACTCTTGGGATACTGGGCTCCTCCTTCCCTCCAATCTTGCTACTCTGGAGTAGACCCAAGCCACTGATCTTAGAAACAGCACTCTGGGGATACTGGACTTCCCTCTCCCTCAAATTCTGCTGCTCTGGAGTAGGCTCAAGGCACTGATCTTAAAGAAACACCACTCTGGGGATACTGGGCTTTCCTCCCAATCTCAGCACTCTGCATTGCAGAAGTCCAAAACTTAAAAAGCTAGCAGTACAGACAGGCAAAACAAATATATTTTGAAATGTCAATATTTTGAATGATTACATTTTTTTAAAAAATAGCATATCAGCTCATGAAGCAGAATTTTGGAAGAAAATTTCAATGCTTGGTGGGGGACTGCCCACTGGAACACCCTTTATTCCACATCACTGAAGTGAGTCAACACAGGCAAATTTGAAAACTCCCATTACATGTGGTTTTTTTTAATGTTTTCTCCAGTTATATCTCAGTTCTTCTTCTCCCCTCCCCCTTTTTGGACTGTTTCATACATTTCCTAATAAATCATGATGGGCACTGACAGGAAGTACCCTCAACAGATTCTATGTGTTTAGAAACCGGGGGGGGGGGGGGGGGGAAGCATGCGATAAAGACTTTAGTGTCTTTTGAAGAAATATTCTAGATGTTCTTACAAAAGCTACTAATCTAGTTAAAAAATTAAGACTTTTTCTGAAATACACATTGAACCTAAACATTGTTGCTAGTATGAATAATTAGAAAAGCCGCACAACTTCTTAATGTTAATTTAAATATGGTTTCATTAGCATATTATGTATATTTAGTGCTCAAGTGTCTCTAAATAACTAATCAAATATATATTCTAATAGTTGTACTCTATTGATAGTTAATCTTCTGAAAGTGAAACTCACAGTAACCCAATCTTCTGAAACCTCACATGGGTGATTCAAATAAAATAATAGAAACTGCTCTTACTTTTAAAATCAGAATATAAATTCAAGCAAGGCATGCATTTGAGGACTATAGTGAACTATTAAAACACTTTTGGGCACTGACTACAAATACACATACATGGATGGAACAAAGCTTTCATTTTATGACTGTATTAAACCCGTTTTTTAATCCACTTTGTCAGGCACAGGCTATAAAAACACATGGATGAATGGATGGAATGATCAAACAAACAGAAATTCATTTTGTTCAAAATGCAACTGGATTTTGGATCAAATGCTAAACTAACACATTAGAATTTTAGTCTACAAAAAATGGGAGAGAAGCTACATAAAGTGGAAGGTGCTTCAAATTTAGAGGAACTAGCCCAGAAAAAATTGCAACAGACTTAAGTGAAAAGGGACTATAAAACAACAGCATGAGAATGTTCTACATACAGCCTCTGTACATACAGTATATGAAGCAGCCTGCAGATTAAACCTGACTCACTGCTACAGATCTGAGTTCCACACATTTTGGCTTCATATCATCATGCCCTGAGTCCCAAGCAGCACTGTCTTGACTCATGGACATGCCCACCTGTATAGGAACCAGATGCTAATCTATGCACAGAGCAAAAATTTAGCAATATTTTTCTGTTCACCTCAACATTCAAATCTTCCACTAACACAGTAAAATGAGAAAATTTCTACTTCTGGAATAGAGTTGGCATATCTGCATTTGGAAAAGAATTTTTACTGTTTTTATGTCTTGCAATGTTATGGAAGTAGAATATTTTAACAGATTCACAGGAGGCAATTAATGGTGGAGGACAACAGTTACTATAAGTGTGCATTTCTTTTATTAGAAGCAGTGCCTCCACTGTTTGTGTTCCAAGAATTCTATTTGTGTGGTGAAGGGTTAGAGGAAGTGTAAGAATGTGAAGTGAGGAAAAAGAAACAGTACAATTGGTACATGATACTAATAAAGGTAAGTTTATTTTATCAATAATTTACAATTTTATTCCTGTTAGTAGTTGGGTAGAAAGGGTCCAGTGCACTGCTTTGCCTGGGGGACTATAATGCTTGTAAGACAACCCAAGTCCAGAGATGTATCACCCACAATGCTCAGGTACAGGAATACCAGATACTTTTTGCTTTCTATCTCATGTACAACAGCCCAAAGGCATGTGATAGTGGAAGCATGGAGTTCTTGACTAACAATGACAATATCTTGCACTAGCTAATTCCCAGTTTATTTCCAAGCTTTGCTCAAGGTAAGTATTTTGATCTACAAAACACTAAACTCTTCCTGGCCAGGTTATCTACAAGAGCATGTCTTCACATATAAACCTGCCCCACATCTGAGATCCTCAGGAGACGGCCACAATTTTGTGAGTCTGGCTTAACAGAGATTCCTCAGGAATGCCATTTTGACTGTGAAAAAGAGTCAGATTAATTGCTCCCCTTGAGCTTTTAGCATGCAATTGAAGCTGTACTATTTCATGTCATTACTAAAACCAGGAGTACAGTAGATTAATTGTTTTTTAAGAAGTTGAGTTCTTGAAGTATAGCTCTTTGGTTTTTGGTGGTTGTTGTCTCCTCCAGATTCACACATAACATTCTTGAGAGGTAGTTGCTCTTAGCAATTCACATTAGTGTGTATCTAAAGGATTTTTAAATGGGAGAGGATGGTCTGCTGAGGTGATTCAATTGTTTGAATTCTCTCCTGCTTGAAAAATGCTTAGTGTTATAGATCAACACTGCCATAACTTGAACAAGTGGCACCATAACTTGAACAAGTGGCATTCCCTAAGTCTCAGAGCAAGCGAAAAGCTCTGAATGAAACTTTCCAAGAAAATCCTATGATAAATTCACCTTGGGGTCATCTTAAAAGTCACCATAAATAGGAAATGATGTGAAGACCCATCAGAAAACAAATCAAGACTCTTGCAACTCACATTGGTTCAGTGGGTTAATTCTTCCTGGGGCTGGAAAGTGGTGTTAGGTCATGGTTCATGATTTTCAAATGCTAACAAGGCACCCAAAAGTAAAACTAGATATGGTGCAGCCAGCATCATTTTTTTAAATCCTGGATTTGCTAAGAATCTAATTTTAGAGGGAAAATAAGTATGGAAACTAAGGCAGTACAATGGTTTGAGTGTCAGACTAAGACTCTTGAAGACCAGGATTTGAACCTTGGACATCCACTGGGTGGCCTTGGGCAAGTCATACTATCAGACTTAAAGGTAAAGGTAAAGGTTTCCCTTGACATTAAGTCCAGTCATGTCTGACTCTGTGGGTTGGTGCTCATCTCCATTTCTAAGCCGAAGAGCCGGCGTTGTCCGTGGACACCTCCAAGGTCAACTGGCTGGCATGACTGCATGGAGTGCCGTTACCTTCCCACCAGAGGGGAACCTATTGATCTACTCACATTGGCATGTTTTCGAACAGCTAGGTTGGCAGAAGCTGGAGCAACAGCAGGCGCTCACTCCGCTCCTGAGATTTAAACCTGGCACCTTTTGGTCTGCAAGTTCAGCAGCTCAGTGCTTTAACACACTTTGCCACCGGGGCTCCACTATCAGACTTACAGGCATAAAAAGGAAAGCTTTTAATAAATTGGGCAAATAAAACCCAATAATAAGATGGGCACAAGTTGGAGTTAAGCTGAAAGCAAAAGAAAGTGGTACCTGTTTAAGCTCCTCAACAAGTGCTGATTCCCTCTCCCCCACAAAGAATTCACATTTATAAACTGATTTTGATGTGATGATTATGCTGATCTACTAAATATTTTCAGGTGTGGGGACAAATTCTGGTTTTGGCAGTTTTGCATGGAACTTAGTAAGAAAGAAATGTTAAAAGCTTATGTATGCTAACAATTGTACTTTGATTTTATTCAGAGAAGCAGTGAAATTTTCCAAATCAACATGGGCAAAATTGGTAGAATTGTTAATTGTAAAGGAAAATATGACGAAATCAGGCTGAAATTGTCAATAATTCATAAATTCATAGAATTGAAAGAGAGTAGAAGAACCATCTAGTCCAACAGCTACCAGGAATTTTTCTTATTCCTCCCAGTTGGAAGGATTTGAGTTTTGCTCCTCTTCCATACATTGTTCAAACAAGAAGCAGGATCAAAAATCTCAGTACAGCTTTAGGTTATCTACTTATGTTTCTTTCAGGGCACACTAAAAATTTTCTCCTATGAAAAAGATGTTTGGCGCTTGCCCTCCAAATCAAAATGATAACTCCCTTCTCAGAATAGAATGAGTAATTATGGAGAATACAACAGCAAGCAAGGCTTGTTCAGGAAGCATTAAACAATGGTTTTATGTGAAGAAGCCTAGTAAGAAATATAGAAATATTGGTAAGTTCAAGTTATCCAAGAAAACTATAGAACACACACACATGTACAGTGGTAATGAACAACGTGGAACCGCATATCCCATAATTCTGTAAAAGAAAATCTGTTTGCAATAGCAATGTGTGTGTGTGTTCTATAGTTTTCTTGGATAACTTGAACTTACCAATACCACACACACACATTGCTATTGCAAACAGATTTTCTTTTACAGAATTATGGGATATGCGGTTCCACGTTGTTCATTACCACTGTACATGTGTGTGTGTTCTATAGTTTTCTTGGATAACTTGAACTTACCAATATTTCTATATTTCTTACTAGGCTTCTTTACATAAAACCACACACACACACACAACTACTTAAGTATTACTAAAAGATATGAATTCAGCAAATGTGTCTGCTTATTGATAAAACCTTATTCGAAAGCTTTAAAAACCATTTGAAATCAAAGTTAAGTTTTGGGAAACTGCTGTCTTGAGATCAATCCAAAGAGGGGGAAAAACCCATATGGCCTGCTTAAATGTATCTGTTTACAACATTTTTTTATCCCTACCATATGTATGCAAGTGGATTTTGTAACACCTTAGAGTTTAATTGAGAGAAAGAAGTTGGTAGCACAGGTTTTCATAGAGAGTTTACATCTTGAGATACTTCTGTAGACTTGGGACCTTATCACATGGACCTTGAGAAGCCTTGGGGGCCATCTGTCTAGCAAAGGGAATCATACTGTTAGATCCCCAATCGTCCCATTTCAAGTTTTGTCTTCCCATCACAAGTTTCTCTCTTCAGGTTTTCACCCGTTGTTGCCCGCATTCAGAACCATCACACAGGGAATCATTTCCTTCACTCTCTCTGTATTACTTTTTTAAAAAAACATCAGGGAAAACTTAAATATCTGAAAGCCAAGATTACTGTGGAACTCATCCCTGAGTCCCCTGATAGGTGAGAAGGGCGAGGTAGAAGTGATGTAATAAATAAATCCCATTTGGGGGGCGGGGGATGGGAGAATTTTAAACCTCTTTGCCATGATAAGTCTTTCCCATGCCTTCCCTCCCTTCATTATACCAGTTTAATTATAAACCCCTTTGCCACTTGCAAGGCATTGCTTCCCTTCATTATACCAGTGTAATTTAAACCTCCTTTGCCATGTTCCCCTCTTGTAATGCTTTCCTTCATTATACAAGTGTAATTTTAAACCCCTTTGCAATGATCCCCTCTTGCAAGGCATTGCTTCCCTTCATTATGCCAGTGTAATTTTAAACAACTTTATCATGATCATTTCTTGTAAGTCATGGCTTCCCTTCATTATACCAGTGTAACTTTAAGCCCCTTTGCCATGATAAGTCTTTCTCATGCCTTCCTTCCCTCCATTATACCAGTGTAATTATAAACCATTTTGCCATGATGTCCTCTTGCTAGGCTTTCCTTTCCTCCATTAGACCAGTATTGTGTTAAAAGGCTAGCAAGAGCACAATTTTCAACCTAAATTACTATTAAGGGGAACATGCAGTGAAAGCAAAGTTGCTCCATGTCACTGAAATTATTCAACACGGGTGAATCTGCCAGATCCCATCACATGTGTTTTTCAATGTTGGCAACAGTTCTGGCATGTGTCAGGGGCTCACAACACGATTTCTTACCCGTGTTCTGAACTCCCTCCTTTCAGCACGCTTCAGCTACATTTCAAGGATGAAAGGCAATTGATAACAGTCAGAAATAGGCAAATGTCATCTGATGGGTTCTATGCCATGTCATCTTTGAAACGGACCAAAAGTGTCCTACAACGGGGAAAACGATCCATGTGATGAGGTCCTTAGTTTACAAAGGTCTATGATATCAACATCTTTCTCGCAGTCTCTAAGGTACTACAAAGAGGTTTTTATTACTGAAATTCCAGATTACCATGGCTATGCCTTGGAATCCTATTATATGTAACATGATATAAGCTGTAGCTTATACAGCTCTATGAGCCCCATAATATAGTAGATTTCGAAAATATCCTGCCAGAGAACAAAGTTCCATAGGTTCTTTGTGTTTTCTTATTGTTATTAGCTAAAGATATTCCGTTTGGCTCAGAAACGTGTGTTGGAAAGGACTGGAGGTAAGTCTGTTTTGAAAAGTTCTGTGATGTAGATGTAGATACCACCTGCTATTCAGATAGATCCATGGGCCAAATCTGGCCCACCATGCCATTTTATTTGGCCTTCCAGGTGCTGGACAACAACTCCTGTATTCCTTATCATTAGATATCATGGGTACAGTTTGATGGGAGTTGTGATACAATAACATCTAAAAGGCTGCAATTCTGTTCAGTCAGGATAGTGAGATTTGAATTTAGATACAAGGCTTTCCTCAACCGCATCCACAAGTGCTGTTGTGTTACAGTTCCCATTATCACCAGTCCACATGTCAGATAATCAAAAGTGAGGGAAGTTGTCATTCAACATCTGGGGACCAAATTGGGTAAAAACTAGAGAACTGTAAAAAATATAGTTGACCCTCTGTATCTATGGCTTCTCCATCCATTGATTCAATTGTCATTTGGAGGCAACCATAAGGCAGATGTGGCCTTCGATGAATATGAGTTTGACATCCCTGGCCTAGGGATTCCTGAAATGGTTACATTTTCTATCTTCTACACATTGTAATCTAGTCTATTAGAAATTATTTCTACATTATTTCTTCAGCAGGCAATACTCTTTAGATCAGGGCTTGGTTCATCAGAGTTTGTTATGCTAAGCTGCAACTCCCATCTGTACTGGGTAGGGCTTCTGGGACTTACTGCTCAACAACATATGGAGGCTTACATGATTCCAACTGGGAGGACAGTGAAATTTTTTTTATTGTATCATGGTTCCAAAGAATTCTTGAAGAAGTTTGATTAGAACACAAACTGACCACATTGGCTAGGAGATTCTGGGATGCACTCTGAAAACATAAACTATTTATAGTAGTGCTCCTTAAAAAATAGAATTTCTTTCTATTCTTGGTGACAAGCCAGAATGAAAATTCAGAAGATGTTGGCCATGTATATTTGAATAAGAGACTTTCAGACCAATTTATCCAGTTTTTACTCAAATACTACAATAATTCAAAATTGCTTCATGTTTCCTTATGTTGTAATGAAAGTGTTCTTGAAGTAATAGTGTGGAATATGTTCGTCTTTTCATGGTACTAACTGTTCCACCACAAAAATGTGTTGGGTAATACACTAAGAACTCAGTGTGGAAGGCAGGGTTATTTGATTTTCAGGGGCTTTTCCTCCTTATCTCTTATAAAATGTAAATAAAACCAAAAACCAAAAACCCACTGAGCCAAATATTTCAGCTTATTCTCTCCTTGTCCTCAAAGGCAAGTACTGTGTGTCACATTCAATCACATTCAAAATTCCTAAAAATCACAAAAATCACCTCTAAGCAAATTCCTGTGGAAATGCTTTTCACCACCTTACATGGAATATGAATGCCACTGTGATACAGTGATGTGTGCCTTCCTTCACTAGCTTCAACACAAATTAATAACGTGGCCTATTACTCCCTACTTCAATTCGAACAGATTGAATTTCTGCTAATGGATCTCATTCATTAATTTACTTGGCATTAGAGAAAGAGTGGGATTAATATTTATGAGACTTTTGGATTTTTATCAAAAAAAATTCCATAGCCTTCTGATTTTAGAATTCATCTGACAAATATTATCTTGATGCAATGAATATTTAGCTCAGTTTTGCTTTGGACCAGGAACTCTACTGGTGAGTAAAAATGGATTAGCACTGACAGAACCCATAGTGAATTTCTCCATATTTCATTTGATTAGGTTGGAGTGAATTGAAACTAAGAACATATTCAGAAATTGCAGTAACATAGGGGAATACTCTAATGTCTGCAAGGAATTGACTTTCTACTTAGCTGCCTGTACACTTTTCTCTGTTCATTACACACTCTACTTACTGTAACAGTGTTCATGAAGCTCCTTATTCTATTGCAGAATTATATGTATTTAGAATTTGGGGGGGGGGGAATAGGGGGAAATAAATTCAGCAAGAACAGAATACTAGAAAGCAAATGCAGGATTTTTTTAAAAAAAATAATTGCACAAAACTTCATAGAAATGAACAATTACCTGCATTTAATCCTAATAGGATAAAAGGTTAAGCATAGTATTGTTTGACCCCTTCAATGGCTGACATTCATGCCATATTATTGTTAGCTCTGCATGTTAAGCAAGCAAATTTTCAATCAACTTGTGTTGGCTTTACCACAGACACAGATGTTAAGCGGACTCCTTTGTTCATAAGGTTCTCATTATTAACTCAAACCAAGCTGAATATTTGACTGAAGGAAAGGACCATATCATTGTTTTCAGATTTCACTCTATGACTTAACTGAACTACATCTGCCAGCTTTAGAAATACCAAGTACTTCTTGGCGCCAGCACTGGCGCCTCAATCTGTGACTACCAGCCTAAATGCTTCAGCTTGAGGAAGTTTAGTAACCATGAAAACAACTTAATAAAAGCTTAAATTGTGATTAAACGTTACTCATAAATTGACAGTGCACAACAACCTTCTTCCTGTGTATAATTTGGTCCACAAAACAGCAAATTAAATTCACAATTAAAACAGGTAGGCTAGAAAGATGTCAGGAAGATGTTTTCATGATTTATGAAGTCTGCAATTTACTTGAAACCATATTTATTTAATAGGTAAGCTGGCACTATACAACTCCATTCCATCTGCTTTAAATCTATTATAAGACCTTAGCAGGCATGAAACGCACTGCAAGTATAAATAGAGCTCCACTTTTCACCTTTTTGTAAAGCCATCTTTTAATGTCAATGGAGAGGGAAGAATTACAGACACCTTAAAAGATGTCTCCTGATATGAAACTTTTAAGATTATACTACCAGTAGAACCCCTCAGAAAAGCTTTTCTTTTCTTTTTTAAAGAACGCAATGTGTTTTATAAGGCAAATTAAAACCTGAGTTTTAAAAAGGAAGTTGATAACCACAATGAAAGCCAAGTGTTTAAATTCCAGTGACACATCTTGAAAACAGCAATCTGTAATGCTTATTATTCTGGGAATATTTGCTGGCTTCTCAAGTTGAATGAAATGCTATTCTCCCATTCAGTTTATTGAGATCTGTAACAAATTCCTCCTGAAAAACCTAGATTTTAGGGGGAAAGCTACAGGTTTGTGTATTTACTGGGCTAAATACACAATGCTGCTGACAGGCAACAGAGAAACTATTGACCAATAAGGCTAGCAGAGGTTTTCAAGAGAAAAAGAATACAAACCATCCCTACTGAATAATTCATCTAAAAGATGCTTTATTTCACTTACCATGTTGTATATCTTTCATATCTAAATGAAGACTGGACATCAATATTCCAACTGCTTGTGATCTTTTGTTGCTTAATAACTTGACAACCTGTCAAAGACAATAAAATGTTATTAACTCTCAATAAATTGCTAGAAATCACAAATAATTTATTTTCCTATGCTGCAAATGACAAATCCAGGAAACAAGTAGAACAAGACTTTTTTAAAAACCTGAGCAATTTGACAATATGACTAATGGCTGAACTCAAAGAATAGGACCTGCAGATATAAGATTTTTGATAGAGGGTAGCTTATAAAATGTATTAATGAATTAATGAGTGAATTAATGATGCTCTACCAGCAACATGGCATTTTTAGTTTTGACTTTTCATCCACATTAGAGCTTGTGTGAAGCTAGCTCTTCATTACATTTTGCACTTTGTTTATAGTGGATTCCAAAACCATGCAAGTTATTCCATCAGTGGATGCTATGCAAGTCCCATTAGGGAGAAAGCTTGGACATAAACTTACCTTCTCGCCTGAGTGGTACCTATTGATCTACTCACATTTGCATGTTTTCAAACTGCTAGGTTGGCAGAAACTGGGGCTAACAGCAGGAGCTCACCCCGCTCCCCGGATTCAAACCACTGACCTTTCAGTAAGCAAGTTCAGCAGCTCAGCAGTTTAACCCGCTGCGCCACCAGGTTAAATCTAATAATTAATCCTGACTGGAGTGGACTAATTGAATCAATTGACACATCAAGTTCTCATGGATTCGGTAGATGTGCTTAAACTGGAACAAACAATCTCATTTAGGGTTGTTGTATGTCTTTCGGGCTGTGTGGCCATGTTCCAGAAGTATTCTCTCCTGACGTTTCGCCCACATCTATGGCAGGCATCCTCAGAGGTTGTGAGGTATGGATAAATTAAGTAAGGAAAGGAAAGAATATATATCTGTGTATAGTCCAAGGACAAGTCTACATAGGGACCACCAAACGCAGCGCCCAAACAAGAATCAAAGAACATGAAAGGCACTGCAGACTAATTCAACCAGAGAAATCAGCCATAGCAGAGCATTTGATGAACCAGCCTGGACACAGAATACTATTTGAGAACACAAAAATGCTGGGCCATTCTAACAACTATCATGTCAGACTACACAGAGAAGCCATTGAAATCCACAAGCATGTGGACAACTTCAACAGAAAGGAAGAAACCATGAAAATGAACAAAATCTGGCTACCAGTATTACAAAACTCCAAAATCAAAACAGTAGATGGGAACCAACACAATAAGGACTTGACTGAACAAAGGATGCCCCCAGGCAAGGGACAAAACATTTCCAATGCCAATTAGGGTGATTAACTGAAACATTAATGCGGGCTCCCAGTGACAAAGAACTCTTGCCACACCTTGGACTATACACAGATATATATTCTTTCCTTTCCTTACTTAATTTATCCATACCTCACAACCTCTGAGGATGCCTGCCATAGATGTGGGCGAAACGTCAGGAGAAAATACTTCTGGAACATGGCCACACAGCCCGAAAGACATACAACAACCCTGTGATCCCGGCCGTGAAAGCCTTCGACAACACATAATCTCATTTAGGCTAATATAGTCACAATGTAAAAAAAGTTTTCTTCATTTTCAGTGGACATAAAATTAACAATGTACATTGTAATGCAACACTTCCTTTGCATAAGAAGTAAGCCATAATAATAGATGAAAGGGTTCCATGCAGAATGCATATACACACATCAGGAGCCAGTGTCATCTTAAATACCATAAATATCAGTGTAAGAGTTTCAGCACAATTCAACCACCAAACCTAAGCAGTGAAAGATCTAATTTTTCTTTTGAGATGAGATGAAAACTTATATTTGAAGGAACTGGAACTGATCTGTATTAAAATCTGCCTGGATTTTTCCCCTTAACAGGGCTTAAGATTGAGTTCTAAATTAAATTACACCACACAAACTCACAGCTCCCTGCCTTGGGAGGTCAAAATGGCCCCCTCCCTGTTGTTCTTCTGGAGGCAGGATAAAACCTTTTTTTTCAGGCATACTTTAAAAGAAAAAAGTTTTTAACACAGCATTAGGATGTGATGTATAGCATTTTTAGATATGTTCATAGGTTTTAACTGTTTATTTTAATAGTTTTGATGTTTGATCCCAGTTTAATGTTTATATGTTTTTAGGTTTAAAATTGTGACTTTCTTAAGGCAAAAAATTAAGAATGTATTTAAAATGGGATTGTCTGCACCTTTCTCAGAGGCTGAGAGTGTGACTTAGTAAAAACAACCATATATTAATAACTTGCATATGTATCTAGTATTACCTGGGTATACATTTTGTAATGCTATTTATTAAAAATAGTAATCACTAGATGTACCATTTGTCCCATTAGAAAATATACACTCAGGCAACACTGGGTACTTAAGGTAGTAGTGTAATAAAAGCCTCATTTGAAACTGCTTCATTGTGCTGTCGCACACTGGGCCTGTAATAATGTTTGTTTACAGGACAAGTAATGCCCAACGGGACGCCGGGGTGCCTCAACTGAAGGGTCCCTTAGATTTCCCAACACAAAGTTCTATTGAGGCTCCAAATAAGTTCAATAAAGCTTTTTATTTGGGCTTAAATCTTAAAACAAATGAATTAAATGCTTTATAACCTTGGAAAACCAGTAGCTTCCTCAATTTGCCATCAAGGACAGGCAACAGTTGGTAAACTGTTTCCTTTTTTCCTTAGGGAAATCTTCTGACCCCTCCCTGGGCAATCTTTCTTTACCTTACTGGCGTGAGGCCCCTGCTCCCGGATCCAAGTTGCGTTATGGATAGCCCGAGTGGTAGCTTACCAGACAAGGTTGCTGTAGATTCTGGCAAGCTGGAAGGTGTCCTTTAAATCTACTCCATGAAGGCTGTAGGAACTGTGCTGATCCCCCAGCAAAGCTGTGAGAAGTGAAGCTTTTGTGCAGGTGGGAAAGAGATTCCCATACGTCCTGCCATAAGGCTTCAAAACAGTGAGACTGAACGAAATCCCTCTTTCCCTCCAAAACCCTGGGAAAAGGGGCGGGCTTAAAGATTCTAATGAAGATTGCCAAGTTGTTGGCCCTATGAATGCAACCTGAGGGAAGCTACCTTATTGAAATAAGTACAAACTAGCAGTGCAAGAAAAGGAATTCAAATCTCCTGGCACTACCGTGCCAGCACATTTATTTTTTAAAGAAAGAATGTTATTTGGCCTTTCACTCATTTAGGTTTTGAACCCATTCTCTTTTACTGGAAGTGGCATACTTTACAACACACTGTTATAGTTGCACAGGACCATTTTAAGAACAAACCATTGAAAATGCTTTAAGAAGAAAAACAAGAAAATTGCAAGCGGAGACCACTGGAAAAATCTCTGAACTTCAAATTTATTTTAAAAAAAATACTAATTTTTAATTCCAGCAGTAGAATAAGTCATTTTTGTGAGTTGCTTCTAGATAATGAATTGTGGATATGTAACCAAAATAACAAGAAAATAGTTGACAGCCGTTCTGGAGTTGAAAGATGCTGAACAATACAAAAGATTGTCCACTTATAGGAAAAGAATTCCTAGACACAACATTTCTAAAATTTCCAGGGTGTAGCCAACCATGACTAAACAAGTACCAAAAGAAGTTGTAAGCAGCTGTACAACAATGACTTTTTTCCATTAAGAATTCATTAGCTGTGCTGAGAGAGCGAATGCTATGCGGTGTCTGGATTCCATTATGTGTCTTGTGATGTTCCAATCATTCCTGAGAGACAAAGTGACTGTGTGAAAGAGAGCATCCCTTCTAGGGTTCCTGATATTTCATTTCCCAAACTCTTGCAAACTGGATATACAATCATCTCTAGGAAAGTAAATTTACTTACATCAACATTTGAAAGTCAAGTTTCATACCTAACATTAGGTATGAAGAATCATAATTTGTGAAACCCTGAAATCACAGCTTGTGTATGTTCTGCATGAAGAAGGCTAGAGGGCATGAGCCACTGCAGTGTAGTGATTTCAGCATTGGGCTATGATTCTGGAGACCATAGTTCAAACCCTGCTCAGCTATGGAAATCTACTGGGTGACTTGGGATAAATCACACTGTCTTAATCTCAGGAAGGCTTAGGTAAACCCTTGAACAAATCCTACCAAGATAATCCCATGATAAAGTCATTTTAGGGTCACCATAACTCAGAAAGTACTTTGAAGGCACACAACTACAATGAAGAAGTTTCATGTTAAGATTGCTGATGAGTTTGAATATTTTTGAATTTTAATCACAGCCTTTGAAAAACAAAGAAACTTCAGGACAAGGAAGTGGAGCATGAGACTTGTCAGGAACACAAATGTGACAATGGGGAAACTGGCTTAATGTATAGAACAACTTTTTACATGGTAGTTGGAAGTTTTAACTATACTTTATCTTAGGAATGAATCTCTACATTTAACCTTTATTTAATTCAATCAACAGTAGTCAACATGATCAGTGGGTAAGAATGCTGGGAGTTCCAGTTCAACAATATCTGGAGAGCCACAGATTCCCTTTGCCGTTTGACACCACTTTAATGGCCATGGCTCAAAATAAACTAATTCTAGGATTTGTAGTTTTCTGAGATATTTAGCCTTCTCTATTAGAGAGTTCTAGTGTCACAACAAACTACAAATCCCAGAATTCTAGAATATTAACCCTTGGCAAGTAAAGTGGTGTCAAACTACCATCATGTAATACAGTGATTCCCAAAGTGGGGGCTACCGCTCCCTGGTGGGTGCTGCAGTGACCCAGGGGGGCAGTGATGGCCACAGGTAGAAACATTAATACCTATATCTTTCTGTTTAATTGCTATTAAAAATTTAAAAAAATAATTTCCAAGGGGCACTGAGTAATATTTTTTCTGAAAAGGGGGCGGTAGGCCAAATAAGTTTGGGAACCACTGATGTAATAGCTAACATGAAAGATATTTGTGGATTTGAGAAACACTGTCACTCAGGGGTAGAATATATGTTTTGCCAAAATCTCAGATTAAGTGTCTTGGATCTGTGCTTAGAAGTATTCATATCATGTGGCTGCTAGTTCAAACCTTAATAGCTGTTTCTAATTAAACTAGACAATCCTGAAAGAGAGTAAGAAACTGTCTCAATGGATGTAAAACTGTTTCCTATCTTTCTGCAGAAGTGATATACTAGTCATCTGACAATGCAAAGAAAGATCCTTTATCAGTTTTAAGATAAGCTGCAAGGAAATCAGCAAAGCATTTGTTAGAACAAATTTGAGTGTTTACTTCCTCATCTGTTGTACAAGACCTAGCATAGGCATGGGCAAACTTCGACCCTCCAGGTGTTTTGGACTCCAACGTTTTTGGACTCCGGTAGGCTGTTAGTAATTGTAAGAGTTGAAGTCCAAAACATCTGAAGGGCGGAAGTTTGCCCATGCCTGACTAGCAGGTTTACAGAGTTGTATGGGAACAAATCACACTGATAAATCTACAGGTTTATTTCTGGTGTATTGCCTACAGAGGCCCACAAACCTAATTAATAGGGAACTCATAGTAAGTGCTTACCAACAACGGGTTTAAATGGTCACGAAAACCTTTTTTAAAACCCTTATTTTTGAATGAATGCTATAGTATCATATTTCTCCCAGCACAGTGGCTGCAAGAATACGCAGCTAATTGACAAAATATGAATATTAACATAATGTCCCAAAGCAATTCCCAGTACTAGAAATAAAATAAATCCATTAACTTCAGCCATGTAAACCTACAGGCAAAAGACTAGTGACGCCATTAAACAGAGAAACTAAAAAGGTTTGTTAATCAAATCTCTACAAGATCAAATCATCTCGGGCCCAATAGAAATATCCTTCTTTTTCTTTTAGAATTTGGAACTGTGCTTTAAAACAACTTTTAACAATACAGAGGAAGCTAATGATATTATCAGTATGCTAACATCTATGACCAAGTTTCTAACTGTTGAGCGGCCTTTATGGTTGATCAGTAAACAAACGACATGCCAAATTTGTTCCTATAAAGATAACAAAGTAAAAAAAAAGAGAAAGAATCAGATATTGAGTGGAAAGTAATGTGTCACAGATGTTAGATAATTAAATGCTTGGAAGAAAAAAATGAATATCCATTTTCCCCCAAATAGTATCTACCTCATGCAGAATGTGTTTTGCAAGAAGTTCTACTTTCTGGAACAGATTTAAATGCTGATAAGAAAAGAAACCTTTCAACATAGTTAGTTATTACGACTAGCTAAATTACTAGTTGATACCACTTTTGCAACAACTTTAGTGTTTGCAATTCAACAGTATTGCTTTAGAACTAAATTATAAATGTGTATTAAACCTAAAAAGACAGGTTTAGCCATCAGGTGACATTTTTTCCAATGATAAATTCCAGAGTGTAACAATATGTAAATATGTCATTCATAATGACTGTTAATTTATAATGACCCTATGAGTTTTGTATGGTTTTCTTAGGAATACTTAATAGATGGTACTGCCAATCCCTTCCTCTCAAATATGCCCTATAGCATCTGGTATTCGCAAGTGGTCTCCCATCTAAATACTAAATAGAACTGACACATCATAGCTTCCAAGATCAGAGAGCATCAGATGCCTTCAGGACATTTCAGTAGTTGTAGCAACAAATCCCTTATTCTTCTGATAAGTAACCACATTGTCTTATAACAACTATAAGGTAAAGGTAAAGGTTTCCCCTGATGTTAAGTCCAGTCGTGTCCAACTCTGGGGGTTGGTGCTCATTATTTCTAAGCCGAAGAGCCGGCGTTGTCTGTAGACACCTCCAAAGTCATGTGGCCGGCATGACTGCATGGAGCAGAGTTACCTTCCTGCTGGAGCAGTACTTATTGATCTACTCATATTTGCATGGTTTCAAACTGCTAGGTTGGCAGAAGCTGGAGCTAACAGCGGACACTCACTCTGCTCCCCAGATTCAAACCTGCGGCCTTTTGGTCTGCATGTTCAGTAGCTCAGTGTTTTAACATGCTGCACCACTGGGGGCTCCATAACAACTATAGCCCACTCAAAACAAACCCCATCGGAAAAGTTGACAATAACTTTTGGTGTTACTTTTTCAGATTGGGAAAAATATGTACATTAATAAAATATTTCTCTCTATCTTCAGCGCTGCTGGATCATTTACTTGTGAATTCAAGGTCTAAAATAGGTAAAAATTGCAATAGAGATATTAAATTCAGTGGGAAAAATTAATGGTGACTAATTAGTTCCATTCACTTCTGTGGTTTAATTCTTGGTAGACATAACCAATTGAACACCTAAAGGAATGGAACATCCAATGAACTGGCAAAACACTTGTGTGAAACAGTGCAAAACATTTCATTTGTTAATTAAAGGCATTTGCACTGTTTCACTGATTTTAATGTATCTAGCGCAATTTATGCAATTTGTTGCTTTTGTTCAACAACAAAGAGAGTACCAGTGTATAAAATTGGGTGTATTAAAACTGGAAAAGCTGACATGATACACGGATTTAAAGATCGAACTGCAAAGACGCTGGCACAAGGGTGGCCTTAGTGGTGATTGGCACACTGGGTGTAGTGCCAGCACTTAAAAACAATCGGCACTGCAAAATTACCATCTGTCAGCTACAAAAGGCCACCGTATTCGGATCTGCATGCATTATTCACCGATACATCACATAGTCCTACACACTTGGGAAGTGTCTGACGTGTGATCCAATAAAGCGGCCAGCATAGTGATCTTGTTTGCTGTGTACTAATCTTGTGTATCTAATAATAATAATAATAATAATAATAATAATAATAATAATAATAATAATAATCCCCCGTAGGTGCTGGGGAGGGGCTTAACTACTCCAATGATGACTGAGAGCTGTGCTGGCTGTAGTGTAACTACTGGCAGGTCCAACCAAGCCAGAGAGATCTCAGCTGAGGAGTAGAACTAAGAGCACCTAACACATTAGCATTATGGAGAATCAAACCAAAACGAAGTCTATACTGGCTTGGTCGTCGCCCAGGATAAAATGGACTGCGGTGGATGCTGCTGATTCTGGACATCCATTGACAAGTGGGCTACGGAATCAAAATACAAATGAACAGTCACAGAAGTGGCAGAAATATACAATGGCAGAAAACCGCACAGTTATGAAATGCTATTACAACTCTGAACCTCAAAAGCGCGGCTACCAAAAAAGGATGCATCAGCTATGGAAACAAGAGTACCCTGACTCACAGATAACAGAACCCAGACTGGCTGACCAACGAAGATTCATAATCAGAAACAAAGTGTTCAGTGAAGTTGAACTCGAAGAAATCCAGAAAATCTGCAAAGTAAATTACCATCACACCACAGCACAGACAGCAGCAGAGACTCCAACAACACTTGGAATGGTGGAACATATTGAACCAGAAGAAAGTGTGGAGCTTTTGCAAGAATTTGAAGAACCAGCACTTGAAACACCTGTTGAACCACCAGGAACCTTGACAGCAAGACAACAAGAGCTCAAGGATAAGATCATGGCTCATGCTGCAGCAAATGCAATAAGAAAGCAGCTCCCAACTCTAAAAACAGTGCCCAAGAGACACCTGGCGCCTCTCATGAAAGATGTGAATACAGTACTCTCCACTGTCCAAATAACATTAATTGAACAAACAAACCAGTATGCCTACAGTGCAGCAGTGATAGTAACAGAAGACCTTGGGCTCCTACAACCAAGGCAGCCCCAAAGAAAATCGACTGGAAAACCAAACTGGAAGGTCAGTCTAGAGTTGAAAATCAAGAAACTTAGATCAGATGCAAGTAACCTGAAAAATATGAAAGAGAAGAAACTGAAGTATGACAAAATCAAGCAATACCTGGTCAGAAAGTACTGGCTGAACACCAGAAACATCGAAGAAGCTTTGGAGATCATGAAAGAACAAATTACAGCAACAGCCAGAAAAATTGAAAGTTATGAAGCCAGAATCATCCAGTATAGACAAAATCAACTGTTTCAATCAGACCAAAGACGGTCCTACCAGAGCCTGAACCAAACAACAGACACAGTAACCATAAAGCCAGAGAAAACTGCAACAACAAAGTTCTGGAAAGAACTTTGGGAAAATAATAAGAACTACAACAAAAGCGCTGGGTGGATAAAGGAGTTTGAAGGAAAATTCTCACAGAACAAAATGGAACAGATGGAAATAACAACTGAAATGATCAGCAAACGAGTGCAAAAAGTCAAAAACTGGACATCGCCTGGTAGTGATCAACTTCATGGATTTTGGCTCAAACATCTGTTTAGTTTACATGGAAAAATGGAAAACAATTCAATGAGATGCTGCAGAAAGGAAGTATCAGTGAATGGCTAACAACTGGAATAACTTACCTGATACAAAAGGATCCTGCAAAAGGAGCAGCACCAGGAAACTATAGGCCAATAATGTGTCTGCCCACTATGTTTAAACTACTGACTGGCATCATAGCTGACAGAATTCAAGACTATCTTGAAGAAAAAAACATCTTGCCAGATGAACAGAAAGGCAACAAACGGAAAAGCAGGAGCACAAAAGACCAGTTATTGATTGACAAAATGCTTCTGGAGAACTGTAAAAGCCAAAAAGCTAATCTTCACATGACGTGGATTGACTACAAAAAGGCCTTTGACTCACTCCCACACAGCTGGATCATCAAGTACCTGGATGCCATTGGGATTTGTAAAAATGTTGGCACCTTTATTGAAAACATGATGGAGCACTGGAAAACTGAACTGTTTGTTGGAAATGAAAGCTATGGACTTGTCAACATCAGAAGAGAAATTTTCCAGGGAGAATCATTGTCCCCTCTGCCTTTCATTATTGCCATGATCCCTCTGTCAACAATCTTACAAAAAACAAATCTTGGCTATCAAACATCTAAGACATCTCACAAAATTTCACATCTGATGTACATGGATGACCTGAAGCTGTATGGGAAAACGGAAACTGAAATCCAGTCTCTGACCAACACTGTCCGAATTTTTAGTACTGATATCAGCATGGAGTTTGTTTTGGACAAATGTTCAACAGTGGCATTGAAGAAGGGAAAAATCATTGAAAGTGAGGGCATAAATATGCCTAATGGCCAAACGATAAAGTGTCACCAGCCAGAGGCCTATAAATATCTGGACATATTACAGCTGGACAACATCAAGCATGAACATGTGAAGACTGTGGTCAGTAAAGAATACACACAAAGGGTCAGAAAAACTCTCAAAAGCAAGCTCAATGGAGGCAACACCATCAAGGCCATAAACACCTGGGCCATACCTGTCATAAGATATACTGGTGGTATGATAAACTGGACACAGGCAGAACTGGACAATTTGGACAGAAAAACAAGAAAACTAATGACCATTCATCATTCACTGCACCAACACAGTGATGTTGACAGGCTATATCTGCCTCGAAGATCAGGTGGCAGAGAATCATAGAATCATAGAATAGAAGAGTTGGAAGAGACCTCATGGGCCATCTAGTCCAACCCCCCGCTAAGAAGCAGGAAATCGCATTCAAAGCACCCCCGACATATGGCCATCCAGCCTCTGCTTAAAAGCCTCCAAAGAAGGAGCCTCCACCACAGTACGGGGGAGAGAGTTCCACTGCCGAACAGCTCTCATAGTCAGGAAGTTCTTCCTGATGTTCAGGTGGAATCTCCTTACCTGTAGTTTGAAGCTATTGTTCTGTTTCCTAGTCTGCAGGGCAGCCGAAAACAAGCTTGCTCTCTCCTCCCTATGACTTCCCCTCACATATTTATACATGGCTATCATGTCTCCTCTCAGCCTTCTCTTTCGCAGGCTAAACATGCCCAGCTCTTTAAGCCGCTCCTCATAGGGCTTGTTCTCTAGACCCTTAATCATTTTAGTCGCCTTCCTCTGGACGCTTTCCAGCTTGTCAACATCTCCCTTCAACTGCGGTGCCCAAAATTGGACTCTTACAAGTAAAAGAAGCAGTCAAAGAAGAAGAACATGCCCTGGCAGAATATGTAAAGCAAAGTGAAGAACCTGCTTTGACTGAAGTCAAAAATCAGAAACTCCTCAAAGCACAGCAGACAAAAAACGAGTACAAGAAAACCGCACTACAAACTAGAGCTGACAGCTGGCACAACAAAACATTGCATGGAAAGTTCCTTGACAAAATTAAAGGAAAAGCTGATAAGGAGAAGACCTGGCTATGGCTCACGAATGGGACACTGAAGAAGGAGACGAAGGCCTGATCCTTGCAGCCCAGGAGCAAGCCATCAGAACAAATGCAATTAAGGCCAAGAACGAAAAATCAGCTGATGACCCAAAATGCAGACTCTGCAAGAAAACCGACAAAACCATTGATCATATCCTCAGCTGCTGTAAGAAAATCGCACAGACAGACTACAAACAGAGGCACAACTATGTGGCCCAAATGATTCATTGGAACTTATGCCTCAAGTACCACCTCCCAGCAGCAAAGAACTGGTGGGATCACAAACCTGCAAAAGTATTGGAAAATGAGCACACAAAGATACTGTGGGACTTCCGAATCCAGACTGACAAAGTTCTGGAACACAACACACCAGACATCACAGTTGTGGAATAGAAAAAAAGGTTTGGATCATTGATGTCGTCATCCCAGGTGACAGTCGCATTGACGAAAAACAACAGGAAAAACTCAGCCGCTATTAGGACCTCAAGATTTAACTTCAAAGACTCTGGCAGAAACCAATGCAGGTGGTCCCGGTGGTGATCGGCACATTGGGTGCCGTGCCAAAAGATCTCAGCTGTTATTTGTAAACAATAGACATTGACAAAATTACCATCTGTCAACTGCAAAAGGCCACCCTACTGGGATCTGCACGCATCATCCGAAAATACATCACACAGTCCTAAACACTTGGGAAGTGTTCGACTTGTGATTTTGTGATATGAAATCCAGCATATCTATCTTGTTTGCTGTGTCATACAATAAATAATAATAATCATCATCATCATCATCATCATCATTTATATCATGCCCCATCTCCCTGAGGGGACTCAGAGTGGCTTAGCAAAAATATGACAGTGCAAACAATATGGACAATAATAAGAATATAACCAATTTAAGATTAAACGAAATTAAACAAATAATAACAAAGAAAGATCAATATGAAAGTAAAAAAACAAAACATATTGACACAAGAAAAATCACTCATAAATAAAAATAAGCAGTGGATTGTGTTAAGTAATACTATTTTCAAAACATCCCTAACTAATGCTGCTTATGTCTGCTTTGTGTCAGAACAGGACTGCACTAACAAAAGGAAAACTACGTTCCCAACTGAGTGTCTCTCTTTCCCCATTCCCTTTGACCCTACAATCTATTTCATCCTGATATTTTATTTTGTAAACCAAGGTCTTCAAACTGCAAGTAAACTTACATTTTGTTTCTATCATTAAAATAGCAGAGCGGGTGAATCAAATGCTACTACATGTTCTGTTTTAAAGAACTAATCCCCTGTTAATATATAGCTGCTCTAAATAATGCTGCTTTGTATGACATTGGATGAAAAATTTCTCAGACTGTTTAGATTCACATACAAAGTAATAAGAAAAAATAAGCATCACAGTCTTCCGTCAGGAGACAGAACAATAGATGTAAACAGCTCTGTAATTAGGAACAATAATAGAATCCTCAGTTTTAAGAAGTGTCAAAGGTAAGTGAATAGATGTTAAATTATCTCTTTTAAAACTAAAGCAAGGGAATGGTTGGTCACCTTCGCCCGCCCACCACCCGAGTAACACATTCTGATTAAATTTAGCATTATCTTAGAAGCTCAGGAGTATGGTATTTTTTAACAGAATAAGGTCATACATTCATAAAGAAAGAAAAACTAGTCAATGACATTTTGTCAAAGAAAGCACAGAAGCAGCAAGAAGCATGAAGACAGAATTTGTTGGTTCTTTGAAGGACATACAGAAAGACTGTTTAGACATATTTGCCCCACATTACATCTGCTTCAAGATATTTTTCTATCTGGGGCAAAAGATAAAGATGTGAGTGACAGTTGGATCTTATTCCAATATCAGCATTGGAGAAAGCATTGTTCACTCACCAGCCAACAGCAAGGTAGTCTGGGATTTCTGAACTGTTTGCATCATACCTGAAATTTTGTCCAACCAAGATGTAATACCATTGGGATGACCATCCATCTCATGAAGGATGTCAATGAAAGTAAATAACTGATTCTATTTTATTTTATAGCATTTTTCACTCTGTTAGCCAGATATATTCCTGTGCACTCCTTCCCTAGCATGGCAGCGGGACTACTGTTTCGGCTACCTACCTCTCCCCTAATTATAGCTCGCACTACTCGCACTTTTGGCCCTGTTCGTTTTAGGGTTTTTTTTCAGAATTTTATCAATGTATGATTTTTGTATATGCGATTTTATTTGTTTTTATTGATCTGTTTTTATATTGTGAGTTTTATATTGTCTGTTTCACCTGGGCATGGCCCCATGTAAGCCGCCCCGAGTCCCTTCGGGGAGATGGGGCGGGGTATAAAAATAAAGTTGTTGTTGTTATTATTATTATTATTATTATTATTATTATTATTATTATTATTAAAGATCAAGAGTTATGGGTGCTTTCAAAAATGGCTGTCTTCCAAAGTGGGAAGATACTCTCTAGCTACACAAAACAGGTCCAAAACCTTTGATAATGAACACCAATCTCTATACCAGTGGTTCTCAACCTGGGATCCCCAGATGTTTTTGGTCTTCAACTCCCAGAAATCCTAACAGCTGGTAAACTGGCTGGGATTTCTGGGAGTCGTAGGCCAAAAACATCTGGGGACCCAAGGTAGAGAATCACTGCTCTATACATACCAAACACACAACCTCTTCTTCTTTTCAAACTGTGTGCAGTTCATAAATCCTCTTCTAATAATGTGCAATTAATACACTGATGACACTCAGCAATGCCTCTCCTTGTCTTTGAGGATGGTTGAGGTTACCCAAGTATTCAACCAATGCCTAGATGCCCAAGTATTTAACCAATATCCTAGCTGAATCCAGCAAGGAAGAAGCTCTGTGGTTCCCAGATATAGAGATTAGAATTCATGACTGACATGGATGTCAGCAGTATACAAAATCCATAGACATTCTGTGCAACATATTTTTTTGTGTAGAAAAGAACCTTTTTTGCCTAGGAAACAACATTTCTGTTTAAAAAGTAATATTTCTGGAAATATTCTCTGCACAGAAAAGTCTGTTTCTTGCACAGAATTTTTTCTGTACAAAAAAACGCAGAAGTTTTGAGAATTTTGTTCAGTTTTCAGATTATTAAAAGTGTTAATATTATTCACTGTTATCCTAAAGGAAAATAGTAAAGAATTACATTCTTAAGCTGCACACTTCCTGCAGCTTTAAGATGTTGTTCCTGCTTGGGAAAACTTAGACCCATCTTTGTTATGTGAGGCCCAAACAGACACACTGGCTCAAAGTACTTGATGCCAGTTTTAACTGTGCAAGAGTAACTTTAAAGTACAAAATGAAGGACTCAAGGAATGCCACAACATGATCAGCCACCCTGGTTGAAAATTATTTATGGTGTTGTAAGTACTGGGACTGGAAATTTGACTGTGTCCAGGATTTAAAAGAGGTAAAGATTAAGAACTCACAGAACCACTTGCTTTAAATCACTGCTTCTTAAACTGTGGGTCCCAACCCCAAATGGGATCTTTTTGATCAATGTTGGGGGTCATGAAAAATTTAGCAATAGTGGCTATTTTAGACATTTACACAGATCTGTTAGGAAAAACATGCTGTATGTGGGCTCTGCAGAAAATACTTCAGCTATATATTTCATAAAAAGGAAAATAAACCTTTTTAGAAAACCTTGCATAGACTGATTTATTATCAATAAATGTTTGATCTTTATACGTATTTTATATACCTGTTTCTCAAGGGTCACGTGAAAGATTATCGGGTGGAAAGGGGTAACAGCAGAAAAAGCTTTAAAAGCCCTGCTTTAAATGATTAGCTTTAGTTAAGGCTAAAGATTTATAGTTGCATTCTACACCATGCAAATTACATATTTGTTGTAATATCACATCAATTTTTTCCAGCACCTACAAATGTATAAAAACACTCCTGATAAATCAAAAATATGTATTATTATGTGCAAAAGATCAATAATAAATATATCCAGGTTTTTTTTCTCACTGATCCCAGGAAGAACTTGGCTAGAGCTCCCAGAATTACCAACTGGCATAATTAGTAGCTATGATAGTTGGGGAATTCTGGAAGCTGTAGTCCAAAAAACATTTTTCCCAAGTTCCAGTTGTGGGCTATACTAACCAGTGTCCTGTAATGAAGCTCTATATATTCATACCCTTGGGCTGAATTCTATTGAACCCTTGATAAGTTTGTTTTGCAGAAAACATGTCCTTTTAAAGAACTTTATGAGTAGCCAACACAATTTTTCAAAATTATTCTTTAAAAATAATATAATAAAAAACTTACCATTGCAAAGAAAAATAAATACAGCCAGACATTAAAAACCTAAACCACTAATGTCTGACCACAACTACTGCCTGCCTGTTTAACCACTGTTTGCCAAACCAAGTCAGTAGCCTTCACTTTATTATTTGCAGGGATTTGTATTGCTCATAATATGTTAATAAAAGTCAAAATTCCCTGAATAGACACATCCATTTGTTTGAGTATAAACTATTTCAAATAGTGTGGCAAAATTTCCTCAGAAGACAACTGATATTTGAATGATTGTTCCTTTAACAATAAAACTCTAACTCCTCTAACAATAAAACAAAAGCTTCTAAGAAATCTGGAAAGCAATTTTTGTGTCTTTATGAAATATTTTCAGTGTTAGATGTGTATCTGATGGAGGCATGGATGTTAACTGATGGTGTCCCATTTAAAAAACAAATTGTATTGCAGTAGTGATAGTACAGCTTTATGTTTAGCCAGAATGAACACAGACAACATTTTGCTGGGATGGCAAAGACCATGATTTTATTGGTTTGGCCCACAGTATGGATCTGGATCAATCAATCATCAGTCAATTCTGTCAGCTGGTTGCCAATCCATCTGCCAGTGAAGCTCACTAGTTTGGAAGTACTGAAATAGGAAATGCAAGTATCCAGTCAGGAAAAACTGCTAGCTGGGAATGAAGTAGAGCAATTTCCTCCCAAGGTGGGAGTAACCTGGTTGTCACATTCCCATGGACACTAAAGGGGACCAGAATATTAGGTATGACAAGTGCATAGGCCTGTATACACCCCCCCAGCTAGTTTCAGCCCTTATGCCTCAATTGTATAAAGTAGTGATAATCAGTATTAGCATGGTTATACCACTAACAAAACTACCATTTACATAAATACCCAAATATTGAGGGAAGGTGGATAAGGATAACTGGCTGTTGGCATGGTAGGGAAGCAGACTATATGGACTGGGAGAGGACCTGAATTAAGCCTTCACTTGGTCCTGGGCCCTGCTGCCTCTGACTGGTAGGCCTTCCCACTCTATATCAGAGCCAAGAGGAACCATGTGAACCTCTGGGAAAGACACGTGGTGCTCATCTGTCCTTCGCTGTGAGTTGGGGAATGTAATTATTTTGAAATATTATACTGTATTTTAATTTCTTTTGCTGACTCTATAATTCCACCTCTATTTAGGAATCACCAATAAAATGATTTAGCGGGAGACCTCATTAGTTTGTATATTATTTTTTCTTTCAATCTCATCTCAACAGAGAATGGGTCTACTTTAAATCTGGTTTTTACTTCCTGCAGAATTCTGGGGTTTGTACTTTGCTGAGGCCCTGAACCTCTCTGACTGAGCAATTTAATGGCCCCTCCCTAAACTACAAGTCCCAGAATTCTGCGGGAGGCAGAAACTGGATTTAAAGATCCATGCCCTAGTGTGATGAGGTCCTTATACAGTATTCAATATATCATTTACCCAGACCAGGGCTTCTTAAACTTTTTGTTGTGACTGCGCCTTCGGGGATTATGGTTGATGGTGATGGGATCCGAAGAGGAAGAAAAAACCCTCGTGATGAGGGTTCACTGGAGGAGTTGCGCAGGAAGCGACTTAGAGAGCTATATGGGGGATCTTCTGAGGAAGATTCAGATGGGGAGTTTGGGGAAATGGATGCTGAGGAACAGGTGGTGGCTGGGGAAGTGGGCACTGAATGGGCACAGCCAGCAGAGATGTCTGGGGATTTGGGGCCTATGGATACTACTGAACCTGGGGTTTCTGCAGGAGCTGATCCCACTTGGGATGCTTGGAGAAGGGAGGATGGTTCTTTAAGTGTTCATGGGGCTAAGTGTGGGCAGGATGATTGGGACTCCGATGAATTGCTAGGTACTCCAGATCCACGAGCTCTAGCTGTGTGGAGTTCGGCCTCTGAGTAGATTTGGGACACCTGGTGTTTGGGTGTGAGTGTTTGGTCACCCAGGAGGAAGGGGAATAAAATGGGAATGTTTGGCCAATGCACTTTGCGTGTGGCAAGGTGTTGCTGAGGCGCCATTGGGATCTCTGTGTTTCCGTGAAGACTGGACTTGGACTGTGATTCGGATGTAAGTTATCTGGGACTGCTTTACAGCAGAGGGATGGAACTGTGTGGGTTTCCCTGGACTGCATTCTGATTACTATTTCTAGCTGCTGATACCATCTGGCTTGGCTCTCGCTGTGTCTTATCGTGGACCTGGTTTGGATGACTGCACCCTCTTCGGACTTTGGATTGAATTTGACCTGGCTTCTGTCTACACTCCCTGACTGATGACTACTCCCGGCTTCTGACTTCTGGAATTTGCTGCTGCTTCTCGACCTGACCTTGGATTCTCCTGATGACGGCGATTCATCATCCCTTTGAAGCTTCGGCTTTATCTGCACCGTGGAAGCAGTTTTACTGCTCTTCTAGTTTGTTTGTTTTAAAGCCAGTTTGCTGTTTTTCTTTTGGGAACTGTCCCTTTAACTCCGCAGAGCCAGCTGTCTGTTTGCAGAAACGGTTTGGAGCTGAAAGAAGCTTTTGCACTTTCTGTTATACTCTGCAGCTTTTGGAATGTTGCAAGCCTTCGTTTATTTTGCATGTTATCTTGCAGTCAACTCTATTTGTTTCTTCTAAGCTGAATTGAAGCGTCCTTAGTTTTTATTGAATGCCAGCATGGGAAAATAGCATTGCTTGTTTTTCTGTTATTTTCAGCTTATCTTCAGAATAAACTCTGTTTTGTTTGTTAACTGGCGTCTGACTCTTGACACTTTTCCACTCATTATTCCTTTCCACCCAAGAAATTTTGACATGATCCCAGGTATATGAGTATATAAAGTAGATATATATATAAAAAATCAAGCCAGGATCCAGTCACTAGAAGGGGAAGTTAATTATTGGAAATCAAGGGTGGTGGCTCTAGAAAACCATTCCAAGCGCAGAAACATTTGCTTACAAGGGATTCCTGAGTATATAAAAGACGAAGACTTGATTAACTCTCTGTGTGAGTGGTGGAACCAATGGGACATACCAGCTGGAGAAGATATAGATAAAGCATATAGACTTTATCCTCAAAAGAGGGGGGGGGAAAGAATTACAAAGGTCCCACACCAAGAGTGGTAGTAGTGACATTTGTTAAACAATCAACATGCCTAAAAGTTTTCAAAGCCTTGAGGAGTGTGAATGACCTGGAGTATAACAGTAAAAAAATCACAGTTTTCCAGGACTTAGCAAGAGCTACAAGGGAGGAGAGAGCCTCCCTCAAGGACATAACGGATAGTCTCAGATCAGCGAACATTAAATACACATGGGCCTTTCCAGCCACACTAATAATTTTCAAAGAAGGAAAAAAACTTACTGCAAAGACTATAGAAGAAGGGAAAAGGTTCCTGAGACAATTAAACCTGACCCAACCCTCACAAAGAAAATCTCCAAGAGAAACAGATGTCCCAACAGATGAAGAAAGTGAGTCTGAATCAGAGGAAGAACAACCAAGAGAAGAACATCCAACTAAAAAAAGTAACCACAAGGAAAAGAACTGGGAAAACTCGATCAAAGACCTCCTATAGAATTCCTAACAGAAGAAAGTTCAAATAACTGTTTTTATAGGAGGGTTTAAAGAAATGTTTATTGGAACTTGCAAATACATTCTGTAAGGAATTAGAGGACTAGAGCAATCACAACCAGCAAAGACGTTTTTTTTTCTCTTTATTGACTAATTGTTAGTATAATTTAAACTAAAAAGTGGGAAAATGGTTGTTAATTATATATGAAAAAGAAGGTGGTGAGGTGTTCTGGAATTAACAATAGGGATGTAGATTGGATTAAGGAACAGGGATTAGTGACAGGGATTAAAAAAAGGAAAAGGAAGAAGGAAAGAAAAAAGGGGGGGAGGAAAGGTAGTTAGCCTGGGAGGGTGATTTAAGCAAAAACTTTATCTAACGGAAAGGAGGGGCAGATGCAGGGGCCTCTGTCCTTTGCTATTCTCTGGATGGGTGCTAGGAATTTTTTCCTAGCAACCTCCTCGAGGAGGAGGGGGTCATGGGTTCCAGAGGAGGGGTTGTTTTGGGGTAGGGATTCGGGTCTTGCAGGGATATGGGTTAATATAATGGGAGAGCCTGTAAAAGAAAGTTGGGAAGGTAAACAACGGATCTATGATGGATGAAATTAATGTCACTCAACATAAATGGCCTATCTTCTCCGGTTAAAAAATGCAAACTGTTTAGATTGTTATCAGAACAGCATGTTGATATATGCTTAATCCAGGAGACACACAAGAAAAAGACAAGGAAAAATTGTTAAATTTAAAGAATTGGGACCTACAATACGAATCAAGAGGATCAAATAAATCCAGAGGTGTAGCAATCATAATAAAGAATACTAACAATTTTGAACTAGAAAAAACGATTTCAGATAAGGAAGGTAGATTTATAATGATAAGGGGGAAACTAAACAATAGTGATATCTCCATTGCAAGTGTATATGCTCCAAACAAAAAGCAAGTTAGTTTCATAAATAAAACATTTGCCAAAATTGAAAAACATGCAAAGGGGGATGTAGTCATTGGGGGAGATTTAAACACAGAAATATACATGAATAGAACAAGCTTAGGGGCAAGTCCCACAAGGTTAGAAAGTAAAGTCAATTTTAAAAAAATGGAATCTAATCGAGGCCCATAACAGAATAGGTGAAGAGGACATGGCACCAACTTTCTACTCACACTGGCACTCAAAATTCACAACTATAGATTACTTCTTAGTTGGAATTAATAATTCTAGAGAAATTAATGAGATAAAAGTTGGGAAACAATGGCCAGGAGATCATGCTCCAATTTTGCTTAAATTGGGTGAATCTGTGAGGAGATTTACAAAGAAATGGAGATTTAACCCAAAGGTAACTTTCAAGGACAAAGACAAACAAGACATTAAAAATCAGATAAAATAATTTTTTATAATAAACAGACAACAAGAAATAAAAGAAGAGTTATTATGGGATGCTTTTAAAGCAACTGTTAGGGGTATATGCATCACTAAAGAAACTGGGATTAACAAGAAAGAAAAATCTACTCTTGAAAAAACTAGAGGAGAGGTGGAGAACTTCCTCCAACAATTCCAAAATTACCCAACAGCAGAAAATAAGGAAAAATGGATAGAAAAAAAAAGCTTGGAGAACTTAGAAAAAATTGAAGCTACAAAAAAAACCCTATGGATCAAAAATGATTACCAAATCAACTCCATCAATAACTTAAAAAGTTTGGCCAGATTCCTTAAAAAAAACAGGCTAGAAACAAAATACTAAAATTAAAAGACTACAGGGGTCAATTAAAAACAACAGATAACGAAATTAGAGAAATTATGGCAAGTTTTTATGAGAAATTCTACGAGGGTAAAGATACACTAGAACAAAAAGTATATTTACAGAAAAACATAGATGATCAGTCACAAATAGAGTTAAATAACAAAATATTAAATTCAGAAGTTGAAAAGGTAATAGTTTAAAAGTGAACTCAGCCCCCGGACCAGACGGTCTAACCACAAATTTGTACAAAGTTTTTAAAGGGGAAAATTACTCCGAATTTGGTTATACTCTTCAACGTAATCATGGAAGGAGGTAAGTTCCAGACTCCTGGAAATATTCTGAGATAATTACAATTCCAAAACCAAATAAAGATGAGATGAATCCTAATAATTATAGACCTATCTCCCTCAGCAATGTGGATTATAAGATCTTTACAAAAATCTTAGCAAATAGAATAAAGGAAAAAAATCCCTAAAATAATCCATGAAGATCAATATGGACTTATTAAAAATAGGAAAATAGCAGACCCTATCAGGAACATCTTAAACATTCTAAATCGTGCCATCAAGTTAAACTTGACTTTCATAAAGCATTTGACTCAATAAACCATAAATATTTGAGTAAAATATGTGAGGCAAGTGGAATGGGGGAAAAATATGTAATGTAATAAAAGAGATATACAGTGGAAATAAGGCAGTCATAAATGTAAATGGGGTTAATTCGAGACAAATCAATATTAAGAGGGGAACTAAACAAGGATGCCCAGTCTCCCCATTATTATTTGCATTGGCCATCGAACCTTTGGGAAATTTAATTAGACAGGACCAAATCATCAAAGGATACAAGGCGGGCAAAGAAGAAATAAAAATAAATCTTTATGCGGACGACGACATGATAATTTTAAGTGAGGTGAAAGAGTCATTAAGTTCCCTGGTCAAATTAATAAAGGAATTTGGGGAAATCTCAGGGCTTGAAATTGATTTAGGTAAAACTGAAATTCTCCACAAGAATCTAACATTGAAAGAACTAGGAATTGCCCAAAACATTATAGGGGTGAAACTGGGAAAGAAGTCAATAAAATACTTAGGAATAGAAATTCCAAAAAAAATTAAATAACATCAGCCAATCAAACTTCAATCATTTACAAGTAAATTAGTTAAAACCTGGGGGAAGAATTTTGAGGACATCACCTCTAGACTTAAAAATTTTTAAATGAAGATTCTACCCAAATTCTTATATTTATTCCAAAATCTGCCAGTAAACATTTCTGCAAAACTCTTTAACAAGTGGGACAGTTCCATAAAAAAATGGGTAGTGGGAGGGAATAAAAATAGAATTTCTAATTTGATATTCTATGGCTCCCAAGAAATGGGGGGATGGGGAGCCCCATCCCTGGAGTTGTATTATGAGGCATGTCATATTGCTAAATTAATAGAACTGGAACTGGAAGGGGGAAAAAATGGGTGAAATTAGAGAAAGAATTAAACGATTGGGAAAAGGGCTCATTTATGGGAGAAAAAATTGATAAAAAAGAGCTTAAAAGTTTAAGAGATGGCCCCTCCTCTCAACACTGCAGGTTTGGAAGAGATGGCAAAATAAATTACAAATAAATAAAATAGATCCCTTTCTGCTAGAAACCCTGTAAAACAAAGATAAAACTTTTAAGAATTTAATCAGATCCCTGAAAGAGAATGGAGTAAATAAGGTAGGAGACCTCTTGGAACCTAATGGAGATATTAAAAAATGGGATAAGATAAAGGACAAATGTGGCTTAAAGTATTAGATAGCTTGGTTAGGGCTGTCAAAAAGAGTCCATGAAATAAAAAAGAAAGAAACATCAGATGCCCCAATGGATAGAATAATTGGCTGGAAAATAGAAAAAGAGAAAGGCATTATAGGGGAAATATATAAGGAATTAACAGCCTTACCCTATAATACAAAACATACTTTAGTAGAGGTCTGGAAACAGGATATAAATTTCAGTGAAAACTTAGTACACTCCTGGATTGATAAAACCCAAAAAATTAAACATCTAAGAATAAAAGAAACACAAAAGAAAATAATTTCAAAATGGTATAGGACCCCTTATCAACTGGCTCATATTATGAAAAACGTTTCTAACAAATGTTGGCATAACTGCGGGGAGATTGGCACTTTTTCCCACATGTGGTGGGACTGCCCTGAAATCCAAAAATACTATAAAACATTTAGAGAAGTAATAGAGGAAATAATAGAGCAACAGCTATATTGGGATAAAGCTCGATTTTTGTCCCTTAACATAGAGGTAAAGGAGGGGAACAACCAATGGTCAGATATATTAAAATTTATGATAGCCGCTATACATGCTACAATTGCCAGAGGGTGGAAAGATAAAACAAGGTGGGACCTAAAAATCTGGTGGTCGTATCTCTCTGAATATTTAATTAATGATTTCATCCATGAAAAGAAAAATAAATATTTGAATATTCAGTTAAGACAAGATTGGCATAGGAAATGGTCTTGTTTAATCGATAAAACAGAAGGAAAAGATAGGTACAGAACTTTAAATCAGGCCTTCCAGACAATTAAATCAATGTATTGATTCAAGTAACCCAGTTGGGGGTGGGAAGAGGGTGGTAAGGGTGGGTGGGATGGGGGGTTTAAAGGGGCAATTAAATAAGATTTGCGGTAAAGAGAATAACAATTGGAACCTGTATCCCAGCCATAAAGATTGTAATCAGTTTTTATGTTATCTTTTAGATGGCTAAGGTATGCAGTGTATTGTTTTGTTATCTGTATGAAGAATAAAAAAGTTAAAAACAACAACAAAGCACTTGTAATGTAATAATACATACAGTGCAATAAATAAACATACATCAATATCAAAGGAAAACATAATTCACATCTTCAATACATAAAACAATACCACAATAAAATCAATCAACCCTAAAATACACATAAATAAAAGGTTATGGTAATTAGACTTGAATTGAATAACAACCAACCAGTCATATAAAGTGCTTTCAGTGACAAAAAAACAATGGGTCTATAATTTGAATCTTTTGGGCTCTATATCTGTTGGAAAGCTTGGTTAAAGAGCCAAGTTTTTAGGTTGGACTGAAAACATTGGAGGGTGGGGGCTAACCTAACAACACTGCAACTCAAACGGAGAATGGAATAAAAAACATAATACCAGCAGCTGGGTTTGACTTAAGCTACCTTTATTAACACAAAATCAGATCTGTACAACTGAGAAAATGTGTCTCCCCTTATTCATGCCTATTCAGCCTGCTATAGCCAAAGGGTGAGGAGCCAACCATTAATTGAGATACAGAGAGACCGTTCCATATTACTCCTTCTCTCAGGTATCAAAACCCTGCTGATGTTAAGATTTACTTATTTCATTTCTGCATGCAAAGATGAATAATTGCTATAATTTTCTTCCCATGCTGTGGGAATACAGGGTTTTATGTGAATTTTTTAAGTCCTATCCATATTTCAGCACTTTGCTGCAAGAAATCCATTTGAGCAAAACATATAAATGGTTTTCTTGCTCAGAAGACTTGTTTGGGAGCAACACATTGTATTATGTGCAAAATTCACCATTTTCTGTTTCCCAAAATCATAATATTGTGCAGGGGTTGGCACAGAAAATAAAAGGAAAACAACCCTAAATGTGGGGGCGATGGGTTTTTGCACAGGAATCCATGTATGTGCACAAACTGAATAAAAATGAACCAACTGGTGGCAATCCAGAGGAAGTTCACATAAACAGATTATTGCACAGCAGAAATACATACACTTTTCTTGCCTGTAGTTTCTGTGCCAAAAAAATTAGATTGTACATAAAATATATTTTTTTCTCCCCCAATCACATTCTGTGTTTTTTTGTGTGTGTAGGAAAAGATCTGTCTTTTGTACAAGTCTATTTTCCCTAGTCTGAAAACTCATGAAATCTTGTGTTTTTTCTCCTTTTCCTTCTCATGAGTGGAAAAAGTAAATATTAATAAGTATTCTTCACATCTCTCCAATACTTCCAGCAGGTAAGATGAGTTGTTCCAAGGCCAATCCGTACCCAATACCACAGGGTCTTATAGCCCTGAATGGCTTGTTGCACAAAATCATATGTATCTAATTTTTCTGTTCTGTCTTGCACACCTTATACATATTTAAAGCATTCCTTATTCTCTTCATATACACACACATATAATAAATTTGGCTAATTACCTAAGAACTCTCTCTATTTTCCCAACCTAAATTTATCTTTATTTAAAACTTCTACATACACTAACCAAAAGGTCTCTGCAGATAAATCTGCTGAACCTGCCTCCTTCTTTCTAGTAGACTTGCCTAATATTTCTTCATTCACATCTTATCAAAAGAAAAATTGCAAGGTTACTCACTTGTTTGTTCTTTGTCTTTGTGATGGTGTCCGAAATGGGTTTCTTCCTCTCTTTAACAGCTGTTTTAGAAAACAGTTCTTCAAATTCATGATAATCTATGGAAGGCTCTTCAATTTTTTCCCACACAAGTGAAGCACTAGAATCTCTAAAGTTAAGCAAAAGACCTATGTAGGGCAATATCAGACTTAATAGTCACAAAATAGTGGAATGAAGATAGATGAGGAATATTATTTTTAAGTGCTACTAAAAGTAGATTTCATTGCTTTCTAAGTGGATTATACAAAAATTAAATTGTACATATTTATACCTTCCACATAGTAAAGTAAAATGTTACACACTTTCTATACAGAATAACTTTCCTTAACATTTTCTATGTTTATATTTAAATATATATACTTGTGTTCTAATTGCTGTAACTTCAGATTCACATCTGAAGTGTGTTAGCCATAATGAGTATAGTAGTAGTCAAGTAAGATAATATGGGCTGGAAAATATTTACAAATTATTACTGAATTCGAGAAAGCCAAGTAAGCTGAAAAAAATATGGAGTTTTTTAAAAGTCCCATAAAACAGACCATAAAGTTTACACAGGGTAGTGCTAACCGGAACTGAAAGAAAAAAAGTTCTACATTTTGTGAAAGATGGCATCAGTTAAATGCAGAGCTCATAATATTTTTGGTTCACATATTAAATGAATTCACAGTAAGAATCTCTGTTTCTCCATGTTTAGAATGTTATCATGACCTTCCTCCGTGCCTTGTAATAAACTGCTAGCAGCATATACTGAGCTAAATAGGACTTATCTCCCCCAACTGAGAAAAAGGCCTGGATGTGAAGAAATCTTACAGATGGTAAGAAAATGAGGAAAGGGCACAGTAGTGGACACATGCCAGCAGAAGAGAAGTCAGAGATAGAACCTCAATTTAGTTTTGTGTTACACAGAAAAACGTCCAATGAAACATTTTGGAAGCAACTCCAGCAACATGGCCACACAGAGAGACAACAGTGTGCTATAACACAGGCTCATCTACCCACATTACATATTAGAACATCCCTTGCATACTTCCTTGTCAAAATCCCTAAACATTTCCTTTTGTGTTTTTCATTTCTAGACATGCCTCAGTCTTGTAAGTAGTTTCCAACGTTTAAAAGAAACAACATGTGCAAGTAATAAGAAAGAGTGTGCCTTTTCTGAGCACATGCATCGCCATCCCCTTTGAGCAACCACAAATATTCCCAAATTGAAGGGTAGAACTTCTTTATCTAAGGGCATGGCTTCCAGGCAGGTGTGAGCTGAGCTCCTATACTTCTCACCACAGGAATCAACAATAAGGTAGTTGCCTTGTTCATGGAATATTCCAAGTAACTTCTCTGGGTTCAGACATTAATTGATTTCATTCCTAGGATCACAGTTGCTTGAAGCACTCAATTTGCCCCATCTTTTCAACAGTGGTTCTCAAATACGTGGGATAATGACATTTTATGAGTGTGTTGTGAATTGATTTTCTCCAGTTTTGTGTAGGTGATACATACAGATTATGTCACTGTGTCCTGTTTTTCCTCTGCTGTTTTCATATTTTTGAATTAAGAAAAAAAATCCAAATATTTCATAGAATCATAGAGTTTGAAAAGACCATATGGGCCATCTACTCCAACCCCCTGCCATGCAGGAAAGCACAATCAAAGTATCCCTGACAGATGGCCATCCAGCCTCTGTTTAAAAGTTACTCTTTTCCTTATTATGACAAAAGATGCAATAGCTACAAATGTCTTTTGACTGGCACTGTTAGGTGATCCTCTATCTGGAAGCATCCTTACTGTAGTAATACTGAATTACCAAATAATACTTTTTTCTAGACACATATTGACAATTCCTTCAGAACAATCTTACTTTTCTTAATTTCTAGCAGCAGGCACAACATTGCATGATAAATCTAAATCTCATGAAATACATCTTGGACCATCTGGACAACTTATTTGGATGTCAGGATCTAGTTCAGGAGGAAGTCCCAGAACATTACTATACTAATGAGCAGGTGGAAAATATTTTTTCCTCAAAAAAGCCTACTATTACATTCATGTGAAGCTTCAGGGCAATAACTGGACATTCATGAAGACATGATCTGAAAACGTGATGCCTAGAAACTGTTTAGAATTTATCTCCTGGTTTGGACACGGAAGAATTAAAATGACAAAAGAAAAACTTGAATATGCTCCCTTTGTAAATTATCTCTCGTGTTCTATCTTGGATTTCTCAGCTGCATCATAAATCCCTTTCCCCATCTCATTCTCTGTCAGTCTCCCACATTTCAAATTGCTGTGAAAAGCAAGTCAGACTTTTAAAAATGTGATAACACTGACCAACACACATTTTGAGGCCTCAAATGTTAGGTCTGTTTCTGAGTATATTTGACCAATTGATTCCAAAAATTGCACCATTTTCCTCTATCAACCCTAGTTTTTAAAGATATATAACATATGGCATATACTAGTTGCCACCTGCTCACCTATAAAGAATCATGATATCTTAAAACTGAGGATATCAAGAATTTTTTGTTGGCCTGTGTAACCATTCTGTATAATGGTTCCTTTACAGCAGAAAGTGTTCATGGACATATGTAACATGTGTTTACATGCTACCAAAATGCTGAGGTATTTGTAGGCTGTTAAAAATCACAGGAATAATTGACTGGGTACATATGGATGCCAGTTTGCGAAATGCTACTCCCATTTAATTCGGCAGCAGGCGAGCAATGTAAGGATTGCACAAAAGAAAAGGAGAGAACTGGTGGTTTAAGTGACTATATCTGAAAGCTCTCTGGAAAGGAACAATTTACATGGGAGTGTTCAACAAATAACACATATTATTGTTACACTTGATTCAGAAAAGAGCATAACACACATTGCTGCCCTGGGAATTACAAATGTTCACTTTCAACCAGAATATGGTCTACACCATCTGGTAATATTTATCTATAAACATATACAGAAAAACACCCCCATTACCCAAGATTATATTATAAATATGTAAAACGTAATACAAAAATATGGGTGTTATTAAACATGACCTCTAGTCTTTAATACCATAGAAAGAAAAACAAAGTAGAGTGACTTCACATACTGATACTTTTTCAGTTCTATTGCGATTATTCATGTCTTCAACATGTATTGTTACCTTTTATTATGAAGTTGAATTCTTGTCCAGTAAAGAGGCTTCATTGGTCGAGAAGGTTCTATTGCATGTTTCCTGCTACCTTTTTCCTGGTTCATTCCCATTACGAACAAACCACTTGGCAAGGGAGGTGGAAGAAACCCAGAACCATGTGGAAGGCTAATAGGTGGAGGAGGTGGCACACCCATACCAGGTAGAGGTGGTGGAGGAGGGGGTGGTCCTGCACCAGGCAAAGGTGGAGGAGGTGGAGGTCCGTCCATGCCTGGCAAAGGTGGTGGAGGTGGAGGTCCCCCCATGCCTGGCAAAGGTGGTGGAGGAGGTGGAGGTGGAGGTCCCCCCATGCCTGGCAAAGGTGGTGGAGGAGGCGGAGGTGGAGGTCCCCCCATGCCCGGCAAAGGCGGTGGGGGAGGAGGTCCCCACATGCCTGGTAAAGGTGGTGGAGGTGGAGGAAGTGGCAATCCCATTCCTGGTAGAGGAGGAGGAGCAGGAGGTATCCCCATGCCTGGTAAATGTGGTGGATGCAGTGAAACCCCTATTCCTGGTGGTGGTGGTGGAGGAGGAGGAGGTATGCCTGTTCCTGGTAAAAGATGAGGAGAGGAAAAACCTGTCCATGGCAAAGGTGGAGGTTGTGGCACTTCCATGTCTGGCAAAGGTGGGGGAGCAGGGGGCATACTCATGCCAGGCAGAGATGGTGCAAGAGGAACAGTTGCCCCTGGCAAAGATGTTGGAAGTGGCACCCCCATATCAGGAAGAGGAGGTGGAGGTGGGATCTCTGTAGGCATTACAGCTGCAGGCAAAGGAGGTGGGGGAGGAGGTGCCATGTCCATTCCTGGAAGAGGTGGTGGAGGAGGAATCCCTCCACTAGGCAACAGTGGGGCAGGAAGAGAAGACAGGGCATGTCCTGAGGAAAATGGGGCTAGAGGAAGCGGTACACCTGAACTGGGAGAGGGTGGCATTACAAATGGGACTCCTGCTCCAGGCAGAGAGGGAGACACTCCTGTGTCAGACAGTCCAGGGTGGGATTCCAAAACAGGGTGAGAAGATAAGGAAGGGGAAGCCTCACTGCAAGTAAAACTCTCAGTACTTAGAGCTGTAGATGACACTGGTTGTTCTTGCAATAAAGGTGGAAAATTAGCATCAGGTCCTGAAATCTGCAATCCAGTTAATTTTTCTTGGACATCATCCAATTGTAAAGAAATTTGTTTGGGTGAGAGAACTAAAGATAATTCAGAGCAAAAGGTGGTCTGTGGCTCAAGTGTTGGCAATAGTTGAGTTGGCCCTTGACTCACGTTCCCTTTCAAGAGGGGAGGTGCTTGTGGCAGTGTGCTGGCTGAAGGCATTGTGTGTATTAAACAATCGTCTGTTGGTGAAGTCTGCACAGATTTTGCAGTTATAGTTTTAGGCAGGGTCTGCAATTCCTGTTCTTCAAGGCCTGCACTGAAGAGCTCCTCACAGGTGGTCTGTCCACTCTCCCTCTGATTGCTACTGGAAACCAGCACCTCTGATGCTGGAAATTGTTTCTCCAACTCTGCAATTTTTATTTTCAGATCTTGGATGGTCTGCTCCAACCGCTGAATCTCACTTGCCCGCTCCTCTGATTTTATTATAACATCCTCCTATGAAAAAGGAAAAAGATATCAATGCAGAGGACATGGCACTTGTCAACCAAGGGGTGGGGGGTAGTCAGGGACAAAATGTACATGGAGATAGGGATTTATAATCGGTCAGCCAGTCATCATATAATATATATGTTGATAATAGATCGGCCAGATACAGTTTATAAGAGATCAGCCAGATACAGTGAAGACAACTGTTCTTGCGCTTTGCTACTCTGCTGCTGAGTACACATGCCCAGTGTGGGATACATCTCACCACATTCTAACAGTGTATGTGGCTCTTAAGCAGACATGCCACATTATCACAGGATATCTATGCCCAACACTGCTGGAGAAATTATACCATTTAGCCAGTATTGCACCACCTGACATCCGCCAGGAAGTAGCAGCCAACAATGAAAGGACCAAGGCATGGACATCTCTGGCCCGTCCTCAGTTTGGATATCAGCCAGCATGCCAATGCCTTAAATCAAGAAACAGCTTCCTAATATCTACAGAGATACATGCAGGAACACCTCAATAAGTGAAAGTCCAAAAGGGGCAGGTAAAAATCTAGAACCTCAATCTGTGGCTGATATCGGATGAGAAACTCCCTCCTGGGCACACAGAAGACTGGGCACCTTGGAAGGCACTGAAGAGACTGCGCTCTGGCACCATGAGATGCAGAACCAGTCTTAAGAAATGGGGCTATAAAGCTGAGTTCACAATATACGAGTCTGAAGAAGAGCAAACCACAGACCACTTACTACAATTAATTCTGAGCCCCGCCACATGCACAATGGAGGACCTTCTTATAGCGACACCAGAGGCACTTGAAGTGGCCAGCTTCTGGTCAAAGGAAATTTAGCATAATGCCAAGTTTTTAACTTTGTTTGTGATTTTAATGCCTTATAATTATATTCTCAATTCGCTTATGACACGATAAATAAATAAATAGCCAGTGATCAGTCTGGATGCATCATAAAACATGGTAAAGATCTAAAGCATGTTACAGGTCCCAGAAAGGGATATTTACACATGGGTTACTTGCACTTTACAGCATGTATAGAAAATAAATGTTTTTAGATAGGTGCATCACAAATTTTCATGCCAGAAAGATGATTTCACCATGTCTTTCTGGGGATTTGCAGAATGGGTATCCATATGCATATACTGTGTCCTATTAACTATGTTTTGAAATAAGCTCTCTGTTTCTTAGGCTTGACAAAAGTCAGGGAAAAATATATGGTAGTTTTTTTGGAGGGAGATAGAATTCACAGTACTGTCATAAAGGGTTGTCTCCCAATACTAACCAACATTAAGCATTTTGTTTCCCTTGTAACAATAAGAGTTAAAGATTTGTATGGTCAAAGACTCTTCACTAGGAACATAAAGGGAGAGAATCATCAAATCATCACAATAACTAAGCAGTAAATGAAATGTGTCTTCATTTCAGCAAGTTAACTGAAATATTACACAGACATACATCTCTTTCCCACAGAGTATTGGAGAAGAACCATGTGTTGCTCCTGCCATAAAAGCAGAACGTATTTTGATTGATTAACATCCATGTATTAGTTGCTTGAGATGACTCACCCTGGAGCAAATGACAGGCTCCAAGAATGCCAAAATAAGCCTGTGTTTACCACTAGAGCCACTTCGAATTGTGATGTTTGAAAATAGCCAAAGAACAACCATTCAAGTCTCTAAACAGAATGATGGAAAGAGACTAAAGGATAACTTAGTTTACTTCTCCAGTTACAGTATTTGGTGCCAGATTCTCATTCATTAAGTTTCCAATTAAAATTGTAGGGGCTTTATTTTGTTTTAGGAAAAAAAAACAGACATTTGTATTCATTTTGTTATAAGGACACCAACATGAAAACAAGATGGAATGTCAGCCAACAGTGCTAATGGTAATCACTGTGCAATATATACTCAAGGTTGTATGCTAAAAGTCTAGAAGAACAGTGGTAGTTCCTACAGCCAAATGGAGCTTGGGATTCCCCATGACCTGAACATTTATTGGCCATTGAATTGGAATATGGTGCCATCAAGTTGTTTTGTACAGCCAGAAGTACAATAGTGTAGCAGAAGCCACATGGAAAATGCTAGTGGAAATTTACTTCCTCCAACCTACCTAATAAGATCTAGGGTGGCCACCTGGAACAGTTAACAAAGAGATTCTGATATGAATCCTTCTTCGATTCTCTTGACAGAAGTGGGACTCAAATACTAGATGCTCTTGTTGCAGACTATTTTTTTTTCTTGGAGTCCCTAAACCCTAAATGATTAAACCACAAATAGCCCCATACGAAAAACAAAATGTGTTGGATTTTGTTTTTCAGATGGGGCTATTTCTAAAAACTGTCAATGTTTGTAGCTTAGCACTTCAAATTAAAGTAAATGGTCAACAATTAGCATTCAGTGGCATTCCACATAGCACAGAAATGTTTTTTTCTTGATAAACAAAAACACCACTTAGCTTGCAAGGTTCTGGAATGAATGCTGTACAAATATTTACCAGTCTGTCATCTGACAGCCTCTCAGGAAGGCAGCCACATGAGGGTGGCACCCTGTACATTCTTGCAATTCAAAGATTGCTTTTCCTATCACTTCTGTGCTTTTAATTATTATTCCAAAATAACCTTGCCACAAATCAGTGTGTGTGTGTGTGTATTCACAGTTAAGGAGGGCAAGACACTGTGATATCTCACTCTTGCATACCAGCAAGTGCAATAGTACCTGCTGATTTTTTTAAAAAATGTTCATTTGAGTCAACTACAAAATCCCTGACATAACCCCATGTATGGTTTTTGTAAGTCTGAATTACAGATGGAAATGGAAAGAGTCAGGAGAAACTTTGTTGGCCATCCAACAAAAAGGCCATGGATAGACATGAAGGAATCCTTCATGACATGCAGATTTCACCACGACTCTTTTGTCAACATTTTACTTTAGGATTAAAATGTGAAACTAATATTAGAGGTTTGACCATTCATAGCAATGAGGAGCCAACATTTCCTTAAGGTGCATCTCTATGCTGCAGGATGAATGCAGCTTGACACCACTTTAACTGCCATTGTTCATTACTATGGAATCATGGCAGTTGGAGTTTGGTGAGGCACCAGTACTATTTGGCAGAGAAGGTTAAAGATCTTGTAAAACTGCAGTTCTCATTATTCCATAGCATTGAGCCATGGCAATTAAAGTGAAATCAACTTCCATTAATTCTACAGTGTAAATGTACCCTTAGGGTAGATCTACATTGACAAATGCTTCAGAGCCAATCTGCTAGACTGGCCACATATGAATCACACAGGAATTCCCCCTGAGTGCTGAATGCAGCTCGGTACTGCTGGATGACCATCCTAACAGTCTCCTCCAACCCTCCATGTCACAGTGATATCCTGTTGTGACATGGGTTTTTCTTGTTGGTCATCATCGGCAGTAAGGTTGGCCAAAGTGATGGGGTGAGGAGGTCCTCTGGCAAGGCTCCCCTTGCCAAAGGACCTCAATTCAGAGACCACAAATCCAGAGATAGCCACAAAACAGAAGGAAGGAGGGATCAGTGACTACCATCCCATGTCCCAGGGCCACCTAATCCTGGGAAATACATAATGGTAGTGAGAGCAATTGCAAAACCAGCCAAACTGGATCAGAATTCAGACTACTACCCCCCAACACCAACTTTGGTTAATATGGGGCAAGGTTGCATTAAAATGCCCTTGCCCTACATTACCTGGATCAATTCTGTATAGTGTTTGGCCTAAGGAGCTGACTACGGAGATGATTCTTATACCTATAGGCACAACTACATAGTAAGTGTAGATGTGTTCTTACAGTAGTAACAATGCTAGAGAGTTTCTCTACCTTGAACTGGCCTCGCTTTTTGGCTTCATATTCTGATCCTTCTTTCATATAAAATGATACCGAAGAGATATTTTGATTTTGCATTTGTTCCCACATGTCTACCCCCATCCTCTATTAATTTAGCAACCTAAATAACGCTTTTAAGTATGCATCATACAACCTTCTACTTTGCTCCAAGGATTGAAAATATTTGATTTAAAGAATTTAACAAAATGTTAAAATGTTTTATGAATGATAGAAACCCCTGAAGAGGAGAATCCTAGCCCGGTGTGAATCTTCACAGTATGGGGACTTCATTGAATCATAGAGTTGGAAGAAACTAGAAGGGCCACCCAGTCCAATCTCCTGTCATGCAGGAATATGTAATGAAAGCACCCACGACAGAGTCCCATTCAGCCTCTGCTTTAAAAATGAGGTTTTATTGAGAGCTAAAAATGCACATCATATTTTTGTGCAGAAACCATCATTTATAAAGCCCTAAACGGTTTGGGACCCACCTACCTTCGTGACCGTATCTCCTACCATAAACCTGCCCGAGCTCTTCGATCATCAGGGGAGGCCCTCCTGTCGCCACTGCCTTTATCTCAGGCCCACCTTGTGGGAACAAGGGAGAGGGCCTTTTCTGCTGTGGCCCCCCGTTTGTGGAACTCACTGCCCATTGAGATCAGGCAAGCCCCCACTCTTTTAGCCTTTAGGAAAGATTTAAAAACATGGCTCTTCCGGTGTGCTTTCGGAGAGTAACTGTCATATACCTCCTTTGTTACTCCCCCCAACATCTATCCTCTAGACTGTTTCACTATCTCATGTCCCTGTTCCCCATGGTTTTATTCTTATCTCTTCTTACCCCGAGTTTTAACTTTGTGTTCATGCGGCCTGCCCTTGTTATGTTATGTTGCTTTTGATTTTGTTCTGTACTGTACATTGTTATTTTTTGTATTGTTTAATTGTATTATGATATGTTGTTTTTATATTTTGTTATATTGTATTGTCTTGGGCATGGCCCCATGTAAGCCGCCCCGAGTCCCCATTGGGGAGATGGTGGCGGGGTATAAATAAAGTTTTATTATTTATATTATTATTATTATTATCATTCTAATTTCTGTGAGAAACTTATTATTTTTAGTTATGGATTCAAAAACTTTTGTTTTATTTTCTCAGGGAGATCATTTTGTCTTTTACTTCTCTTTCTATCCATTAAAAATGAAAACATGCCTTCAAAAAAACAGAGACCTTCTACAAACAATTGGGTTACTATTGAAATAACTTCTAGAATGTCCCCCAAAAAAGATTAATTCAGTTTACACTATCTAAAATCTCATTTGTGAAAAGATGGATTTTTCTTCTCTGACTTCAGCCAAAAAGGAAAACACTGGATTGGTCACATGCTTTAATTATATAATACCCATACTAACCAATTCCAACATAAAAGAAATTATTATTAAATAATAAGACACATAAAAGATGGCATTTCTAATTGAAGACAATCTCTTTCGTCTGGTTAAAATTAGATGCTGATCTCTCAGGTCTCCTTTGCAGATATCAAAGTCTCTAGAAGCTTTAAACAACTTCTAATGTTTAACAGCAATAATTTTCCATATCATTGTATGTAACCAAACAATTAAACAAAGTTACTTCTGTTTTGAAAAGCAGGTCATTTTGCTTTTGGAGGTGGAGTAATGTAATTTAAGATAGTAAAAACCAACCACCCAAGTGAAAAAGGTGAGGTGTACTGCTATTCCTTGATCTTATACAACTTTAAGACAGATCCAGAGAAGACTGAAGACCTATTTTAGAAAACTGGAATGGCTATGCTGATGAATAGAAAAATGCCTTAATGTGGATGTTTTCCAAGATGGATTAAACCTATTGCACAGTTAAGAAAATAAATACTTAGATGCACTTCAGACCACAACTCCATCATGAAAAAGAACAAAGGGCAACAAATTATATTCATGCAAGCTGACATTTTTTCAGTAACCCCCAAATGTGCTTCTATCTATCTATCTATCTATCTATATATCATCTAAAGATATCTCTGTGCCATCCCACTGAAAATAGGGTTTGCTATTATCCATGATTTCAAGAATTCACATGGGGACCTTCCACACAGCCATATAACCCAGAATATCAAGGAAGATAATCCACAATATCTACTTAGAACTGGAATATCTGAATCCACACTGCCATATAATCTAGTTCAATGCTGATTGCATACAGTTGTGTGGAAGGGCCCATAGTGTCTGGGAACATATGCCCACCCATGTATGTCAAGGTCATATTATAACTGTTGGGGAACTGGGAAGGGGGTTGACTACCAAGTTTTTTTTTCTTCTGCATCCCTGCCAACCGATTACACATGTTGAATCTGACAAAAATTTCAGGACAAATTATTTGAAAACGTTTGGAGAGACCAGGTTGGAGAAAACAAGCTTAGGTCATCTATGCTGCTGTAGTGAGTTAAAAAGTATCTTTGCTCAATGTATAGATCCAGACCTCTTATATTTGATAAGCTGCATTACTACTAAAAGGGGAAACTGATTTATACATATTAGGACTTTGTGATTGATGAGAAAATGTTTCAAAGGTCATTACAAAATTAGGAAGTGCTGCAGTTTTGTTCCTAAAGTGTTTCTAAAATATCATTAGTAAAAAATTGTTACTATAACAAGACTAATGAAATTTTGTTACCTTTTTGTTATAGTAATTGCACAAGTGGTTATATTTCAGGGGCTACTTTCTCCCTCATTTTTACAGCTATTGGGGTGAAAGTTGCTACAATGGTAGAACACATTTTCCATACCTCACAACCTCTGAGGATGCCTGCCATAGATGTGGGCGAAACGTCAGGAGAGAATACTTCTGGAACATGGCCACACAGCCCGAAAGACATAAAACAACACATTTACCACTGTTAGCCCATCAGGTTTCGGAATGTTTCACTTATCCCTGGACATTTGGGGAATTTTCAAGTTTTTATAAACATTTTTTTAAAAAAAATAACTACAAGAGCTATCTCCTTGAATGTTCTATACAATGACACAAGATACCAGGGGATCATTCCCCCAACTTTCAGAAATATTCATACATCTACTAATTTTAGGGATTTTAAAAAAGGTTTTGACAAAAATGTGCTTTAAAAAAAAAGCCACAATAGCTATCTCATTGAATGTCTTTCATATTAACCAATAAAACTTCCATTTAGGAAGCACAGAGATTTACTCTGAAGTATCAGTCAGTCCTCCTCTTTGCAGATTCAACAAATTGTTGGAACACCCTTAATACATATCTATCCACATGCATCGTATCATTATTATCTAGTAACATGTCTGGAGCTCAGGCACATGAGATGCCTAGGCAGAATCATGGTTATTATTCTATGAAGCTTAGGTTATACTGTATGGGAGACTAAGAAGTACCATATGTCTGGCAGTGAAACAAAATTTCCCCACACACTGCTGTATCTTTTCCACATAAAAATTTAAGCACTTCCTCTTCCAAATATTGTAATTTTATATTTTGAATGTTATGCTCTGTGGTTGATGCTTGCTGATATCAACAGGACAAACTCACCAGAGGCCATCTCTAGGTCTCAGATTTTGGTCCTGAAATGAGAAGTTCTGAGAGAAGTCTGATCTTGGAATCCCTTTTCCATATAAAGATTAGATTAAGCACTTCATGCATGTCACCTGTTGAATCAGGGATGGCAAATGTATAATCTCCAAAGGATACTGGCCTACAAACCCTCCCACAAGCCATGATAGCGAAGACCAATGTAAACTACAATTCAAACGAAGTATGAAGGCCATATTTTCCCCACCCATTTCAAGAGCTATGTATAGGATGAAGTGGACCTCTGAGCCCTATCGAGCCTCTGGAAAGGATAATCAGCAATATAGAGGAGACAAGAAGGATCTGGGAAACTTATTTCAGATGTCCAAAAATTTCATTCCATTCTAAAAATGGGCCCAACAGTCTTCAATGGTAAAATACATGTCCAACCTCCAGAAATGTACACATTCATTCTTAGATCAAAGTATTAGTTTCTGATTTCCCCCAAATCCTGAACCTGTAATACTCTAAGTAAACAGGAATTATTGAACTAGGATTTCAAGACATTCCAGAGCCATTGCTTGGGATGGTGAAAAAATAATGCTATAGTACTTCCACACAGACACATTGTTGATATTTGCCCTTTATAATAAACAGATATGCACCTGTGACTTTTGCAGACCTGTTTTTGTCCAATTAAGAAGCTGAAAGACTGCCCATTTCTATTTGTACATTTTCAAAATGGAAATGACTCTTTATTTATATTTTTGTATTTTCCCCTAAATGGTTGTCAAAGCCATTACTCAGTTGTATCCTGGATAATTTATAATAAGTAATTTAAACACATTATTTAGATCTATCCAAATGGATGATTAATATGAAGTAGACATAGCAGCTGAAAAATAAATACTGTCAATTAAGCTTTTGTTGCTTATAGTCAGAGGTCATTAGAATATAAATAAAGATTAGTAAAAACAGGCAATTTCCCTTTGAACTTGTTTATTAAATCAGAATGTGTTATTGTTTCTGTTCTTCATCTCTTAACTGAATGCACTGTTGCCAGTTCCACAGATAAATATAAACAAAAGACTATGCAACTAGATGCCCTGCAGTAATCTATTACATATCTTCCTTAATACCAAAAATACATCTTTTTATGCATACACGCATGCACGTGCAGACACACACACTTCTTAGACTGAACGTTTTAATGAAATTTGTTTTAAAAATAAAATGTATGTTGGCACAAATACAGACTCTATGCAATGTGTCAAATGCAGAAATTCCAACTCCCAAATTACTTCTAATAAAACCCTAGATTTAATAAGCCTTAATTCATATTGCTCTGTCAAGTTGTTTTCAATCTGATGTTGTTGTCCTTGTTTGCCTCTGAGTAGTTCCCAACCTGTGGCAACCCTAAGGTGACAGTTACAGAGTTTTCTTGCCAAGATTTGATCAGAAGAGGTTTTCTTTTGCCTTCATTTGATGTTGAGAGAGTGTCTTGCTCAAGGTCAACAAGTGAATTTCATAGCTGAATGGGGATTCAAACCCTGGTCTCCAGAATCATAGACAAACTCTCAGTAACCTTTGAAATATAAGTAGCTTAGAAGATTTCTCCAGAGAGGGATCCTTTGGAAGTTCATGCTTTCGCAGCTTTAACTTTTGATTATCATTTTTTTCTATAAATGAATATGCTAATTAAAGTAGGCAGTTTGTAAAAGAAATGAATTTCTATTTTGGCAATCTTTGCACTGAATGAGGTTGTACTTCAATTTTTAAGGAACTGTTCAACGTCGATACATAAAAAAAAACCCAAGATAAATCCCTGGCCAAATAAAAGACATAACTAAAGGAAAAAATATCTCCTTGAATAATATGAAACATGTCCAGATTTTAGTAACGTTCAGCATAACAAAAATATAAGACCAGAATGCTTTCTACGTTTTTGGAAATCTATTCTTCCAGAACTTAAATATTTCTGACTTCTAAAAATATTTGAAAGGTATACTGTTAGTCTGGTATAGACATATGACTAGATGCTTAAATCCACCACTTCTGGTGAAACGATTGCTATATAATATTAAAATCATCTAATTTATTTTTAAGTTGGATTGAGATGTGGGTTTAAAACACTGGAAGGAATTGAAAAGGACTAAAAACATTATCATCTCTATAATGGCTCTGTACCTACAGCCAAGGAGCCCCAGTGGCGAAGTGTGTTAAAACACTGAGCTGCTGAATTTGCAAACCAAAAGGTCCTAGGTTCAAATCCCGGGAGCGGAGTGTTGCTCCAGCTTCTGCCAACCTAGCAGTTCGAAAACATGCCAATGTGAATAGATCAATAGGCGGGAAGGTAACGGCGCTCAATGCAGTCATGCCGGCCACGTGACTTTGGAGGTGTCTACGGACGCCGCCAGCTCTTCAGCTTATAAACGGAGATAAGCACCAACCCCCAGAGTCAGACATGACTGGACTTAACGTCAGAGGAAACCTTTACCTTTTTACCTACGGCCAATAATGAGGTTGCCATAATTTACATGTCTGGATAAACATGAAGTGTGGTCTTAGATGTATATGAGTTGTACTTATATAAGTCCAGTAAAAACTGGCTTCATTTCACTTGGAATATAAGGATGAGAGTTCTTCTATAAAATAGATAATTATAGATGAATAGTGGGCATTGTTTGATCCTAAGTGCTCTGTGAAATGAAATATAAAAAGCTCTAATTTGTATCATTGTAGGCCAATGTCCCATCTAGGACTAATTTTTTTCCTAGGTTGTAAGCAGTCAGATAGCCCACAGATTTTACTTTTCATTCTCTGCTTCATATTTAAGATTGCAGCATTTCATGGGTTAAATTACTGGATATCAATATGAATCATGTACACTGCAATGATTTTACATTTGTAGAGCTGATACACTCTGGTCCAAAAAGCTCTGCATCCAACACAATTAGTACTTTAAGTTTCATCTCCATGAAAGCAAACATTTATGAACATCATGTGGGATCCAGGTATTTGCAAATAAGAATGTTGGTGATTTTTTTAAAGTATGCTAATATAATAATAATAATAATAATAATAATAATAATAATAATAATAATAATAATAAAACTTTATTTATACCCCGCCACCATCTCCTCGTGGGGACTCGGAGCGGCTCACAACGTTACAAAAGTAACAGCATTAAACAATATACAAAGTTTAAAACACAAATACATTAAACAATATACACAGTTTAAAACACAAGAAGATGATAAAACAGAAGTTAAAACAAAGGTTTATATAATAGTAATAATATCAAACAACCACCAATGCAAAAAATATAAATTAACATAATGTGTACTTTCAAAAGTAATACAGAAACTAGAATGCAAATGCCTTTCTGCTCTTAAACCATCACTGATCTTGTGATAATGTCCTCTATTTAAAAAATATACAGAAAAATATTGAAGGAAAAATCTGCACACAAAAAATTACACTAGGGAAATTGTTATCTTCACATTTTCATATAGCTAATGTTGATGATGTAACTGTCTAAAATATCATAACGGCACCAGATCCTATCTGCTCTTGGAAGCTAAGCAGGGTCCGTTCTAATTAGTACTTGGAGACCACCAACAAATATCAGGTGCTGTGAGCTATGTTTCAGAAGAATGAACTGGCAAAACCGTATCTGAGTAAAGAGGCCTAATTGTGATGAAATAAAACTTTTGAAATTCATCAAGTAACCGTAAGATGGAAGGTGACTTGAGGGCACATACAGATGTGAGGAAGTGATAAGAAAGAATAGTACTACACAAGCATGCACTAATGTCTCACTCTGGTGCATATATAGTCTCACTGACAAATATTGAGTTTTTCAGTGAGACAGCACTGTAATTCAGCTTTGCGAAACTCATTGGTTGATCTTCAGCTGCCACCTAGTGCCTTAACAGTGGCCCTACAACTCATTATCTTTGCAACTCAGGCGGAGTTGTAATTAGCTTTTATTGTAGTCCATTGTTTCATTGGCTTTATCAATGTAATCTGGACAATGGACAAGTAAGCTTATAAATTTGCAGATGGCACCAAATTGGAGGGACAGCTCTGGTATTCCCCAGAGGACAGGATCAGAATCCAAAATAAATTTAACGGATTAGAGAGCTGGACCCAAACTATGTAACAAAATGAATTTAAACACAGAGAAATGTACTGTACTACACTCTATGATTCTATGATTCACATGGATTCCACTGTTTCTACCAGTAATATGTTCTATTATCAGTGATCTCCATCACTCCTACAGTTCCCCGTCTACCTAAAACTGTGTTCGTATAGGGGTTCTAAAGCCCCTTGAATGGTTTCTAGGTGCATGGAAGGCTGAAGAAGAAAGCTAAAGTGTACTTTTATATGGAAGAAAAAGCAACCACGGGGCCTCATTCTGGGGCATGCTACTGAAGCCTAACTATTGTTTTCTGCAAACTCCAGCTGCTTTGAAATTAGCTTTACCGACCCCACAGTCACTGAAGTTAATAATTATCCATTTTTTTGTTTTAAAAATGCAAAATTATTGCTGTAATAATTTTTTTTTAAAAAAAGAACTTGAATTTCAAGAGCAGACATAAAGTTTCTGCTTTTATGTCATCAGGTAAAATAAAATAGTTAAGCGGCCCAATTACGCCAAGTAGTAATGCCCAAAAGCGTCAATTTTTCATATAGCATTTAAAATTAAATTCTGCTTCAGAAAAAAAATAAAATGAGACAGCCCATGGTCACAAGCATGTAAGTTAAAAATAGAGGCTGGTTTTGACATCATGTTCCAAACTGTGTTGCACACAAGAGATTTTGAAGTCAACGTATTTGTTTTCATATTCTTGGAAAAGATATGTATAAGTCTTACGGATTAATCTATCATCAGTGTTTAACACTGCCAGATTCAGAGGAGGTACACTGGGTTCCAATAGGGCCTATAATTTGAGCTAAACAATCAGCAAGCCTTAATGCTCACTTGGAAGGTTTATGGCATATCAGGGTCATGAATTTTTCTAGATGCCAAGTGCTGGCTTCACAAAATAAATTCAATCTATGAACAGGAAGAAATTTAAGAACTCTATCATTATCGTCTGAAACTGGCATACAGCAAGAACTGAATACACAAATATTGGATTCACAACTATTGGTTCAACTGAAATGAGGGCACACTTTTAGAAAAAAAAATCAAGACAAATGCTGTAATACATTTATAATGAATATTCCTAGAAGAATAGCAAAATAGTTTGTGCACTGCAAAATCCATATAACCTGTCTAGTGTATTGACCTGCACATCTTGATGTGAATTCCAGGTGAGCTATCAGATCAGCTTCAGATAGTCAAAAGTAACAGGACAGAGGAAGGACAAGTGAGATGTAATTCTTCGGCTGTTATTTTCTTCAAATATCCAAAGATGAGCTCATGCATCTTTCCCTGTAAGGAGAGAGAGATGCACTGTCTCAGCTGAATTTATTCCAAAACAAGCAGTAGTAGGTAAGCTCTAACTCACTTGTACTTCCTCTCTTCCTGTAGTGTCCAAAGCTGCTGTCAACACATGGCCCTTGCCAAGCCACAGTCTCAGTCTATTCCCTGTAAGTACCCTAAACAGGGTTATTGTGAGACTAACCAAGATCAGGAAATAGCATGCCGATAACTAACTTCAGACATAAGGATAAACCAAATTTAAAACATAATAAAAATACCACAAGCTGTGATCATGGGATTAGGATAAGCTTCCAGAAAAAACTATTTCCCCCCAAAATTCATAAGCTAGGGTGAATACACACACACACACACACACACACACACACACACACACTAAGATATTTAGGCAGAAACTGGGCATGAAGCTAAATGTGCAGCAGTGCAATGTCATAATGACCCCACCACATACACTCAACATAAATTAGCAGAGTTATGTTGAGTGTGTGTGGTGGGGTCATTACGACATTGGCACTGAAAGGAAAATTAACTCTCTTCTGTCTTGTCAAGGACTCAGCATGTGTCGTAGTCCTTTTTCCTGGTGGCACAAGAATGAGTGATCTCCAAAAGTCTTTGCTCACCTGCCCCAAAATATGTCCCAAATTGTCTTTGAAATCTACCATAATGGATCAATGAGATGTTGCCCATTCCTTATACCATGTTGCTGAAAATGCTGAAAAATCCCTGATGAAAATTCTATCTTGACCTTTCCTTTAGCAAAGGATTCCAAGAGGAAGAAGAAATTTTTTGGGGGTGCTCTCACCCTGAGACAGCCAAATCCAATGTCAAAGGGCTAGAGGGCAGCAGCCTCTCTTCACATATGACAATTTACCCCATATATAATTTTAAAATACAACATACAGCAGGAGAAGCAGCAACATAGGAAGCCAAAAGCAGATAAATGTGTGACTTTGTTCCAGGTCAGATACAAAAGAGAATAAGAGATAGAAATTAAGGGGGGGGGGGGGTAAGGGTTGAAAAGAGAAGGGATCCTATGTATATAGTATGTAGTTCTGCCCATCTGGGTGTGAATTTGGGTGCTTCTTTGTATGTAGTGGAAAATATGAAGAAGTAGTTCAGTGAAAGGCCTATGAGCAATGCTGGGTCTAAGGCCCCATCTATACCACCATATAATGCAGTTTCATCATGCAGGTTAATTGTTCTGAACTGCATAATATGGCAGTGGAAACTCTTATAATGTATGTAGTTTGAGGTTTTTTCTATCACCTTGTCAAAGCTCTTGTTGAGCTCTGGAATGGGGAGATGGCCAAGGAAGTGGACACAATCACTCCTAAATATCCCCTCTCATGGAGCAGAGCCAAGCCAGCCCCTGGGTTTTCCAAGGAGTTGGCAATGACGAAGCAAGTGAGAGGGAGACCAGAGTGACATTGGTGAAGAACTAGAAGCAAATCTGACCGAGCACAAGCTAGAGTGCATTTGAAAGCCTACTCCTTGGCAATTGGAGGCAGCAGATAAATAGTTCCTTGCTGTCACCATTGCATCTGCAAGGAATTGTCCAGCTGAGCTGTTTTGAGTGGTCAAAGAGCTATTATTGGTCCTCAAGGAGAAATCCCTGATCATTCAGCATTCTGCTGTGAAGAATTTATTAGGCATTTTGCAGATAAAGTCACTCAGATTCATTTCGACGTGAATGCTGTTATTGACACAGTTCCAGTGTATGTAACTTCGGCTCCTATTTGTCCAGTGTTGATGGATACTTTTCAATCGGTGCAACCTGAGGATGTGGACAGGATCCTTGGAGAGCTACCACATGTATTCTAGATCCTTGCCCTTTCTGGCTGATCAAATAGGCCAGAGGGGGCTGGCAGAGTGGGTGAAGGTGGTGATCACTGCCTTCTTGGAAGAAGGCAAAGTTCCAACTTGTCTAAAGGAAGCAGTTGTAAGACAAATATCAAAAAAAGGCATTCCTGAATCCCTCTATGATGGACAACTATCGGCCTGTGTCCAACCTTCCATTTTTGAGCAAGCTTCTGGAATGTGTGGTGGCCTCCCAACTTCAGGGATTTCTGGATGGAATGGATTATCTACATCAATTTCAATCTGGTTTCTGGTTATGGAACAGAGAAGCTTTTGTATCTGTTCCAAATGTGTCCCTGTTGGTTCTCCTGGATTTCTCAGTGGCTTTCGATATCATTGACCATGGTATCCTTCTGGGTCATCTCGCTGGGATGAGACTGGGATGCACTGTCTTACAGTGGCTCTGATCCTTTTTGGAGGGCCATACACAGAAGGTGGTGTTGGGGGACTCCTGTTCGAACTACTGGCCATTGGCCTATGGGGTTCATCAGGTTCCATTTTGTCCCCCATGCTGTTTAACATATCCATGAAACCACTGGGAGTGGTCATCCAGAGTTTTGGAGTATGTTGCCACCTATATGCAGATGACACCCAGCTCTACTACACCTTTCCAACAAATGCCAAGGAAGCTGCCTTCACCCTAAACAAGTGCCTGTCATCAGTCATGGACTGGATGAGGGCAAACAAATTGAAACTTAATCCAGACAAGACAGAGGTACCCCTGGTCAGTTGGAAGGCAGACCACGGAATAAGGATTCAGCCTGTGCTGGATCGGGTTACACTTCCCCTGAAGACACAGGTTTGCAGTTTGGGGGTCCTCCTGGACTTGGCATTGTACCTGGAGGCCCAGGTACCGGCAGTGGCCAGGAGGGCCTTCGCACAATTAAACTGCGCCCGTTCCTTGAGAAGCCAGATCTGGCCACGGTGGTACATGCTTTAGTTACATTCCATCTGGATTACTGTAACACGCTCTATGTGGGACTGCCTGTGAAAAGTGCTCAGAAACAACGACCTGGACTGATTTATGGCTAAAGCATGAGGATCGTGGATGAACGGATTTAACCATATGTATTATATTTTTGTATTGTATTGTTTTTTAATGGATTTTATATATTGTTATGATTTTAACTATGTGTCGGCATCGAATTGTTGCCAATTGTGTAAGCCGCCCTGAGTCCCTTCGGGTGAGAAGGGTGGGATATAAATGTTGTAAATAAATAAACTTCAGCTGGTCCAAAGAGCTACAGCCAGGTTGCTAATTTGGGCTGGCTACAAGAAGTGGATAACCCCCTGTTGCAGAAGCTCCACTGGCTGCCAGTTTGTTTCCAGGCAAAATTCAAAGTGCCCTAGATCGTTCAGGTTCAGGCTCCAGGCTATTTGGCCAATCACATCCCTTTATATAAACCTGCCCTGAGACCTTCAGGAGAGGCCCTTTTCTTGTTCCCATCTCCATCTCAAGCACAGTTGGTGGTTGCCCCTCGACTCTGGAACTCCCTGCCCACAGAGGCCAGAATGGCCTCCTCCCTGCTGCCCTTCCGACAGCATGGCTTTTAAAGATGAAGGTTTTTAAGATCAATCCTGGGGATGCTGTGGTTTTTAGCTTTGAATTTGTTTTAATGGTTTTTAACTGGTATCTTTAAAATACTGTTTATATTTAATCCTGTTTTAATGTTCGTTTTAACTGGGTACGCTGATGCTTTTATATTAAGCAGCTTTGAATTCCCTTCAGGGGAGATAAAGTGGGGTATTAATAATAATAATAATAATAATAATAATAATAATAATAATAATAACAATAATAATAATAATAATAATAATACTTGGGAAGTGTCCAATGTGTGATCCAATGCAACGGCCAGCAGAGTGTCTCCTGTGGGCTCATCTTGTTGTGTTTCACATAATAATAATAATAATAATAATAATAATAATAATAATAATAATAATAATATAATGCAGTTCAATGCAATTAAGCTGCATTATGAAACCGCTTTATGTGGCAATATAGACGGGATCTAAAGGGACATGCAAGAAAGTTGGTTAATCTATGGGACATAGTTTAGGATCATACCATTGTTGCCCCTACTAAGAAGATAAGAAAGAACATGAAAATGTAAACCTGCTGAGACATGCAGGCCATGGCAAAATAGCAAAGAACATGAGTTCTACAAATTCCTATCAGCATTCTTGACACCTCACCCATTGTTCTTTGAACAGTTCTTTGTCCCACTATTACAAGCCAGGATGATTTGACTGCCAGATTTGAGCCCTGGAAATAGACATATACAGTACCTAGTATAAACTTTAAATTATAACATATAGCATATAAAATATAATGCAGAATGTTATTTGTACTACAATGTGTGAGATTGTGTAGATGTGTGTTGTTATTAGGACCAAAGAAATGGGATAGTTTCAGGCAGCACACACAATAAATTGTAAATAAAGAGATGAGAATGCCAGTATCACTATTAACATTGAGGTATGAGCCAACGTGATAAAAAATAAGCTCCTAGCAGATATAGTGGCTGAAATAATTTAGTAGAGGGCAGCCAAAAGATCTAGTGGTATCTAGGTTTGCTTGCACCTTTCTAATAATCTGATTGGAGAAGCAGATTGTTGACATAAATGGGGTACATTCAATGCCTTTGTTATGATTGGACGAGATAGGAGAGCTGGATGATGGTTAGGGGGAGATTTTAAAAAGCTGAGAAGAGATTGAAATCATACTGTTCTTGCAGTTTGCAATATATGAAGTTTGCAATGTAGCATCTGAATCATGTTTTTTTAAATAATTGATAAACTACACAACATGCTGATAATTACTGCTGGGAAGATTAAGATCTGTTAGGTAAAGGTTTTCCCCTGATGTTAAGTCCAGTTGTGACCGACTCTGGGGGTTGGTGCTCATCTCCATTTCTAAGCCGAAGAGCTGGTGTTATCCGTAGACACCTCCAAGGTCATGTGGCCAGGATGACTGCATGGAGCGCCGTTACCTTCCCGCCAGAGAACGGTACCTATTGATCTACTCACATTTGCATGTTTTCGAACTGCTAGGTTGGCAGGAGCTGGGGCTAACAGCGGGTGCTCATTCTGCTCCTGGGATTTTAACCTGTGACCTTTCGGTCTGCAAGTTCAGCAGCTCAGCACTTTAACACACTGAGCCACCACCAGGGGTGATTAAGATCTAGCCTATGCCAAATTACATAAGATTAAGATCTAGCCTGTGCCAAATTACATATACATATTGTTTCAAAATGATGGATCCAATGTCAAAGCAACATTTCAAATGGCAACATGTTACAATTACACCAAAACAGTTTAATGGGTTATCCGGTTATCAAGTTTTTCTAAATAGTTTGTGACAAAAAATAAACCTGAATGATAACTCCACAAATAGATAATATCTCATTAGACTATATGTTGTGGGGTCACCATCTTGCTAATGACTAAGGCTAGAGGTTGTTTGTGGGAGAGACATCTAGCAGTAATGAAACTCCATGTCCCACCCTTTCAAGTGGTAAGTGTTTCATTCATGGGCAGTTCATGGTTGCAGAGATACAACCAAATAAGATTAATCTCTTTGAAACATCCTGTTAATCCCATTCTGACTGTCATGGAGATCTATTATAGATATTTATAACTATGTAATAAATGCGTTTGGATTTTAGAACATTCAAAGATGCTTGTTTAGAGATGTACAGTATTTCAACAGAAATGGCATTTTCTTCATGGATAAATGACAAAGCTGGATTGTTTAAGCTGATAACATTCCTATTTGTGCTAAGAAGCCTGGTACAAATTCAAAGAGATATGGATGATATCTCTATAAAAGTGTAACATCTAACTTGCCATATCTGGTAACAAAATGAATGCATGATGCCTTATATGCAATGTAATGTGATGAAAGAAAAATATTATTATATCTGTGTTTTCTCCTAATGAGACAATACACGTTTGTATATCTATGACTTAATACAATAAATGGCCCAAAAGACTGTAAAAGAGCCTGTTTGTCTTCCCATATAAACATCCTGAGATTTCAATACTTTAAAATGTTTGAGTGGAGTATTGATGTTAACTCTGCTTATCTGGTTTTTACTATCATCACATTGGGTGTCTAGATATCCAGAAGTTGGTAACAGAATCCAGGATCCATATTAGCTACTAAAAAGCAAAGGATCCTCAATCCTTTAGTCTAAAGAGATGAAATGGAGAACCATGGTTGTTTCACCATCTTAGTGAACACAAGATAGTGGCATCTTTAACACATATTGGGTTCCTGTATTCATTGAAAATATTAATGAGAGACCTTCCAAAGGAAGCCATAATTTACTATTTATTTTTGTTTCCTCCTCCATAGCAACTTTTCCCTATTTTTAAAATTTAAAATAAAATACCATCTACATTAAAGTTAAATGCTTAGTTTGTTTTCTCCTCTCCCCAATATATTTTCCCTTCTTTGGCATCTACACACTTGTCTCAGCAGGAAGAAATGACAAAATCTATGTCAGCATTTGTTTTACAAAATTACCTGGTGAAAGTGGTTATAAGAGAAGGAACTGAAATTGTGAGAACAGTATACTGGGATTTTTTGGGTACACTGTAAGTTGAGTAACCATCTATGAAAGCTGCTGCACATAACTAGCTTGTTGATAATAATAATAATAATAAATTTATTCTTATATCCCGCCCCATCTCCCCGAGGGGACTCGGGGCGGCTCACAACAATAATAAAAACAGTGACAAATTACACATTGTAAAATCAAACATGAAAAGCAGTCATACAATCAATACATACATCACATGTTAAAAACAAGGAGATAAAACAGTTCTAGGCCGAAATAGAGGGCTTCTGTAGCTTCGTGGCAGAAGTACTCAGCAAGGTATCAATAATCATGGCAGAACACTCTCTAATTAAATTAAATGGGCAGACAAATCAACCCCCAAAAATTAGTCGTCGAAGGCCCTCTGGAAAAGCCAGGTTTTAAGGCTTTTTCGAAAGGCAAGGAGGGTGGGGGCCTGTCTAATCTCCCTCAGGAGTGAGTTCCAGAGGCGGGGGGCCACAGCGGAGAAGGCCCTCTCTCTCGTCCCCACCAGCCGCAACTGCGAAGGTGGTGGGAGCGAGAGGAGGGCCTCCCCCGAAGAGCGAAGAGATCGTGCAGGTTCATAGGGGGAGATGCGGTCTCTAAGGTAGGTGGGTCCCAAACCGTTTAACTTGCAAGGAGTTGTCAGACACTGTATTTTCAGTCATATCATGGTTTGAATGGCCACCAAACTTCTACTTTAAAACTGTAATCTATGATTTTTTTTGTGTCAGGAGCAACTTGAGAAACTACAAGTTGCTTCTGGTGTGAGAGAATTGGCCATTTGCAAGGATGTTGCCCAGGGGATGCCCGGATGGTTGATATTTTACCAACCTGTGAGAGGCTTCGCTCATGTTCCCAGATGGGGAGCTGGAGCTGACAGACGAGAGCTCACCCCGCTCCCCGGATTCGAACTGCCAACCTTTCAGTCAGTAGTCCTGCTGGCACAAGAGTTTAACCCATTGTGCCACCGGGGACTCCAAAATCTATGATGAAAGGATTTGATTTAGATTCCTAAATAAAATAACTAAAACTAAAGATGTTTGTACAGATCTGATGTGACAAGGAATTGAATCCCTTTTAGAATCCCACCGCTGCCACCAAATTGTATAGAGGTGAGGGTGACAGGGAATGGAATCCTTTTGATCCCCTCCGCTTGCCACCAATATGTACAGAGGTGAGGTGTCTGACAGGAATGTGTGACAGAGATGGAATCCCTCTGATCCTACATACACACACAGATACCACCAATTAATAAAGATGTTTTATGAGAGATGATGTTAATTAATTATTTGTTTGACTATCTTCTTCGCTGCCACCAATGGAGGAGACGTCAGACAGATGGCACTGGTTCTTTTAAGCTTTCTCTATTTACTCCACTCCAGATGCTGTTGTTACTTAACTTAATATAAGTGTATGACAGAGGCTTAGTTAGAATAAAATCAAAATAAGTTTATTGCAGGTACAGAGCTTGATGGTTTCATATAACTTGTTAAAGGCACTTTGCTTAATGGTTACAAACGGATATGAGGTGGTCAAACTTTCAAAATATTTCTTTCTCTGGATTACACTAAACCCTGATCCTCCTGGATCCCCTGGGATTAATTTTCCCTAATCCACAGGCTCTATAAATGACCCTAGACATGTCACCTAACTTGCCTAGTCTGGTCTAACCTAAATCTGACTCAAATCCTTCTATTTGAGCCAACCTGATCCTTCCCACAAGAATCAGTTCCTTCTCTGTGACTAGAAAATCACAGACTGTCTAAAATAATTCTCTTTATTTTAGACCTGACTCAAACTCTTCTATTTGAGCCACCCTGATCCTCTACACAAGAATCAGTTCCTTCACTGTGAATGGAAATCACAGACTACCTGGGTTTTTTAAAACATTCCCCCTTTTCCTTTCCAAACGGCGGTTGGCTCCGCCCCTGTTGCTAGGGTAACCTGTTCTAGCATTCTAAGATGGCTACCTTCCCCCACACATCATCAATTCAAATACTCACCATTTTAAACTTAGCCAAACCTGACTGTTCAAACAAAATCAAATACACATGTCATCTATAAACAAAATATAATTATACACTTCTTCACAATGTTCTTTTGCTTGATGCAATCCGAAATAAAGACAAGCCAGGAAAGAAAAGAACATAACAGAGCATGCACTTAAAATAATTCAGTCAGGTGCCAAGATAGATATATAAAGTATATCATGAAGCAATTGTTAAAAGAAGTACTAACCACAAGTTGGTGAGTGATGTAAATATGGTCTTGTAAACAGTACATGTATAGTTATTACTTATGATGCCACATATATGTTCATAATATGGGGACCCCCAGTGTTTAAACATACAGGTATTAATTTACTCTGGACAGCATACTGAAGATTAAATATTGAGTTGCGTTGAATATACAGCCATTTTTAAAGCTGTGTTTCAATATAAGATGTGGAGGGATCTGATCATGATTGGCCCTGCAGCATATGGAGCAGAGACTGCATATTTACTACAATACTGACTTGTCTATTTATTGTGATGATTAAAACATAATGTAATCACTTGCATAGATAAATAAGCCTTTAATATCCACCTAACATCCACCTCACATAAGTTTTATATCAATCACAAAGTTGACCTTGTTTACACATTGAGCTGAGAGGCATGAAGAGTTGAATAATCTGAGCTGAGAAGTCTATGGAACAGCTATGAAGTATCCAATAGTTATAAAATGTTTTTTTTACCATTTATTTCTCCATGACTGTTTTGTAGTATAGTAATTTTTCAAGAACAGTATATATGCCAGGCATTGACAAACTTCGGCCCTCCAGGTTTTTTGGATTTCAACTCCCACAATTCCTAAGGAATTGTTGGAGTTGAAATCCATAACACCTGAAGGGACAAAGTTTGCTTATGCCAGATATATGCCCATACTATCATCTTACCTGTATCTGCTGAACTCCTGCTATATATTCTGTTTCTTTTGCCAGAGTGACAACATCATATTCTAGGAAAAAAGGGGCAAAGTGACCATTACTATTTCTTGCAACAAATTGAAATGTATTTTTAAATAAGGCATTTGAAAAACATCTGAAACTATGTGCAATTTTACTATATTTGGTGGTACGCATTTCTGCATTTTTCTGTCTCTAGGTGGAAACATACAGTTATCTGACTATAAGATTATACCTGGTGGTTGTGCCACTAGCCATTTGAATATTTAGCACATGTGAGATTTATCACAAATGCAGAAGTTTTTTCCCCTAAATTTACTCAAAATAAGATCTGGTTTAATAAGGAGTCTTCTTTAATAGAAACACTCTACCTATACATTTTAATATATTGATAGCACTTAAAAAGAGAGAAATACACTTGAAAAATCGCAGAAGCCCCTTTAATATCTCATTAGCAGAGAGTCCTCTATTTTTTCATTCTTATATGCAAACACAAAATAATAAGAATGTACATCCCTAACAGAGAGAGCCTACTATCTGCAAAGTCAGTATTGGCATCAACTAGATATCTTTGCGATTTTTTTTCATCCTCAGTGAGAAACAGTGTCATTAAGACACTCTTGGAGAAAATTTTTTAAAAATCAACCACTATAAGAGGTTTATCCCCTGCACTATAGCAAAAAGACCAGTCTTTTCTCCCATCAGCAGCACTAGTAGTAAAACCATCATATTTTGCACAAAAATGTTAGTTTGAGTGTGATTTCTTGTGCAAACCTTCCAAGCGTTGGGAGACTTATATTCTGAAATGGAAAAAAAAAAACATATTCTATTGTGTGCAAAAGCTTTCACCCGGATGGAAGAAAACATTTTGAATGTTTCATTCTCAAATCTAAGAATGAACAAGTGAAATCTTCACCCTTAGTGTCCAAGGGTGTATAAACTTTCTATGTGTCCTGTAAATCTTCTTAAGTGTTTGGTATCATCCATGGTGTGGGCAGGGGGCTTTATGGAAAGTTAAACTGTTGTATGACTAAAAAACAACTCACAAAATATTGTATTCAACCCACATTTAATGTGCACATAGCATTTCTCCCAAAAGAAATAACACATGTAAATAAGCTCCCTCCACCTGCCATGCTGCCTAGGGCTCTCTTCTTAGTGAGCCCCACGTTTTGGGCACTTTGGCCAATCAGGGTGAGCCACATGGCTTGTGCTGATTGGCTGCCGGGGGAGAACTTGTGTGAAAACCAGCCACAGTTGCTTTTGAGCTTTCCCACCCAACCTCTCCTTGGTTTTTTATGTGCTTTGAGTTGTTAACAGTATTGTATTACTTTGACACAATATGGGGGCATATTGTGACAAAGCAATATGGGCTCTGTTTCTGGTGCTGGATTGTCTCTCCCCTTCATGGTAAGGGTTGTCTGAGCTTCCAGGAGAGAGTGTGGTGCTGCATTGCATGGGAGACAATGCTCACCCCCTCTGGCTTGAGCCATGTGGATCCATGGGGGGGGGGGGTCCTTCTCTTGTGTCATCACAACATCAGTGGGCTGTCTGATGCTGGGATCCAGGACCCATGCATGGCTGCTAACCCATTTTCAGTTGTCGCTCATAACCAAGTTGTGGCTTTTGTTATCCTAATTTTATTGTGTTCTGTTGCTTTTTGGGTTGAGTGAGTTCACCCTGTACACGCAATAGTTTTGATCCCAATTTCATCACAGTGCATTAGTTTCGCAAAACATCAGAACATCTGAAAAAGGCTCCAGAAATATAACCTTGGGTGATTACTATTCTGTTTTCCTTTGATTGGTCCTCCTTCTGTCACTATTCTGGCTTTGTACACAAGATTTTTGGATTTCCTCTCAGCAACATCCAGCTCTTATGATTCCACAACCATTATGGCCATTAGGAGAATGCAGTTCAACAAGTAGCTTTGTCAGGTTGTTTAGTGTAATTTATCTGTTTATTCTTTTCTATGCAAACTTCTTTCTTATCTCAGAACAACAGTCCATGATTTAACCAGGAGATGAAGAGAAAGACAAGTTGTCCTCCTATGGGACTCTGGGGCAGTGCCTCTCCCTGCTGCACTCCTCTCAATTTTCTGTTCTAAAAAAAAACAAAAAAAAACCCTAACATATTGGGTTGTTGTATGTCTTTCGGGCTGTGTGGCCATGTTCCAGAAGTATTCTCTCCTGACGTTTCGCCCACATCTATGGCAGGCATCCTCAGAAGTTGTGAGGTATGGACAACACCCTAACATACTGTTTACTTTTATGTTTTGGGGCCTTCCTGGGTAGTTTTTAGACTCAAGAGAGGCCATTTTTGCTACCAGGAAGGTGCAGTATATGATTAATTCTCATTTTAACATAAAAATTTGACACTAATGTTTATGTTAATTAAATTCATGATATACTTGATTACTCACCTTGATTATTTTTTGTTTGAACACATGTACTAGGCTGTAAAGTCACAAAAGCACTGGGACTGATAGTTAATTTTACTATCCAAATTGCTATGAGTAATAAAACCCTCTTGAATAGTAAAGTCTATTTTTGAAAGTGCATACTCATCAACAGTACAAAAATAAAGGCTAAAATATTTAGCTAATGTACTGAAGATGTACTCCTGAAGTTTTAAAACTAAATGTCAGCATACTGGTTTGTGGAAAAGATGTGCTTGATTAGAAACATTACTACTACATAGAGTTTTGGGTTGGGATACAGCAATCCAGTTCTCTTCTTCATCATTTTAAAGTTAAAGGCTCAGCTCCTACATGGGACAAGTATCTATGGCCCATCTTCCAGTCTAACTTCCTAAAACTCACCTTAAAAGCCAGACAGCTACACCAAACAGAAGAGTGTAGTGGCTCTGGCAAAGGAGGCAATTAAGCATGATGCAACTTGCCAATTCCCATCAGCAGCTATGACAGGACTATGCAGAGGGCTCTGCTGTTGTTGATAACATCAAGGCAACTGGGCACATCATCCTTCAGCACACCTCTTGCTAGTTCTGCACAACTCATTTGTTTGGTGTAGCTGTTTGAGGTTTAAGATGGGTTATGGGGCTGTTTATGATCATGTCAATGGTTGCATGATTGTAAACGTGAATAAGAAAATTTTAAAAGTTGTAATTCTACTAATGACATTGTAAATACCAAACATGTTGCCAGCCAACATTTTCCTAAATATGTATAATAATTTCATGTGTGTGATACAACTAAGTTCGTACAAGCCCACCCTACTAAGTAGCCCACCTTACTTAGTCCAACCTACTAAGTTTCTATTAACAATCTAATAAAAATAAATAAATAAATAAAATGTCATTTATGCCCTGCCACTATCTCCCATAGGGACTCGGGGTGGTTTACAAAATAGCACACAAAGATGCCATACATAAAATACATAATACATAAAATAAAATACATCAACATGAAAACAATAATAATATTACATAAACTAGGTATATAAATTGAATAAAACAACCTCTATTAAAATAGAATCTGTTAAAAGATCAATGTAATCAATATATACATATTGTACATTGATTTAACACTATGTGCTTTAAGACTTTCTCAGTCAACAGTTTGGAATCCATCAATTTATAGGTTTTTGACCTTCCCAAAATGGTGTTTTATCCAGTACTGTAAAGTCATTTGATAATATCAGTGCCAACACTCGTATTGTTCTTCTTGTACTACCATATATTATGCAATCCTTTACCATTTCTGTGATCATTGTGACTTTACAGATCTATTTGTGATTTTGTTGTATATATTTTATATTGATGTGTTTGACTGTGTTGTACCCTACCTCAAGCTGTGAAGAGAGGCAGGTAACAAATAAAATGCATTATTATTGTTGTTGTTGTAGTTATTGTTGTTGTTGTTGTAGTAGTTGTTGTTGTTTTTATTATTATTGATTATAAATGGTATGTAGTTTATCTGGCTTATCAACATGGAGTTACTGTGGTTCTATAATTACTATAAATCATAGAGAAATAGTTGCTCATATGGGCTAAATAGCCTGGAAATAAAGAAGCAGTTCCATATTAATTGCTTAAGGAAATATCAGCTTGTGAAGTATTATCCAAAATAATGATTTTATCTGTGTAATACAGAACTGCTGAGTTTTTCTGTTAAGGTAAAGGTTTTTCCGTGACCTATTGATCTACTCACATTTGCATATTTTTGAACTGCTAGGTTGGCAGAAGCTGTTATAAAACAGAAAATAAGATGGGGAAAAGAAGTAGCTCCTAAGGTTATAAAAACAGCAGCAAACATGTGTGCATGGAAGAATGTGTGCTGCTGTTTTACAGCCTTAGGAGCTTCTGCTTTTCTTTCTCGTATTTACAAAGACTGGGAGATGTAATCTCATATATATATATATATATATATATATATATATATATATATACACACACACACACACACACACACACACACACACATATATATATACAGTAGAGTCTCACTTATCCAACACTCACTTATCCAATGTTCTGGATTATCCAACGCATTTTTGTAGTCAATGTTTTCAATTTATCATAATATTTTGGTGCTAAATTCGTAAATACAGTAATTACAACATAACATTACTGCATATTGAACTACTTTTTCTGTCAAATTTGTTGTATAACATGATGTTTTGGTGCTTAATTTGTAAAATCATAACCTATTTTGTTGTTTAAGAGGCTTTTTCTTAATCTCTCCTTATTATCCAACGTATTTGCTTATCCAACGTTCTGCCAGCCCGTTTATGTTGGATAAGTGAGACTCTACTGTATATAAGTATATGTATATATATACACACACACACACACACACACACACACACACACACACACACACACAAACAAACAGACAAACCAATATACATTTTGATCAGAAATTAATCTACAATAGCTGTGGGGAGTCCAGGCTGTATGTGTGGAGGAGGGCACTTGTCCAGAAATGACTGAAGTTATCAAAATATGCTAGTTTCAAGGCCCTGATCTTGCCCTCAGAATTCTTCCACTCTCTCTTTTCCAAAAAATGAGACAAGACAGTCCGGAACCTGAAATTCAATGCCTGGGAATACTAGCTGACTGCAATGTATGAAGAATAGTAGTACATAGAGGGCACTGATTCCTGATATTTTGAATGAGTTCTCTGAAAGTGGACTCCTGACTGCAGAAAACCCCAGCCTTAATCCAGTTTTCAATTGTGCTTACAATAAATCCTGCCTAAGTACTACATCCCATTAGCACTTGAAAGCCCTACCTGGTTCTTTATGTTTTATTCTCTGTTCTTCGTCTGGGGGCTTTGGTGGTGGCCATACTGATGGAATTCTTCCAGGAAATCTTCCTTCGATATAATCCGATGAATGTGTGGGTTGGTTGACTGCAGCCCAAGTATAAAGCTGGTCTTGCTGCAATTATTTACAAAAATACAAAATTTACATATTTTAAAATCCTCCTGTGGATATGTAATAATCCAATTCTTTATTCTCATGAAGCTTCAAATAATTACACATTTTAAAAAGTTTTTTGAATGTTTGGTTTAATTCTTTTGAATTCACTCAGTTGAATTTCTTGGTCATGAGGTTTTCTTCTTCAGTAGGACATTCTTCTGTAGTGTAAAGATATATAATTGAGAACCAAAGTTTAGATTGCCCAGCCATTATATTTCCCATTTCTATGTATGGTCATGGACAAAGCTAACAGGAAGAGTTTCAACTAAGTTGAAAGATACCTCAACAGTAAGTGGAAATATGTGGCTTTGAATCATATGCATGCAATGCTTAGCTCTAACAGATTACTACTGCATAGGATCCTGGTCTTCTTATTGTTAGAAACATTAAAAGCATACAGTGAATACTCTATAGATTTCTGCTACTTTACTGAGACACTGACAAAGTTAAGCCTTATGAAGAGTGGCTAAGGGAGCGCAATATGATTAACTTTAAGAAGATAAGGTTAAGAGGGAACATGGCAGCCATGTTTAAGTATTTAAAAGGATGCCATATTGAGAATAGAGCAAGCTAGTAAGAGTTAACATACTAGTTAACATTAATACTTTCTATGCTGTCTTGGATTAACAATGGCATTTAGGCCATAGATTTCAATTAAACAAAAAACTAAGTCAGAATTTTTGTATTTTGTTTTATGTCATTTGTCTTCAACATTAAGTCCAACTGAAGACCCACATATGATAAGTCATACTAAGCTAAAATATAACTTGTTAGAAAAAGTATCCTCGATATGGCTCATCTTTGTCTAAACATGTGAAGATGGACTGTTGTGTTGCTTCTATTTTGCCACAATTCAATCTATAAATAAATGTTTGTAGAATAATAATGGCAGTTTTATCTAAATGTGTGTTCACAAGATTGCATTAAAAAGTCAGGAAAAGATACTAAGGGCCTCTGGGAGTACAAGTGTACCCACTTGAACCCTCTCAGAAAAATACATTTTATTTCATGCATTCAATACATTTGTAATATATTATTAGAAAGTCATCTCTGGAGGCTCCTTGTAAAGTAATTTTATTTACAATTCATAAGAGGGTTTGATCTAAGAGGGTTGAAAGGGAAATGTCTTATTTAATTTCCAGAACATAACAGTTCTTTTATGCTAGTCACTAGTTCAGGTTTTAATTTTCAAGCATCTCACAGCAACACAGATATGCAGTGCATTTAGTTTGCAAAAACTGAGTCTCTCTTTTCTGGGAATCTGTAATATGAAGGACTCTAAAACCTGAAACATTTTCCTGCCACCACTACCTCCACCCTTGTGGAAAGGAGGCTAGTTACACATCAAGCAGCTCTCGCCCTACAACTGTCATCAATTTACCGGGGGGAAAGGACTACAGGGTGAGGACTCTTGGTCCTATGGCTTGATTCATTCAAAAATCACTGTTAAAGTGAATATGAGGGGAGAGGAAAGTCCAAATATATCCTGCTGTGTATGGGTACATTGAATGTTGGAAAGAGACAAGATGTACAGCCAATCCACACTGCTGCCACTCTCTGTGCCCCATTTCCAGGATGCCTGACCCACCCTAAATTCCCATTATCCTGGTGGAAGAACAGCACTATGTGGATTAGCTAGGCATCAGGAGCTTTCCAACATGCTTTAAGTGAGTCTTTTCAGATTCTCTCACCCCCCCCCCCCCCAAATCCACATTATACAAGGGTTGTTTTTTTTTGTTTGTTTGTTTGTTTTGTAAATCTGACAGCAGAACTAGAATCTTTACCATCTCCAAATTTCTGATAGTGGTGGAGTGAGACTTTCTTAAGATCAGCAGGTGCTGGATCTGTAGCTAGCCCCTTTTCTCAACTATTCATCATTAAAAGATGTATATGCAAATATAGCTATTCAAAAATAAATCCCATATCTGCAAAAGTAGTCTCCCAGGCATTTTGCAGAAGAGAGATGCAACCTGTATTAAAAACAGTATTGTTGCTACTTAGGTTTTTCTTGCGAGAAGGTTATATTATGATAGCATCCTATTGGAATTGGTGAACAAAAATACACATTTATACAGAGAGGAAAAATGAGAAAAGCAAGGCAAGATTAGCTTCATACCAAACAAAAGTACCACAGATCAAACTATGGTCCTTAGTCATATTAATCACTAGCACCATTCATTTTTAGCAGTTGGGCAAAGGTATTTCTAAGAAAATCCTCAAATCTTCATACAAAACACAAGTATTGCTCAGCTTAAAATCAGAACATTTAAAGTTGGTGCTGTCTAATAAGTAGGAACATGGATTAAATACCAGGTTAGTCAAGGATTAACTTGATGACCCTATGTCAGTTACAGTAGAGTCTCACTTATCCAAGCTAAATGGGCTGGCAGAAGCTTGGATAAGTGAATATCTTGGATAATAAGGAGGGATTAAGGAAAATCCTATTAAACATCAAATTAGGTTATGATTTTATAAATTAAGCACCTAAACATCATGTTTTACAACAAATTTTACAGAAAAAGCAGTTCAATACACGGTAATGTTATGCTGTAATTACTGTATTTATGAATTTAGCACCAAAATATCACGATATATTGAAAACATTGACTATAAAAATGGCTTGGATAATCCAGAAACTTGGATAAGCGAGGCTTGGATTAGTGAGACTCTACTGTACTAAGTAAGACTCGGTTGTCAATGTATCAAATGAGGATATGGCAAATTTGCCACAGAAGACTGATGCAAAGAATAATGAAATATGAACTGAGCATTTTATTATTAGAAGTAAATTTTCATGATAAACAAGGAGGTTGTTTGAGATAATTTTCTCCAAAAATTTCTCATGCACAGAGGGAATTAATTACATTAATTGACAGACAGGTTTTGTTAAACAAATATTCTTAAAAAGAGGTCAAAAATATTTTCAACCAAGATATCACTGAATGAATGAAAACACTGTACTACACTGCAATTTCAAAGCTAATTATATATTTAGTCATGTGGGGGAAGTGTTCAGTGTTCAAAGAGAATTTAAATTACAATATAATATAGCAATTCTCTGTATGTCGTTCAATTATAAAGGAATAATGATTGAGATTCATGCAAGGTTTTGGTCACCTTCGGAGGATTGTATACAGTAAATTATTCTGGTTTTCTGGTAATGGAAAATGTGGAATGCTTCATAGAAACAAGTTAACTACATCTCCTTCTCCATTCTTACTATAGAATTGAGTTTATACCTATCTAGAAACCATTGGTTTCTCTATTTTTAAAATCACATTCATACATGCAGAGAAAATTTTGAAAACAATATCTAGTATGCAATATCTAAAGGCAATACTGTGACTATGAATGCACTACATTATTACCCAAAATCTTTTCACAAAATGATTTATTTGAAGAATACACTGAAATGTGAATGTTTGCATTGTGTGTTTGCTTTCTGTTGATGAACTTGATACAGATTAACTTTTTCTATTCATCCCAAATTCTCTTAACACAGACTTTAAAAAATACAAATGAAGCATGCAGTTTCATCCCCTCTCTTTTCTGAAAATTGTTCAACATTGAAATTTCCCAGAATAAAATGTGATATGACCCTCTACTCTTTACAAAGCCAGTACCTACTGCTGAGTAAAAAGTACAACTGAGTAACTACAGGTAATAAAAAACTCATGTGTTTTCGTGAATTTTATTTTCCTTCCTAGGGAAAGTCTGTCTGATTCATTAAAACTGCAGCACGGTCCTACATGGGCGAGGCACAGAGAATGCCTGCAATGTGAAAATACCTTAACAATTCCTAGTCAGATAAAGGTCTCCCATGATATTTATGTAAAACCTTTTGGTTTTCTGTTAAATCTCACTCTTCTCTGATTTACAAAATAGTTACTGCTGATCTATCTTTCCTTAGACAAAAAATAACTGGGTTGTTAGTAGTTAAACCCACCTGGTACTTACTGCTAGGAACAGAAATGTGCATGACCTCCAAGCTCAGTTCAGGGAGTGCTATTATCTTGTTTATTTCTTTACTGACGTCAGCAGACTCATCTTATGAATAAATAAGGAGCTACTGAAATCTTACAGCAGTTCAAAATGTAACCATTACATCTCAATGCAGCACCAAAGCATCTCTTTACAAAGCTGTTAGACTCATAGCTTTTGGGAGGTCCAAAGACAAAGCTGGCCTGAAATAGTTAAAAGGTATGCATGGGATAGAATTGGAACTGAAAACAGTTCCAACAGACCTGCTCAAACTGGTTGCAAGGATATTACAAGGAGCCTTAGTCAGCAGTATTCAATTAATTGGGGAGAGGGGGAGGTAGGATGAGCAGAAGTAGTTGGAGGGGGGAAAAGCAGGACTGGAGAGGCATGATGGGATTTTATATGATACAAACTATATCATATATATGTATGCCCTTTCATTTCTCTAAACACACTTTGTCACCCGATTATTACGTGCCTTATGTTAAAATAATATTGATGTGTGCAACAGCACCATTGTTAATGATTGGTTACAAATGTCACTTTAACACCCAGCATTAAAGATAACTGTTGGACTGTGAGAAAGTGAAGTGTCATACCTAGAATATTTTAAATAGCCTTTATAATCAGCGACTGGATGTCTCAAGAGTTGAACTATAGCAAGTACATATCTTGAGTATTTTACAACACGTTTTCAAGCCATAGTCCAAACGTACACTATCCAGACACTGAAAATGGTAACAATTGAGATTCCAACTGTATTGTTGTCTTTGTCACTAAGGAAACCAGGACTGACAGTTCAGGTCATCCCAGGCCCTGAGGTTTCTGGGCCAAAACAGCAATATTATTACGCATTATGCATTAAGTACTAACCACTTGCTCAGTGCTTGTCATCCATTCATATGTGCACATGCACACATAATATATATTTCTTTTTTGGCATCTTAGCTAAGGCGGTTGTTCTTGGATCAAAACGAAATGAAAGGATTATTCTCCCTAATTTATTTTTGAGATGGAATAAGTGATATTTAAATTAACCTATTTGCTTCTAGAATTTGGATGCTGAGCAGAGAGGAAGGTAAATCCTGGTGCTGTAATGAAGGACAGAAGGAACCTAACTTACTGAATCTTCCAAAGAGACTTTGTAACAACTAACTAACCCTTGCAAACCTACTACCTTGTTATCCTACTAAAACTGAGCAGGAGATCTCCAATCAGCCCTCCCATCTTGTCTGGAGATAAGCCCGCCAAAACTAGGTAATTTGTACCCTAGTCTCCTACCTAATAGATAACCTACAAAAATGGAGATTTAGGGCGAGACTTAAGATCTGACAATCCTGTTGATAGAACTGAGACAAGTAATAGAGCACATCTTGTGCAAACCACTTGACCCAATTCTATTCACTCTCTCACACACCACATACTACATAAGTTGTTGGAACAATGTGGCTCTCCAAACATTCTCTGTCTGCTGAATTCCAAGAGATCTAGCCAATATGGCCAAAAGGAAAGACTCCCAAGAACTAAGGTCCAATGCAATTGAGAATGTTTCATGATTCTCACCTCTGTGCTGAACAGCCCTAGACTTCAAGTTACAATCTTGCTTTCAGGCTTTCAGTAGTTCTTTAACTGACCAGAAAAATATATAGCAAAACCCTTCATTTGAACCAAGTACAGTGCTGAGAACATAATAGTGATGCAGAAACATGCTCTGCTCTCTGACAACATCCATCATCCTTACTGAAAAATGCCAGCTTTCCAAATTTATAAAGTTACAAGGTAGTTACACAATCCCAGGAGCAGTAGTTCAATGAAAATACCATATTTACAGTGTACTTCAACATCTCAGAAAAAATGTCATTGAGCTTCACAAGATTTATTCCTAAGGAAGTTTGTATGAGAATGGAGCATTAGGACAGAGTCTTATTTCCTTTTGTCCTGTTTGTGATAACTACCATCATATTAACTCTAATTTAAGGCAGCCCTTCTAGTCGCCTTGCCATGAACAGCTTATATCTTGCAGTCTCGGGGCCACACTTTCCTTGATTGAGTCTATCCATCTATAATGATGGTCTTTCCCTTTTCTTACTGTCTTCAGTCTTACTAAGCACCACTGTCTTTTCTAGTAAGCCATGTCATGATACGTCTAATATACTCAGTTTAGTCAGCTAGGCCTCTAAGGGAGAATTCAGGCCTGATTTGCATTAAGACACTTTCATTTGTCTTTTTAGCACCCTATAGTGGCCTCCAGCATCACTGTTCAAAAGAGTTGGACATTAAAGCAACTGTATACATGTATATCCCAAGCTGTTGTTGTGGGTCTTTTTGTTTCTGTTTTTGTTTTTTGGGTTTTTTTTGTTTTTTTAATTTTTTTTCTGTTGTTTCAATATTGTCATTCACCTTTTATGTCAATGTTTCCCTTTATGTCGAAGTTACCTACCTTTTCTCTCTCCCCCCCCCCCCCAAATACCCTGACTTCATGTATGTTTTTTATTATATGGTGAAAAAGAGAATTATTATTGTAACAAGAAATGTGCGAGTTGCTTATAAACTTCATAATAAAAAATATATACCAAAAAAAAAGTGTTGGTTTTCTTTTTATAAGCTTGCCTTACAGCCCAGCTTTCACAGCCAGACAAGAAATTCATCATCTGTTTCAGAGTTAGGTAAATCATATGTGATCATTATTTTTGCACAATATATGCAATAATTATCTTTTGCAGCTTTCCTCTCAAAATTGATGTTTCTTATACTAAATATGAATACTTAATATTGATAAATGCAAATATCCATAAATAACACTATTGTACGACATAGCAGTATATGTAACTGCATGTCCCAACTGCTTACAATAGACATGTTAAGAAATAAAACAGTTACCAAGGCTGTGGCTATGCTAACCTTACTTGAAAAGAATTCTATGTAAAACCAGAAGGCTACTACAAAAAAGGTTCTGTAGCATCAAAGCATCAAACTGCGATGACTCAAGTTCGGCAAGGTAGAAAATTCAAATAGTCTTCTGTTTCCAGTTTGAAAGTGTTTTTCCTGTTTAACTGTGTGGGACTTACTTTGAAAGAAATTGTTATACTCCAGAAACTTCTTTTTTGTGGCTACCACAAAACTGGTTGAGACTCAATAAGATATTTGTTGAACAACTATAGCAAAATGTGCTGCAGGATGTCAAGCAAAACCTTTGTAAAACTTAATAAACTTTTTCTATGTTTTTATGATAAAACCAACTAGGAAATAAGGTTTATAACCCAGGAACAAAAATCGTATTACATAGTGTAATGGAACTAGGCCGTATTTTTGTTCAAAAAAACTTTAGTCCACCTAGCTGCAAAGATATTTGGATACTTGAAGAAATGACAGGCTTGGCACAAAACTGCTGATTAGGAGTATTTGCTACAGTCTGACTGGCAGATGCTTCCTCTGTATTACAAATAAAGATCGGATAGAAAGTGCTGAAAATCTACCACTGCCAATAAATTATCTATTTTCAGCACTTTCTATCCGATCTTTATTTGTAATACAGAGGAAGCATCTGCCATTAAATATAATATAATGTAGGTATTTCTCAAGAATTAGAGTCTTGTTTTGGGGAACTTGGCATTTTTATATTTTTATGTATTGGAATCAAATTGCTGCCTGCTGTAAGGCCATCCTCAGTTCCCTTACGGCTAGGAATAATGGAATACAAATATGTGAAATAAAGAAAAATAAAGAATACTTCCAACAGTTGTTAGTTAAAAGAAGCTTCATGCAACCATCTGAAAGTCTCAATGCACTTTTTATGAGAGACTACCACTGAAAATCTTTGGAGGTCGGTGACTCTGAAAGTCAGTGGGGTAGTGAATCTACTCCAGGTTTTAGTCATTCCCCCAGTTTTCGCTGGTTATGCCCCCTCTCCCCTTCCCATGTCATAAGTGAGGGTTGTTTCCATGATGGAGACATGAGTGGGGGGAATAACAGGAAGACAGGGGGAAATGGTTTTACACCTTCACCCTACCCTCCACCCCCATAAAATGGACTAACTATCCTTCCCCTGATAGTGCCTCCTAGTGGCCTCTGTCCGGATAATGCAACAGTACCAAAGTGTTTTTAAGTGGACATATATTTAAACATTTGTTATTATGTTTCAATTATATTTTATTTCGAAATTCATTCTTATTTGAATAAAGTCTTGAAAATTAAATTTTCCTTCCCTTTCCATCAAAAGATGGAACCTGAGAGTAATAATAAACCAATGGGGAAAATCAGCTTGTATAATGACATACATTAGCAAACATTCCCCAGAACTGTATAGCAAGGCAGCACTATTATTGGAGTTACAATCGCCTGTGCAGCAAAACCTGCTCCACACTTATTCCCTAAAGCTACTATTTGGAGAACACTGCTGCTTGTCAATGTTAAATAAAGTTTTTGGAAAAATATCTATCCAGTATGTTGGTCAGTGTTAGACTCACTGTTGTCTCAAACCTCTGCAGGAGTGGTGGACCAATTAAGATGGTCCGCCCCAGGAGACTAATGGATCCGGATGGATTCCTGATGTCTCTTGGGGAATTTCCTGTCATGTTGGCTGACGATCTTGTTGAGACCCTGGTTGACACGAAGATGTCCAGGGCCCTTGACACGATCGCTCCTGAACGTCCCCTCTCACTTTGCAGAATCAACTTGGCTCCTTGGTTCTCCGAGGAGCTGGCTTTGATGAAGCGGGCAAGGCAGGGACTAGAGTTCATGTGGCAGAAGACTCGGAGCATCATCGACCGAACACGGGCTAGAGTCTCTATTAAGGCCTATCCCGTGGCGTTGCGGGCAGCCAGAAAAGCTTTCTCGACTGCCTACATCGCGTCTGCAAGAAATAGGCCAGCTGAACTGTTCTGGGTTGTCAGGGAGCTCTTTCATCCTCATGGGGGGGGGTGACAACTCGGGCAGTCGATACAGCGAGTTTGTGCATCATTTTGCAGACAAAGTTGCTCGATTACGCTCCAACTTGGACGCCAATCTTGATACAGTTCCAGATGAGGTACCTGGAGCATATGTCAAATCAAATTTGATGGAGTCGTTTCAGCTTGTTCGGCCTGATGATGTGGACAAGATCCTTGGAGCAGTGAGGTCAACCACATGCACTCTAGACCCTTGTCCTACCTGCCTTATAAAGCTTGCCAGTGGGGGGTTGGTCGATTGGTTTTTGAGGATTATCAATGCCTCATTAGAGCAAGGGCAATTTCCTTCTAGCCTGAAACAGGCAATTATTAGACCAATTTTTTTAAAAAAGGCATACCTTCATTCTCCTTTCTATCAAACTATTGTCCAATTTCCAACCTCCCATTTCTAGGCAAGGTTCTGGAGGAGTGGTTACCTCTCAATGCCAGGAATTCTTGGATGACATCGATTATCTTGGCGCATTCCAGTCTGGCTTCAGGCCTGGTCATGGCACTGAGACGGCTTTGGTCACCTTGGTGGATGACCTCCGCAGAGAACTTGACAGGGGGTGTGTGTCCCTGTTGGTTCTCTTGGACATCTCAGCAGCTTTCGATACCATTGACCATGGTATCCTTCTGGGGCGGCTCTCGGGAATGGGGATTGGGGGCACTGTACTACAGTGGCTCCACTCCTTCCTGGAGGGCCATACCCGGATGGTGAAGCTGGGAGATACCTGCTTGGACCCCTGGCCTTTGACCTGTGGGGTCCTGCAAGGTTCTATTCTCTCCCTCATGCCTTTTAACCTCTACGCAGATGATACTCAACTCTACTACTCTTTTCCACCTACTTCCAAGGAAGCCCCTCAAATCCTAGACCAGTGTCTGGCTGCTGTAATGGTCTGGATGAGGGCCAACAAGCTGAAGCTTAATCCTGATATGACAGAGGTCCTCCAGGTAGCTCGGTCAATCAGGGTATATGGTGGCTACCTGTGCTTGATGGGGTCACACTCCCCCTGAAGGCACAAGTCGGCAGTTTGGGGGTCGTTCTGGACTCATCACTGTCACTTGATGCCCAGGTGTTGGTGGTGGCCGGGAGGGCCTTTGCACAATTAAAATTTGTGCACCAACTGCGACCGTACCTCAAGAAGTCTGACTTGACCTTGGTCGTCCAAGCTCTAGTTACAAACATGGATTACTGTAATGCACTCTACGTGGGGCTGCCCTTGAAGACGGTTTGGAAACTGCAGTTGATACAATGGTCGGTAGCTAGATTACTAACTGAAGCTGCTTACAGGGAGCGGTCAACCCTCCCGTTTAAGCAGCTCCACTGGCTGCCGATTATATTCCAGGCCCAATTCAAGGTGCAGGTTATTACCCATAAAGCTCTAAACGGTTTGGGACCTGCCTATCTTCATGACTGTGCCGTCCCCTATGAACCTATGTGATCTTCTGGGGAGCCCCTCCTCTTGCTTCCACCCTCCTCAAAACTACGTCTCATGGGGAGAGAGAGGGCCTTCTTGGCTATAGCCCCCCATCTCTGGAACTCCCTCCCTTGTTATTTTTCTTCAAGAAACAACTAAAGACTTGGATGTTTCGGTTGGTCTTTGGTGAGACAAGCATTAGATAGTTAACCTCATATGGTATTATCCGGTATTTATTATGTCCGTATTTTATTATCTATGCATTTTATCTTATCATTGTACTCTTGCATAGATATTTTAGTTCCTCCACCTAGGTAGACGACATAATTGTACTGATGGTTGATTGATATTATTAATTATAATACCTCTGTTTTATATTGTTTTTTGTTTTGTTATATTGTAAATTGTATGTATGTTGTTTTTATCTGATCATGTTCTTCGGGCTTTGCCCCATGTAAGCCGCCCCAAGTCCCTTGGGGAGATGGTGGTGGGGTATAAATAAAGTTTTTTTAAAAATTACTATTATTATTTTAAGGGACAGGATGGATGAGATAACTCTTAGTTACAAGGAAATTGCAATCATTTTCAGAATTGCTAGTTAGATGGGAAGACTTCCTTCACATTCACTTCTGCAGAGACACTGAGACAGAGAGCAGTTTTCTCACTATTGATCCCCACCATGAAACTGACAGCTGATCAACAGATTAGTAGGTAAAGTGGATGAAACATCCAAGGTCTTTGCATGTTAACCTGAAGTTTGTGGCTTAACCATACTTTTTTAGTGAACAAATTTTGTTTTTAATAATTTTCTTTGGAGCCTAACACACAGCGGAGATAATTGAAATGGACCTTTCCACTGAATTCCAAGAAAATCATAAAATAATTTATCTTGGGGCCACAATCTGACTTACTAACTGATGGGCACAAATTCATACAGGTAAATGTTTCAATCATTTTACAAAGATACATTAATTTTGTAGAAAATTCAGTGGGGCTTACATCAAAAGTTGGTGCACTTTGTTGTGCACTCTGGCCACCGCATGGCTCTCTGAAGCAATCACTGAAAGGCAAAAGAAGACCCATTGCAATTATCCAGGAACAAATCTTCTCTGCTTCTTCTTGTGGCGCATTTTCCTGCTGACAGGACAGCTTCTCCAGAAGAGTTCGGCCTACCAAAAAAAAAGCAAATGGATTAATGTTTAAAATGAGGACTAAGAGGACCCACTGTTACATATAAAAACACCAACAACTTTGAACAGAACCATTAAAATTACTTTAAAGTAACAATGGTAAACAATAAGCTTCTTATAACAAAATAAATATATAAGTAAGTAAGTAAGTAAAACTTTATTTCTATCCCACCCTATCTCTCCATGACAGCTCACAGCATAAAAGGTAAACATTCAATGCCATTAAAAACCCATAGTAGATAGAACTCTCACTTTGCTAGTCCATGTTCGTAGATTTGTTTTTATTATCTCTGTAACCAATTCAGACAGTTATATATGAGGCCAAGAGTGCAGTCTATGGAAGGTCTGTGCTTAGATGGCAATGTGGAAGGGGAATGCAAGCTTTTGTTTGATTCCTTTAAAAAGTCACTTCACAACTTGTTTGTCCTATGGGGTTGTTGTATGTCTTTCAGGCTGTGTGGCCATGTTCCAGAAGTATTCTCTCCTAACGTTTCGCCCACATCTATGGCAGGCATCCTCAGAGGTTGTGAGGTATGGATAAACTAGGTAAGGAAAGGAAAGAATATATATCTGTGGAGAGTCCAGGGTGTGGCAAGAGTCTTTTGTCACTGGGAAG